>NW_022631096.1:6804298-7287783 GCF_010015895.1 Lontra canadensis | reverse complement strand
CATCATTAAGATGTCACAGATCATGGACAGAGAATAAAACTGCACATAAAAATGTCTGGCTTCTCATAGGTGTTTCAGTTTCAACATGTCAAGGAAATTGTTTTTAATGCATATGAAGGGGAATTTCTTGGAGCTATGAGTTGGATTGCATACCACCACCCTCAAGTCCAGTCGATAACATGCCTTCCTAGAGCTTAACATGGTATGCAGCCTGCCTACCTCAACAATCTCGCCTTGAGCCACTTCCCCCATATAAATACTGTTTTTAGATTTGTAAGCCTCCATGCTCTTCACCTCCATGCAACGGTTTTTCCTGACTGTCTTTGTCTGTGTTGTTCCCTCTTGCAGGGATAAAGGCTTCTCCTCCTCTAGCCTCCGCAGGGCTAACTGCTTTTCGTCAGAGCTCAAGAATCATCACTTTGGGAAACTTTCAGTGATACTAGCTTCTGGAATAAACACACTAAGAGACATCTGCCCAGACTATTAGGGTACTAGAGGGCAGAGTAGCTTTGTTTTTTTTTAAGATTTTATTTATTTATTTGACAGAGATCATAAGCAGACAGAGAGGCAGGAAGAGAGAGAGAGAGAGAGAGAGGAAGGAAGGAGGAAGCAGGCTCCCCGCCTAGCAGAGAGCCCAATGCGGGGCTCAATCCGAAGACCCTGAGATCATGACCTGAGCCAAAGGCAGAGGCTTTAACCCACTGAGCCAACCAGGCGCCCCACAGGCAGAGTAGCTTTTGTAACACTTAATTTATTGGGATTCTTGGGATTCTTGGAGATTAGACATGTGCGTTGTTTGTCTATTGGTACCCACACACAAACAGTAAGTACATGGCAAATTTTGCCCTCCTTCTCCCTTTCTATACACACAACAGACAGCAAAAGCCCACCACCACATAATTTCCTAGTAGGCTTTTTCTCAAAAACATTCGTACCCCAACTCTCCAGGCAGATCCTGCCAATTACTCAGAGTTGGCACACAGATCCATGCACTATTCTTGCCTTTACTAGGCTTGAAATCTCATATGAATAATTAATCTATCAAAGATTGTCTCCTATTTTCCTAATATCAAAGCTGGAGCCCGTGTAATAGGTGCCTACTTTGTTCAAGCCACCCTGCTTGGCTATTTATATACATTGCCTGCTGTAATTCCCACGACAATGTATTTGTGCTTATAATTAGTTTATTTTCCACATATGAGAAAACAGACACACAGCGGTTCAGTCACTAGTCTAAGGCCATGCTAGTAAGCCTTGATTATAAACCACAGCTACAGTTTCTGTTATGCAAGAGGAATTGATCCTAGAGAGCTCCTGTACTGCGTAGTGCCTGTAGACGACATTACTATCTCGTACACTTTTTTTTTTTTTTTTTGCTAAGGGGGCAGATCTTATGTTAAGTGTTCTTCTCACACATACACAAATAATAATAAAAAAGAAGAACAAATAAAGAGGGCAGAAGAAACTTTTGAAGGTGAAGAATATATTATGGCGTAGACTGTGGCAGCGGTTTCAAGGACATACTTACCTCCAAACGCATCAAGGTGCGTACATCAGATACGGCTACTTGTGTATCAAGCATAGTTGAGTATTAGTAAAGGGCATTAAAAAATAAAAATAAATAAATAAATAAATAAATAAAATAAATAAACCACAGCTGTTTCACTTCCAAGTCTAGGCTTTTCCCACTGCCTGCAGGAAATGTTTTGTTTTTTTGTTTGCTTTATCCGGTCGTACTCAAAGAACTCGGACAGAGGCTTCTGCCGCTGCTGCCTCCTCTCTCTTCCCTGGCTGATCATCTGCCCCCACACTCCAGGAAAGAGACGGGTATATCTGCTCAGTGTCGGGAGGGGAAGAGGGTGGTGGTGGAGCCGGCCACAAAGAATGCAGATGCAAGTCCACTGAATACAAATTCTCAGATCCAAAACTCTTTGTGAAATTGGTGTTTTCCTCGCCTTTTCCCAATCATGTTTTCTGCCCCTTTCCTTCTTATCACCCTAGTTGTCTAAATGACAATGTCAAAGTGTCTGAAATGACAGCTGCTTTTCTCTCCACGTACATTTTCTTCCTCTGCTACACACACACAGACCGATTTGTTATTTCTGGGTTGTGCTTGAGTTCTGGACCCTTGCTGATGGTTGATTTATTTTTTTTTTTCCTATCTTGGAAAAAGGAACTGCAAGGCATTGCCTTTCGAAGACAAAAAAAAAAAAAAAAAAAAAAAAAAAGTGGTGCTAGGGAGGGGGGAAACCACACAAATCTGAAAGAGCCTTTGTAAATAGATCTGTTTCTAAAAGCTTTCTTTAATCCAATCAAATTTGGACTCGATTTAATTCAATCCAATCCAAATTAATCCAGACCAGCCTGAACGGTACGTCTGCCTGTGAAGGAACTTAGCTAAAACTTTCCATCAGAAACACACCATTTTGAAGCTTAACCTGGACATATCCTTAGATTTAGTCCCTGGGAGCAGAAAAGTATCATGACAAGTGGCAAATGTGTCAGTTTCTAGTGGCTGTTTCGTCTTTCTTCTCCGCGCCTGATCTGCTCTGCAGAGCTTGGGCTTTGAACAGACTTCAATTCTGAATCCTCTTGGTCATTTCTTCCATTTTTTTTCAAATATGAGATTATATGAATGTCTACAGCTCTGCCAGTTTAAATCTCGGCCAAAATAACCTCTGGAGAATTAACTGTGAAATGAGGAACCAGAGCTCATAGCACAGATATGCAAAACTTTGTCCCATCCCTCACTTTCCCCACTGGAAGAGCTGATTGGTCATCTGGGAGAGTTCAGCTTCCTTTTAAAGTCAGTCCTGAAGCCAAATCACTTATGGGGGCACCTGAGTGGCTCAGTCGTGATGCAGGGGTCCTGGGGTTGAGCCTCAAGTGGGGCTCCCTGCTCAGTGGGGACCCTGCTTCTCCCTCAGCCTCTGTCCCTTCTCCTGTTTGTGCGCTCTCTCTCTCTCAAATAAATAAATAAATACAATCTTTTTTTTTTTTTAAAGATTCTATTTATATATTTGAGAGAGAGAGAGCTCACAAGTAGGCAGAGAGGCCGGCCCAGAGAGAGAGGGGGAAGCAGTTTCCCTGCTGAGCAGAGAACCGGATGCAGGGCTTGATCCCAGGACCCTGAGATCATGACCTAAGCCAAAGGCAGAAGTTTAACCCACTGAACCACCTAGGCGCCCCTAAATAAATAAAATACTTTTAAAAATAGTCACTTATGAAGTTATGCTTTGCTGCAGAAAATCAGGAAAACTCATTCTCTTCTCTTCAATTAATCCAGATGACTAAAAACTACTGAAATCGCCTAACTTGCTTTTTAAAGAAGTATCTTTCATGCCCTGGAGTTCAAGCTGCTTCAATGTGAAAGTAACATATTACCTTTTATCCTAAGTAATGCTGAATTCTATGCTATTTACCCTCAGGAGTCAATAATTTTTGAATGAATTAATAACTCTGAACATGTATGGGACTAACTCTGAACATGTCCAGAAGGTTAACTCACTTTTAACCAGAGCGTAATGCTGAAACAATGAAGATTCTATGCCAGTCCTACTTTGTCCCTCCTGGAACCCAGGCCACTCACTGTCTTATCCACTCATGCTTTGGGCACAGAGGAGAAGTGCAGGGGTGTGTGGAACGGGCAGCGTAAGCACAATTGTCACTCCCAGGAAAGAAGGAGTCCTCAAGACATTTCTGATGGATAGTGTGTCTCATGCATTATCTGAACATCTATGAAGAAAGCAGGAGCAAAATGCAAGTGTTTTGATTTTTTTCCAGTTATTCCTCTGGATACGTTCAAAGCCATTGTAGAAATTTTCATCCTACCTTTCTTCAGGAAGCACATACTGGAAGGACATTCTATACAGAGTATTATGCTAGAGGTTTGGGGATGGCATTGGAATTAAAATAATTTTACATTTTTGCCTAAGGGAGAGAACGTAAGCAGGTGCCAAATAATTATTCCTTACTTTTCATTATGTTTTACTGCTGAGTATAAACTTATACATACATTAATTATTGTATTTATCTTCATAAGTCTTGAGGTGAAGGGACAGGCATTATTACTCAATTTTAGAGATGAAGACAATATAGATGGCAATTTATAGGAATTACCTGTGGCAAATTGTATCATTGGCTGAATTCCTCACCCTCCCTACGTCAATTCACTTTGCCAAGTGACTTTAAGTTTCTCCCACAAAAGGAGTGGAGAATATTTGTCACCCCTTGACTCTGACTTTGCCTTTATCCCGTGCATTGCCGACAGAACAAGAGGGAAGCAGTGGCCAGACCAAGAGGTCTTGTATGTTTACATTTACACACTGTATGTTACATTTACACATGACCCTCTACCAACAACATGAGAAGAACATACCCAGGAGAGTATGTGGGTCCCAGGAGAAGGATGAGAGGAAGGTGGAACAGAGTCACCCTGGGTATGCCGGAGGTAGATCAGTTGGCCAACAGACTCACAGGGAATAATAAATGATTGGTGTTTTAAGCCACTGAGTTTTGGCTGGGTTTAGTAGTAATAGTAGGCACATTGCCAAAACTACACAGATAGTTAGGAGAAGAGTCAGAGATCAGTCATTACTTTTGACTCCAAAACCACTGACATTCCATTATTCCAGATGCCTCCTGAACGTATCGTCTGAGTCTAGACAGCTTCTCAGTTTTGAGGCTAAGAAGCTCTCTAGTAACCCATACCTTACGAGCTAGTCCGACATACCTGTCCTTCATTAATCCCCTAACATACTTCTTGCTGTCCTTCCATCCACTCTTCTATATGAATTCTCTTTCTCCCTTTACTCGTCCTAGTGGTCACTACCCCCTTCTCTGCTCAACCAGACCTGCTTATTTGACACTTCACTTCCTGCCCGCCCATTCATGAGCTCTCCCATAGTCACCTGTTCTCCGCTCACTTAGTAATTGGCATTTGGCATTTATCTATGCACTTGGCATTTATCTGTGGTCTCAACCCCGCACAATTACACCTCTAATCCCTGCTCCTGATGACTACATGCCTTGCCTCCAGAGCTCACTATTAGTTCCGCACAGGACCCAAGACCTCTGCTTCCTATAATACATAGATGAGTGAATAAATAAATAATAAGTAAACTCCTAGTGTATAAACCAGAAGGAGACTAAATTAGTGCAGTGTCTTTTTTACTGCTTGCATAATGGCTTCACATCTCCAGACTGCTAAAAAGCAAACACAAGGATTCTGTGGCATTACCTTGATCTCTTAGCATCTGAAATACTACCAGAAAAGAGGAAAAAAGTAAGCCTTACCCAGAGAGACAAATGCTTCTACTCTCCACCAGGTGTCTCCTCAGGTTTAGCCATTTTCAGCAGCGTTTCTGTAAAAGATGAGGATGTGGCCAGGTCTAACAAGCAAGCCCAGAGAGGAGGAAGGCCACCTACTGCAAAGGACTGCAGGGCTGATTACACAGCAGAACAAAGCAGGCAGAGATACAACTTCAAAAAGTTGCTTCCCTGTGTGTGTGTGATGCAGGCACAACAGATATTTCAAAGAACAGACCTTCTGAAAACATAGCTCATGGATCATTACTTATAAAAGATTACCAGCTCTTCTTTTATAAAATGCAATTTCCACCTCAGGGAAAAACTTAATTTCCGTGCATATCACACTCATTACCGTTGGTACATAGGTGGCTTATTAGCAGATTTTGGTATTCTTAAGGATCTTTCTGTTGGAACTTTTGCATTTGAAAGAAAACCAAATCAGCAATAAGAACTCAGCCTTTGCTCTGATGTTCTGCCCAGCTTTCTACTGGTTGCACTCAGAGTTTTAGGCCTATATGAGCTTTGCCGCAAATCATCAACCCAGAGGACTATTGTAGCCACATGTAGGTACCTTGTGGGTCCAGCAAACTGAAGAGTGTGCCAAGATGTTTCCAGGGCCAGATCATTAGAGGTAGGTAGTCAGCAAAATAGGAGGTGAATCTGCTAGCTTGTATACAAAAAGACCCAGGCTCTCAGCCATAAAATTTCTGTAAGAACTAGGCCTTCCTGACAAGAAGATTTTCCTTGGTATACAACAGGTATGGCTTGTCACTATTTCTTCCCAGGATTTTCCCTGGGTATTTATTTTAACACTGATCCCTTAGGGGTGTGTGTGTGTGTGTGTGTGTGTGTGTGTGTGTGTGCTGTAAGGGTTGAACCTGCCCACGAGTATGAACTTGATGTATGGAAGAAATCAAGTACTGCTTTGTTTAACACCTTTTATGGCTATTGTTACCTGATCAAGGGGAAGAAGAAAGCATTTTCACCCACTGATTAGCTAATTCCTGTTCTCACAGAAACCCATGGATCAAATCAGTTCACATTCATGTTCTGTCTGTGACCTAACATCGGCTAGATCAGATCAGAATGAGGACCGAGATGAAGTATGGTGGGTGCACGGTATCATGGACTGAATTTTGCTTCCCACAAAAAGCATATGCTGAAGCCATAAGCCCAGTGTTTCAGAATGCCACCTTATTTAGACATTAGGGGTTTTTACAAAGGCAATGAAGTTAAAATAAAGTCAGTAGTGTGGACCTAACCCACTATCATAGGTGTCCTCATAAATAGAAGAAATAAGGACATGGACGCAGACACAGGGAGAATACCACATGAAGGCAGACAATATGGCGACGCACTGACAAACCAAGCAATTCTGCAGACTGCCAGTAAAGCACCCGAAGCTAGGAGTGAGACAGGAAACAGATTCTCCCTGCAGCCTCCATGAAAAGCCAATCCTTATCCCAGACTTCTGACTTCCAGAGCTGGGAAGGAATACATTTCTGTCGTGTAAGCCATCCAGTTTGTGGTATTTTGTTCTAATAATCCTAGGAAACAAATACAGGTAGAAGAAAAGAGATGCTGTGCGTCTGACCTGATTGATAGAAGTGGCTTAACTTTTTTATTTTTATTTAACTGAGAATTTTTATTTAACTTGTGGTGGGGTGGGGTACAAGGAGGTCATCCAGGAAAGGCATTCCTGATTAAGAGCTGCACTGTCCTTTTAATATGGATTAATTAAGTAGGTGTTTAGATGCCACCAAAATCAGGATGATCTCCATTCTCTCGCAGAGTATGTCTAGTACAGTTTTCAGTAACTTACCACTTACGTATTGGGTCGGCATCCTGTGAGACATTCAGTTCTGAACATAAATGTTGATATTTTCTAATTTTATTAGCTAATAGTCAAATCCATCATCATCCTTGGCAAAGCCTGTGATTTAGCAGTTGGTCACTAGGTGGTCTCAGCCCCACTGAGTCATTAAATCCTAAGGAAATGTTTTGGTTAGGCGTGTCATTGTTATTTTATGCAAAAAATTCCCCAAAAGCTCATGGTGAAGTAATAACCTCTAGTGTCAATTTTTGTCCTGCCTTTTGTCTTGCACAATGTTTAGATATGAGTACAATATTAAGAAGCTGTGGAGAATTATAATCAAATAGACATCATTGCAAAGTTCTAGTTCACTCATGACATTTCCCTCAGCTCTGAAGCAGGCCTGGCATGTGATCCTGGGTTATAATAAGGACCTGAATACCAACATTCTCATCTTTTATTACTGATTTTTAGCTCTACTGCCAAGATCTATCTTGAATGCACCACATTTTTATTCCAATAAAATACAGAGGGAAATATGGGTACAGACACACAGTGACGGTAGAGGCTCTTCGTGGATCTGGCCTTAAAACTACACAATATGGCCAAAGAGGTTTAAATGTTGAAGGGCATGTGAGTAAACAACTCAATACGTTCAAGAACATCCAGAAAGAAGTACTTATTATCAATTAACCGGCTCTCCTTCCTAGGTGGGAATCCTTTGCAATGCACACAGTACCACTTGGGTCTTCATTCTTAATGAAATTAATTTAATTCAACATCTGTTATGTACCTGTCATGCACAGAATGCTGCACTGGGTTTTATGTAATATTACTCATATTTTCTTTATTTTCTTTTCTTGCTTTCAAGAGAAAGAGTATGGCCAGATTGCCTTCCGAGGAAACCAAATTTCCCTTTGATGGATGCATCGGTGAATGTCTTTTTCTTGGAACCTGGGGCCCAGGAATTTGGACCTGGTAACTACTGTTAATGTATAAGAATTTTAGGCTCCAGAGCCAAGTGACCAACACCCTTGATTATGACACTCTCTGCAGAAGAGTTTTGTCTGACGACACAGAAGGCACACAGCTGGAAACAGCTGTGATCAAAATAGAAGGTGGGCCTCCTGGGAGACACTCCCTGGTGGCAGGGAGAGGATTTCAGTCACCTTTATTTCCCAGCAACTGAGTGACGCATGGCCCCAAATGGAACATCAGACTTTCCTGAATGAGTAACAGTGGAAATTGTCAGAAACAAAAGAAAAGCCCATGGCTGGAATTTTTAACATTGGGCTGCATACTCACATCTGGATATTGAGATTTTCCATCCTTAGAATCTATTGTCTGTGCTACTCTTTTTCATTCAATGACAGAGAAATTGTTAAATCAACAAGCCTCAAATCCTGAATTGTTTTAAACTTGGTCCTCCTGGTTTGCCCCAGCCTGGCATAGAGAAGCATGGCCGGTGGTATTACATTTGAGGGTGCTATACGGTTACCGTGGACAGTAGGGGAACCTTTCTGAAAAAGTCCTACAGAGACTGGCAGTTCCCCATTCTTCCACCGCTACCCATATATCTGCCTCAGAGATGTAAAAGGGTTCTCACATTACTGTGGTCCAGCTCAGGTGGGATGGGGTGCCAATGACTCATGGGCCAAGCCCGAAGGACTATAATGTTTTGAATAGAAAGAAGGCATCTCTGGCGTAGACTGTGCACAGAGGGAAATAATTCAGACTTTAGCTTTCAGCACTGCCTGGGTCTGTGTAATAGCCATTAGAAATGGCAGTAGCTGTAGATTATAGAAATAGTTGATGTAGTGTGAATTTCAAGCAATTGCAGAGAGAATTCCCTAAAAATGGTGAAGAAGCCTCAGTACAAGGAAACCGTTCTTTCAGGGCAGGCAAGTATAGGGCGCAGAGCAGGTTGGACAGAAAGGTCAAGACAAGAACTATTAAAACAAAGTAGGGTCCAAATAGTCCCAGAACATAAACAACACCCACTTCTCTCTCTTAGTGAGGCAGGATTTGATACTAACATGGGCACCACAGGCATACCATTTGCAGTTGTAAATCTGAAGGTATTCTTCAGTTTATAGTTAACCTAACAGTTCACTCCACAGTATGGACCCATTTTCAAGCAATCCTTGCATGCTTGTTCTGATACCCCCAAATAAAAGATCCTCCCTGATTAGTGTACATTGTTTCTTTCTTCTTGGTGGCCTCCAACTGACAACTGCAGCCAGGGCTCCAGTTTCTAGGTGCCTAAACAGGTCAAACAAACAAGACAAACAAAACACACACACAAACTCACACCACTTGGAAAATACTGGTTTACACTGGTGTGCTTCTCGCTGTATTGCCTCACAAATTCTAACGCTGGCTGTGCCTTAATTGCCACTTGGATGGCTAACAATGCAAAACGCTGAGAAAAACAGCATCTGCTATGAAAACAAATTCTAGTTTTGAGGCTCTAGGTAACAGAACTAGCCACATAGTTAGTGGTAAAAGCAAGTTATTTTCTTTTAAGTTGTGACAAATACTAAATGTATACTTTTTAGTCCTCATTCCCTTGGGAAAACCACCGCTGCAGGCTTCCTGCTGACAAAGCTTATCACTAATTCATTTGCCTCCTTTAACAATAAAAATCATTTTCCATAAATGAAAGTGAATTTGCTACATTATAACTCAGTCACCAACGAGGAGCATTTTCCTTCTGCCTCTGTTGGAAAACATTTACATTTCTCTCCATTCTTTGCTGGGTTAGAATCTGTGTGTTTTCATAGTCCCATTTTTAACCCCGATAAAGTGGTTCCACTCTTGAAATCCAGGGGCATCTAAATGCTTCATTTAATTAAAGTTTCCCTTGTCTTTGTAAAGTTGGCCTAAGTCTCATACATCTGGGAAGGCACGGACACTGAAGTTAAGTTTGTCCAAGTAAATAAATCAGATAGAATCAGGAGCCAGTTGGTAATCAAAACTCACCTCCAGGCTTCCTGGGAAGTCTTCCTTCCTTGTATTTATTTATTTATTTATTTCTTATTTGTAAGTACTCACAACCTAGAGTGGATGCATCTGGGCTGAGGATATATTAGAAAGTAATATGCTTTGTTTGTAATAGCTAGGACAAGAATGGGGCAACAGTTTTTAAAACATGTTGCATTCATAACAATTATTTAATTTATTTTTTAAAAATATTTTATTTATTTATTTGAGAGAGTTGGGGGAGCAGTGAGGGACAAAGGGAGAACCAGACTCTCCACCAAGCAGGGAGCCTGATGCGAGACTTGACCCTTGGACTTAAGCCAAAGGCAGGTGTTTGGCTGAGCTGCCCTAACAATTATTTAATTTAGAGGACTAAGATCAGTTGTTATGTAACTGACTATCAGTTGATTGTTGATTTTTTTGAGGCTATGGGTAACTAAATCTAGTTGTTATACTACATTGTCGGAATTACACAAGTATCAGATGTGTAATTAGGATGGAAAATTGAAGGTCTTTGTGCTGTAGTGACTTATAATGGTGATGTGACCCTGGTACCAGAGAAAGCTCCATGCAAAAGAGCGAGAACAAAACCCACCACACAGTAAAATGTTTTGTGGCTCAGTAACAAAAGAACGGTGTCTATGCAGTCGAGTTGATTTCAAGTGTCATAGAGCACTCCGCAAGATGTTGAGGCTCAGCCCCTCTGATATTCACATCCCCAGAAATAACTGTGATAGGTGAAAACAGTAGTCTCCAAACTTTGCTGCATACTAGAATCCCCTAGGCAGATTTTACGGCTGATAGCCAGTTCATACCTCATCTTAAGTCAGAATGTTCGAGGGTAGAAGTTAGACTTCAGTGCTTTTTATAAAGATTTCCAAGAGATTCCACTGTGTGGTGAAGTTTGAGAATCACTAAGTTACAGAAAGTAAAGGTTAAAAGATCAAAATGTCTCCAAATGTTCAAGCCAATAGTAGTCACATTTTGACGGGATGAACGTTAAGCACAGGCTCTCCATTCCTTATCTTTGGGGATGAATGTGTTTTACTATTCAGAATGTTTCATATTTTAGAAGTTATATAGTAATATACGCACATCATGTAGCTCCTTGATCAGGCCATGGGGATAGAGAACCCTATAGCCACAAAACTAATATGTCTGTAAGAAATCATTCACACTGAGGAAATCGAAACTAGAGATAAAATCACATCGGCAGATGTGAAGTTTTGCCACCAAATGAATTTACCCATCCTTTAAACGTATTTTTGATTTTCAGAGCTTCTGGGATTTCATAATTGTTGATAAGGGTATGTGGATCAATACTGATTCAAGCTTTCAGCAAACCAAATCAAGACCTAAAGCAACAGACTCCACTCATAGTAATCAACAGCCGGGGTGTCAGTGAGGTTGACAGTGATGACAGAGAGGAGACCACCCTGTCATCTCAGCCTAAGTCTGGTCCCCTTATCTCTAAGAACAATTCTTATACACGAACTAATAACTTTTCTAAAAGCTGAATTCCTTGTTGTATGTGTTTCTCTATCCATCCATCCATCCCTCCATCCATCCATCCATGCATGCATACATACATACATACATACATACATACATCATATCTGAATGGGAATTTGAAATGCCAACCCATTGGAACCTATACCTTATAGAATCAACCAGACACATTCTTAGAGCAATAAATATCCATAGATTCCTTGGTGCGCACATCTCAAGGCTGCCTAACACAAACTTCACAACAATTGGCACTGCCCTGTAATTTAGTATCCGTAAACCGCAGCTGTGGTTCAACAGCTTATGGAGCCCAGCAGCCAATCTCATCACATTCAGAAGAGAGCATGCTGAGTTATTTATTGGAAACAGTCTATTGGCTTTCTGTCCTGGGGTGGAGTTGCTCACTGATATTAATCAGATGAAGAGGAAATTCATGGATTTTTACTGGGGCAAGACAAGTATGGTCAATGAGAACAGGACCAACCAAAAGATGAAAGCTTTTAGTCTAAAGGCACCTACAGAAAATAGAGCTTCAGGAGAGAGAGTAGAAAGTCGAAGCGGGTTATACAGCTCTGATGCTATTTAGCCAGTGGAGGACACCACATAGGTAGGCTCTAGAGGAATCTGGTAGGATAATTAGAGGAGATCTAAGAACTACATAAAGCTAGAAGAATCATCATTGTGGACTAAGTTCCTAAGACTTCCTTCAGGGACTCATTGAGAAATAATAAGCTTCACCTGATGCCCTGGGTGTTTCCCTACCCCCTTGTCCCATCTCCCTGCTCCTAGGGGCACCAAGCCCAAAAATCAAGGGGTAAAGCAGACTTCTCTTGCTAGCATTGTTTTAATTGTAGCCAAGTACAGGATTTGTCATACTAAGAGAACCACCAAGGGTAAGAACCACCAACTTCATTTGTAAAACCACAGTTGGGTCTTCAGAAATGCTCAAACGACCTTCCACTCCTCGCTAGTCACCTGCCTCTAATTTCCAATAGCATTCAGTACAATGTCAAATATAAAAGAATTTTCAGGATAAAAGAATAACTTTTGGACTCTCTCCCCCACCTCTCTCTCTGGAAATGAACCCAAGTGACTGAATGAAAGGAGCCTATGATGCATGAATCCCCTCAGTTTCCTCCCTAAAACCTACAAACTGACGAGCACCCTCCCACTTTCCCATTTCCTTGCTCCTCTCTCCAAGATTGTCCTGCTTCTTATCCAACTGAGGCACCTCTCACCTATCTCTTCTGCATCCCCCTCCCAGATAAAGCTTCCCTTTGTAAACCCGTTGGCACCTTTCCCACTCAAAAGCCCAGCAAAAAGGGGACATGACCTTAAGTTGGCCATGGCCTTACTTTCCTTGCTTTTAGAGCGTAGCTCCTGAAAGGGGGTGAATGGGAGGTAAGAAAATAGAAGCACTTCTACCTTGGCCCCCCCCGCCCTGGCTTGTTCATTGAGATTGTTCTTTCCAGGGTCAGTTATCCTAGCAGCTAACTTCAGTGGGCATCTTTCAGTCCTGTAATGTCTCACCTCTTCACGGCATCTTTCATTCTTTCTGAGCTGGAATTGGCTTTTTGTGACACCCACTCCTTCTGAGTTTTTCTCCTGCATCAGGGCAAGCCCTTCGTTCTCTGTTTTCTTAATGAGCCCTTCTCTCACCTGCCAGTTAAACGATAGTGATCCCCTGGTTCTGTGAGTGATGTCAACTGCAATCTTAACATCACCCAAACCGATCTTCTTCTCTCCTGCACCACTGACATTAACTTAATTTAAAACTTCATCATTTCTCTTTTGGGTTTCAGCAACAGCCTCCTAACTGCCTCCCCCACCGTTCTCCTGGTTCTGCTTTGCTTCCTCTCAATCTGATGGCAAAGAAATGGCACGTCATCTGAATTTCTCCATACTGTGCCCCTGACAACCACAGTCATTTTTAACAATGGAGAAAAGTATTTCTTTTTTGGAAGCTGAATCTGCCCCTGCTTATATTTCCATTAAATCCACAATATATGTCACTTTCTTAGATAGTGAGTCGTGAAATCAGATGGATTTTTTTTGGTTTTAATTGAAGTTGTAGACAGGAGCCATGCCTTTTGAAGTTGTGCCTGGAATCACAGCCAGCCCTGAGTATGTAAGTATGGCCCTTTCCCAGCTGAGCCTGAACATGGGATGCCTCAGCATCCTTCTCAACACAGTGCCAATTAATGGGGGTTGAATGCTGGTTGAAATCTCTTTGTCATTCTTGCCTCAAATACTCCCCACTCTGCTTGGGTATGGTCTTTCTAAAACAAATAAAAATGTGGAATGCTGTCACCACCCTGCTGAAAGTGTTGAATTGTCCTCCTTTGCCTACAGGATACAGTCTACGGTTTTATTCCGACACAGAAGTTCTCACAGGGTTTGGTCCCGCCTATCTTATCAATCTGCCCTCAAACACTCTCAGTCTTTCAGGAACTACTTACTATTACCAAGAGCTTCAGGGTTCCTTTGTTTAAAACTTGGACCGGTGACTATGTTTAATAATACCATATTGTGTAGTGGAAAGTTGCTAAGATAGATCTGAAATGTTCTCACCAACACAACAACCCCAAGGTGGTAATTATGTGAGGTGAGAGATGTGAAAATTAACCTTGTTGTGGGAGTCATTTTGCAATATATTGCGTATCAAATCACTCCCTCGTATACTTTAAACTTACACCATGTTGTATGTCCATTATATCTCAGTAAAGCTGTGGGAGGGGCAAAAGAACATTCACCTATAAGGGTAGATGAAATCAACAAAGAAATGAGCTTTTAAATACTGGACAGAAGGACTCAGAAAAAGAAAACCCTGGCAGAAACCTAATTAAAGAGAGGAGGGTGGTCAGAGAAAGAATAGGGAAGGAAAAGAGAATTATTAGAAAACTTAGTAGAGAAAAATGTCCCAGAAATCAACGTGAGAGCAAAAGAAAAAACTACATGTGTGTGTTTGTTCTGTGTCTGCTTGCCATAAAAGTGCAGGGGAGCAGCAGTGAGGAAAGGAGGAAGTAGATCCAAGGCCAGGAAGGGGATCAGTAATTGCAAATATCACAGATGGAGGGAAGGAAATGAGAATCAGTAGAAGCTATTCAGTGTGGTGACGACACTGGCTTACTTGAAATACGTGTCTCAGCTGAACAGTGGGGAGAAAATCAGATTGCAAAACACTGTGGACTGAGTCAGTAGTGAGGAAGTGAAACAAAGTGAAGGAAACATGGTCTCTCTCCCCATTGGTCCATAGATTTGCGAGGCAGAAACTAGCATCTAGTACAGGTCTCGTGCATAATGTTCTTGGATAAATATGATTTATAAAATACCTAGCTCTGCAAAGCCTGCAAACCATAACCCGATCATTGCAATGAAGCTGAAAGCGCAGGAGTGCCTTTGATTGACCTTTATTTAAGCTTGCCATGGGGACCAGGTGGACATCCTTTGCTCCAATGGATGGTCAGATTTCATACGAAGCAATCAGACTTCAGAGTCAATGGTCTTTCACTTGAAAGCAATTTAATACATTTGAATGATCTAAGAACAGACCATATAACCTCTATTGGAGGATTATGTGAATGAGACAGTATTTAATCTAATTTTCCTGCCCATTTTCCTGGTTTTTCCCTTTGTGCTGCTCTATAAACAATATGGAGCTTATCTCTTGACCTTCAGCCCTCTAAAAGCTGATCTATGCTGTCTTCACAATTTCAATTATACCATGTCTTAATTTGTTCTTTCCTTTTTGTTCTCACTGTGCTACGTCAATCAGAACCTCTTTACTTTTCACCTCAATTGATTTAATAGCCTTTTTGAGGCCAACAGGGTCTTGATTTTTTTTTTATTTCCACATAGATTCTTTTCTTACTAAAAAGCAAACAAAAGAATAAATTCACAAATTCTTTTAAGTTGTTCTCTATGACCTTCCCCCCAAAAACTTACCCTGATTTTTAAGACATGTTAATCTAGTGCTTATTCTAAATTTTATCTCCATTTACTTCTCTATATACCCTACCTCCACCAGACCATTCAGTCCCATTCCTACTAGGGTCTTCTGCTGTCTGACATATTCACATAGTTTTCTCTCCTTTCCCTCCTTTTGCGGGTCTGTCCAAATTCTTTGTGTTTATATTATGGGTAAAGCAATCCATTCCATAGAGTCCTTCTCAGTTTTCCCCGGCTGGAACTTACTTTCTTCATCTGTGAATGTCCACAGTGCTCCATGCCTTTTTGGTGAGATGTACTACATTCTGCTTGTGTTACAGTCATTTGAAGATGTCTCAATTCCCCCAGTAGATCTTCACCCAGTTCTTAGCCTTGTGCCATCTGCACTGTAATTACTCAATAAATATTGAAAGAATGGAAGAAGAGGTGAAAATAAAGATGCACAAGTAACCTGGAATTAAAAATCAATCTTTGGAGACTTGCAAAGCAGTTTTTTCTTTAAAACCTGTGAACTTCTAAATTAGCTAAATTAGATAAACAAAATAGCATAGTGTGTCTTAAATTTTGCACTTCGTATTAGATCCATCTGGATAGCCAAATCTCCTCCTCATATTTCACTAAACTGAAAAGCCAGCACTGTACCAGCTAACAAGGATAAAGGACTGGAAAGTCTGTTTGAGGCCAAGCTAATCTTTACTACACAGATTTATGGTTTAAATGTTTGTTTCTATATGGAGACCAGAGAATTAACAACCCTAGGTTAGCAGTGTCTCAACAGGTATTGTTAATGCAAATCTTTTAAAAGCAGGTTCTATAAATAACTGCATTTATTCTTAAAATACTTTTCCATAAAAGACCTAAATATATCCCTCCACCAAGCCCTTAAAAAATATATTAGAACTAACACTGGGAGTAGAAAGCAGGATGGAGCCAGGCTGGATTACGACCAGGTCAATCAATTAGTTGGAACATGATGTTAATGAGGTTGAGGTGACATAGTCAATCCCCACACTGGCCGGTTAGCGGGACTCCGTTCAAGTTCCAAAGTCTAAACTTCAGTCCCTGATCAAATGAGAGAATGAAGCTGGATCAGCACAAATATGTCCTTATTCTTACAAAACAGAGCAAAATACTTCCCTTAGATAAAGAGGGTCAGGATGGCCATCCAGTTCTAAAAGATAAAACTCATCAAATTGAGAGCAGGTTGGAAGACCGAGGAGAGGAGAAGTTCTGGGGGGAAAAAAGGACTTTGCTGCAGGTGGACAAGGGGCATTGTACCTGTGTCCCCAAAGGAAGTTCGGAAGTTGAAGAATTGGGATGGGATGATTCAAAGTAGCTAAGTAGAAGTGGCGAAGTATTCTGAGAAAGATCCATTGAAGACTGAATAGTGTGGAAAACTAGAGGAGAATTTTGTAAATCCTGTTCTGGCCCCTTTCTCAATTTTATGTATCACTGCCTGCTTGTTATAGTGGCTTATTGTATTTCTGAGGGGGTTATAGGAATAGAAACATTATCAAAGGGCTTACTCTCAAGATAGTTCTGCTACTGGGCAACAGTTGAGTTCCAAATATCATTACTTGTAGAATGCATTGAAGCACATGTTTCACTTTTTCTTTTTTTTTTTTTTTCCCAAATTTACCAGGGATTTTCTCTCCAAGGCAAATGATGTAGGTTCTAGTTACAAGTAAACAATTAGAGATTGGAAGCTGGATAAGCAGTCAGAAATTGACACTGGAATTTGAAATTTCCCGAAGCAAGTAACCATGCTTGTCTATAAAACTGCTTAAAGTGGGAAAAAGAAAGGACATTGATTGAGGCAAAGAAATCCACTGTGATATGTTCATGTCTCTTTGGTGTGCAGCATGTATCAAAGTAACTAATGTTTCCAAATTACTTTACCCTGGGTGTGTATCCACTTCCTGTCTCTCCCTGCATTGCATTTGTTTATAATGACATATTGATTTCAAGTCTGGCTTCAAACGGAATGGAAGCTGCCCCTCCATCAGAGAAGGGGTATTTCTCCTGAGTCAGCTGCCTTGCACACATTCTCAATGTACCATCTGTCTCCTGGGTGATTGGTCTTTGGACCACGTGAAGAAATGAGGTTGAGGAAGAGGGGCTGGGGGACGGACAAAAAAGGAAATGGGGCCTTTCTCATTTCAGAGGTGAATTGAGTTCCAGGTTTGGGTTAGGAGTTGTCCATCAAAATCTGTCCAAATCCTTCCTAAAGTCAAACACATTAAATCTAACAACCTTGACGACTCAGGATACACATTTTAAACCACAGAGCTCAGCTCAAGATTTCTGTCAGCATTGGCAGCCGTGGCTGGAGTTATGATCCTGTCATGAGTTACACAGCTGCTCATGAGGGAGACATTGACCAAGCAAACAGAAGACCTCAGAGAGTTTCCATTCTAATTTCAGAAACCCTCCCTGGTTGTGAATAACTGGGAGTGTTAGGGTATGGAGCCGACCACCCCTCAATTAGACAGAGAACACTCTTGATAATGCAAGTCACACAGAGAGGTTTATTTCCAGCTAGCTGGGGTCCGAGTATCTGCCCGACGCAGCGAGTTTCTACAAGGACTCCGAGCACTCAAAGCCAAGGGTTTATATAGCATTTTTTAAAAACATCCAACTCACAGTAATTTTCCATCACTTCAGAGAACATACATACTTTTGGCTTGCGCCCCCTGGTGGTTTAGTAAGATAAGCTTTTTTCAGCATCTGGTCCCCATGGCGCAACCACCTAGCTGCCCCGGTGGTTGAAGCTGATTAGCTGCTGCTGGGGTGTTGCAGGGTGGGGTACTTTCTTGGAACTAAAGCAGGGTGGGGGTCCCTAGAGTTAAAGTAAAGTAGGGGAAAGTTCAGTCCTTGGGCCTGAGATGGCTGCCCAAGCTAAGATGGCTGTACTTATGCTAACCCACTCTTACATTCCCCCCTCTCAGTTGTTCATAATGAGGAATCTTGCTCATTTGTAGGGCAGTCGTAGGGGCCCTCAGGAGTGGGCAACTTTTCATATTGTTGTCTTAAGACCAGGAGTTGGACGGTATTAACACGGTCCTTTACAAAATTAATAAGTTTGTTTAGAATGCAGGGGCCAAAAGTTAAAATGAGTACAAGTAGAATAAATGGCCCAACTAAGGTAGAAACTAGGGTGGAGAGCCAGGGAGACTTATTAAACCAAGCCTCAAACCAGTTCTCTTGTGCCTCTCTTTCTCTTTTTCTTTTAGCTAATCCTTTTCTTAACCTTGGCCATGGATTCCTTTACTACTCCTGAATGGTCAGCGTAAAAATAGCATTCTTCTCCTAGTGCAGCACATAGTCCCTCTTGTTGGAGGAACAACAAATTAAGCCCTCTTCTATTAAGGTGAGGGAAGTTAAGTACCCAGGGGAGAGCCACTCTGTCTGTTTCAAGGGCTTGTCAGTAGGTAAGGAATTTTAATGATTTTCTTCTGCCTCTGTTTCCCACATCAGCTAAACCTGAGGTGGGATGGCCTTAATTTTCTCAGCCTCCACATTTCCCCCTGAACAATTTTGACCCTTAAATCTTTAAGGTTGTTGAAGGTGAAAGGTCTCATCTTCTATAATTTCTTCCTGCTGAATAGGGGCGTAAAGTTGTCCCTACCTACTCGGGTCAACACTGGTCAGTTGGGGAATGTGTAGGGGAGTTATGAAAGACAGAGGCAGTGGAGTCCAACGGTTTAAATCAATCATTAAAGGAGAGAGGGACTGTTTAAAGTTCTAACCTGATAGGTCAGAATCCAAGAAATCAAGATGGTTGCACTTATGTCAGGGCTAGACTCGAGATGGGTACAGCCTTGTTTTTCTTGGCCTCCACAGGAGGAGATGAAGTACACCACAAAATACGAGGGCGATGAATTCCACAAAGTTACACAGACAATATTAGATATATGGAGGCCAAAATAAGATGCATACATAAAGCAAGACAAAATTATGGATGTTTCTAAAGCAAATACTTTCAGCTTATAACTTTCAGCTGCATACAGTAACTTCGATAGAAGAGTGTTTCCAATTAGAGGGATGACTAGGTCTGCTATAATAAACAGATAAAAAGAATCTGCCTCGATAGCTTTCAGTTTTCATAGAAATACAATGGTAGGTCTTAAAAATGCATTTGGATCTGAAGTAAAGGAAGGAGCTAATAACCATGGGTTTATTACTAAATGTTAAGACCTGTGTTGGATAATTTACATATGTAATTTACATATGTTACTTCTTTTAATGGAACCCAATTTAACTTAATTTAATTAAATTTAAATTTAATTTAATTCTAGAGAGTATTTAATATCTCCCTTTTACAGATGAGAAGACTGAGGTTTAGGAAGGTTAAGTAAAAGTGCTCAAATTTATACAACTAGTAAGCAAGAGAACTCAAATTGAAATTCAGTTTTGAGCTGCTGAGTCCCATGGAGCAGATTACATGTGCCAAAGAACACATTTGTTTTCTTAAATAACAAAAATTCAACAGAGCTAATTTAAAAGACCTAATTGGTTTTTTGAATCATTCATGAATCGAGCAGCATCCCAACCAAGAAGAAGGAGCTGGGCTGAGCTACAGAGAGCGAGAAGTTTCTAAAGGTGGAAAGGAAGCAGGGAAGGGAACTTATTGGGAAAGAATGCCTTGTTTCAGGGAAGGTCATCCTTCTAAGGGGTGTGGAAGGGCCTATGCGCAGATTACCTCACAATGCTGACCAGGTAATTCCAAATTGATGGGTTAAAGATTATATTCCTGGGGAGCTGAAAACTCCCGTCAGGTTGGGCATTTGGTCTTTATTTGAGGAGCTTGGGTTTAGCACAAGTGACTCCACAGAGGGCGTGCTGTCTCCTTTTAGCAGTTGTTTTGTTTTGTTTTGTTTTGTTTTTGTTTTTTTTTTTTAGCAGTTTCTGTTATTAAAACACACCGGATGCATCTAAAAGATAGACGTGCTTATTAGCAGGTAAGTGAAACTTTATGGCTCATGGTCCATGTACAGATCATATACACAAATGTTTCCCAGAACTAAATTTGGGAAGTCTTAAGCTTATTCTATTCATGCCACCAATCCTTAAAAATCTTAAGAAATAGTTTTAGATTTCCTCTTTGGAATTTAGAGCCCATATGAAACTATTTTTAGGACCTATTTATTGAGCCCCTTCTAAGTCCCAATCACTAAAATAGGAGAAAATAAAAATAGGTGAAAATTCCATAATGCAAGTCCTGCTCTTTGGTAATTTAAAATCTGGTTGGGGGCACCTGGGCGGTTCAGTTGGTTAGGAGACCACCCACCTTCGGCTCAGGTCATGATCCTGGAGTCCCAGGATGGAGTCAGAGGTGGTGTCCACCATTGGGCTCCTCGCTCAGCAGAGAGTCTGTTTCTCCCTCTGACCCTCTCCTTTCTCACGCTCTCTTTCATCACTCTCTCTCTCAAATAAATAAATAAAATCGTTAAAAAAAAAAACATCTGGCTGCGGGAGTGGGATATTTACACATGTACCTCAATACAAGACAGTCTAGCAGTGCACAAGCCCCGTGAGTGGCAATTTTCTACACATTGCATGTGAGAGAATTGACGGCTACTCTGTAATTAAATTTGGCTGACTGAAGAATTTCAGCTTTAATTTATTCTAAAATTTTCCCTTGAAAACATATTCCAATAATGCACAGAGTGAGTCTCTTACCTATACCTGGAAGAAAAGGTATCTGTCTACAAGTGGAAGGAGTCAAGGAAAGCTGATCTTTTCTCTCAATCCAACAATGAACATTTTGTGTGTGTGTATGTGTTAAAAAAGCAAAAAATAACCTCCATACAAACTGATGACAATGAGGGTATTTTATTTTTTTATTTTTATTTATTTATTTATTTATTTTTAAAGATTTTATTTATTCATTTGACAGAGATCACAAGTAGGCAGAGAGGCAGGCAGAGAGAGAGAGGAGGAAGCAGGCTCCCCGCTGAGCAGAGAGCCCGATGCGGGGCTCGATCCCAGGACCCTGAGATCATGACTTGAGCCGACGGCAGAGGCTTTAACCCACTGAGCCACCCAGGCGCCCCCAATGAGGGTATTTTAGCAGGATTAATGGATCACCCTGTTTTACCTAGGATAATCTGGCTAAAATAAAGAGCCCCTCATTATGTCATGGTAAATCTGACCAAAACTGGATTGAACCCCTACCTTACTTATCAAATTTGGATTTCATCTTTTGCAGAAAAGTTTTCTTTCTTTTTTTTTCTTTTTAGAAATGAGCAAAATCATTTAGAGCTATCATAATTAATAAGTTTCAAAATATCCTCTTTAGAAGCTCTGATGACAGATTTCTTTTTAAGAAAGGAGTACAAAATGTGTGCCTACCCAAAAATCCGTTTGGGGTTTGTTTTGTTTTGTTTGTCCTTCAATAACGCATTTTGAATGAATGATCAAGCAACTTCCAAGGTGGCCCTGGGAAAGAAACAACATGTCTGTGTCAGTATATCAGACATGGCATGATGTCCAGTCCTCACACTCTGCAACAGCAAAATCTTCCAATAGTTGCCAGCCAAACTAAGGAGAATTTATTTTTGTAATTAAGTAAAATATTCTGTCAGGGTTTTCTTTACCATGTGATGAGCATAAGATTTGCTTTAGTTCAGAGACCTTGTAATTTGACCTTTGTATTACCTACAGTGCCCTTGGAGCAATTGTTGGCTCAATATTTCCCTTTGCTTTAGTTAATCCAGTTCCATAAATGTAAGTATGCTTATGGCCAAGAAAATAGAGACATTTAGTCATTATCTGGTTGCTGGTTGATACAGAAATCCATTGTAAATAATTCAATAATTCAGGCATGGAAGTGGAGTTCTGGGCCTGAACAATTCAACTGGACTATCACAAGTTATGTACAACCATGAGATTTTCTTTTCTTTCTTTTTTTTTTTTTTTTTTTTGGTTAGTGGTGTAAATCAGTGGCAAAATGAAAAGCGTTCCTAGGTAGAGTGTAGATAAAAAGAAGGACACAAAAAGCAATTTTGCTTCTGCATTTTCCCTCTCAAGGCCTTAAAAATTCTGATTATTAATCTGCCGTGGGAAGTTTTCTATCTGTGCTTCTTTCCAGTTATCTTGCAAGTAGCTATTCCAGGAGACTTGCTCTTTCTAAATCTAACCTTTCAATAGATAAATAAATATTCTAAAGGCTGGGAAATCAACAAAACAAAACAAAAACCAAAAAACCCATAACCCCACTCCACGTGTGTTCCTCTACTAGACACCATAGAACCAATATCGATAGCACATTACAGGACAAAAATGGTTCAGGCATTGTTCTCTATGTTGTCAAACCACCTACGCACACAATGCCCAGGGCAAGGAGAAAAAGCAACATTTTATTGCTGATTTCCATGGTGCATTGTTGTAAAGATTTGCAGGTATAGCTCAAGAATGCCAAGTTCATTGCTGGACCCAGAGAGGAAGGAAAGGTAACCTGTGGTGGGGTGGGAGAAATCATTGGAAGAATAATGTAGTATCAGTGTTTCTACCTCTCTGGCCGTTATCTCAGATAAGAACTAAACCAAATATGAATTAAATTCCTTCTCCATGTCTTTTCCTACCTTCTATACCTATCCCTCCTTCATCATTAAACTCCTAGCTGCATACTTCCTCCCTCTGCCTTCTCTCCTTTACCCAAATCCTTTGTCCTCACAGCCTTCTTTTTTTTTTTTTTTTTAAGATTTTATTTATTCATTTGACAGAGATCACAAGTAGGCAGAGAGGCAGGCAGAGAGAGAGAGGGGGAAGCAGGCTCCATGCTGAGCAGAGAGCCTGATGCAGGGCTCAATCCCAGGACCCTGGGATCATGACCTGAGCCAAAGGCAGAGGCTTTAACCCACTGAGCCACCCAGGTGCCCCTCCTCACAGCCTTCTTATGGGTACTGAGGCCACAGGTATGGACAGGAAACAGGCTAAGCTCTCACCTTTCCTTTCTCTGGGAAGTCTGTTGGCAGAAGAAGATGATGATACTCTCATAGGTCTAACTGGTGAGGAGGAGAGACAAGGAAAGATATACACTTTAATAAGCTCCAAAATAAAACTTATTTTGTATAGTCATGGATTTGCAGTAATTTGACAATTTTTACACTATTAAAATAATTATTTAATTAATTAGTTTATTTAAAGATTTTATTTATTTACTTATTTTAGAGAGAAAGAGGGTGTGCATGCAAGTGGGGGAGAAAGAGAGGGCCAGGGAGAGAGAATCTGGAGCAGACTCTACCCTGAGCATGTTGTCTGACACAGGGCTCAATCCCACAATCCTGAGATCATGACCTGAGCCGAAACCAAGAGTCAGATGCTTAACCAACTGAGCCACCCAAGTGCCCATACTATTACTATAATTATTTTACTAAAAAGTTTTAAAAGTCAGTCATGAAACCATAAGACTCTTAATCTTGCAGAACAAACTGAGGGTTGCTGAGTGGAGGGGGGTCGGGAGAGGGTGGTGAGGTTATAGACATTGAGGGGGGTGTGTGCTGTGGTGAGTGCTGTGAAGTATGTAAACCTGGCAACTCACAGACCTGTACCCCTGGGGCTAAAAAATACATTATATGTTTATAAAAGAATTTAAAAATTTAAAAAAAAAAAGTCATGATCTGAAACTGATTGATTACCCCCTTTGATATGAATTCATTCACACACACACACACACACACACACACATCCCAGAATAAGGCAAAGAATTGAGTCTCTTGATTCTTGTTAATAGATCTAAATATTGTTCAAGTAGCACTATGCTATTTAGATGAATCAAAAAGAGTAGGCCATTTTTCTGAGGTAAGTACTTATTGAAATTTTGGCTTATTGGATTATAGGATGTTCCCATTATCTTCTAGTGTCCACAGAGTTGTATAACCAAAGGGTCATCCTGACCAACCACTCATCTCATATACGAGTTTTCCTTCACAATATCTTCCAGCTTCTAAAGGGATTTGGAACTTACTGCCTTTCATTGCATCTTGGGTGGCTGCAAACACCATCTCCTTCCTTCTAGGGACATGAAATCTCTCACCTGTAAGTTCCATACTTTGGTCCCATATTAGTCTTTGCCACTATGTAGTTTGATTCTCCCACAGGGAAAAATTTTGGTGAATGTTATAAATGGACAAAGTTACCACTTATTTATATAATTCAGAAGAAGGAGATATTAAAAAACAACCCATGTGCAGCTTTATTTGTGGTTTTTTTTGTGCTTTGATATTCTCAAGTAATTTTCTGTTACAGATATACAACAAGGCCACACACATGGGTATAGAATAGGGTTTCCCCAAAAGAAAGTGGATAGTCAGACTGTCAACACTCCTGAAATGAATCAGAGCTTGGAAAAAAGATTTATGACACAGAAGAGAAGGAGAACACTTTATTTTCTCTAGCCCTGACCCCATTGAGACTAGTCTACTAGAAATACAGAGAAGCTTAAGTGTACTTCTAGGTAGTGGGGATTCTGCAACAAAGTACCTCTCTCGTTTGGTAAGGAGGTTGCCCTGTAGCTATCCAGAGAAGCCCTCTGTTACAGACTCAGAGGGATGGGCTTCTGAGTCCTAAGAACAGCCATCTCTCATAGACAGTTGAAACCTTTTCCCACATTAGAATCTTCTTTAATCTTCAAATGTCCTTACTCTCTTGATAAATAAACAATCTGGGCTTAGCTAGGCTGGAAGTTGGACTCCCAAGGCCAGTATATTAAAGACAGAAACCTTTAAATCAGTGGTTCTTATCCAACACAAGCCATTCTTATCCCTCTAGGATGCGGGGAGGCATTTGGTAATGTGTGAAGACATTGTTATTATACAGCCAGGGGTGCTATTAGATCCAAGGGGTAAATGCCAGTGATGATGTTAAACATGGTGATGTATAGGGAAGTCCCCTCAAAACAAAGAATTTCCTGGCTGCAAATGTCATTAGAAGGAAGGCTCTGAAACCCTGCTCCAGGTTATGCCTGCTGCCTCTGACCTGTAGAAGGTACAGATCATGGCCCATGTGTGAAAGCCAGACTGGCCACCTGGAGCTAAGAAAAGTGAGTGGGCAGAGGTGGCGACAAGGATCGTATCAGAAGCACATGTGTGACGCTCACTGTGGACACAGTGGGGGTCTCCTGCAGTGGAGGAGGGAAACCTGAAAGGGAGACTGGGGTATTTCTGTCACTCTGGTGGCCCTGAGAAGCATTAGGTTTCACCAGTTAGCCTCTCCAGACAGTGGATCCATTTTGATTACATGGACCCTTGATTGCTCTCAAGCAGGCAGTTTTGATTCATTTGTCATTGCCTTAAACCTTGATCTGCTGCAGCTTTTAAGGCAAAAAGTCAGTATGTCATTGTTTGGATCCTAGCTGTTGCCCTTGAACTGACATGGGAAAGACCAGAGCTTTTGCCATGCTTTAGCATATGGCCTTATGGTCTGTAACAGGAGAATGTTTAGCCTTCCCTTCCTCAGCCTTATCTGGGTATCAGTTTAGCATTTGTTGGGATTTTTTTTTTTTTTTTTTTTTATTTGTTGGGATTTTTAATCCTCTCATCTGAACTATCTGATTCTTGGGCCGATTTTTAACTTCCGTTTTGCTGAGTCTTTGATTCCAACTCAGTATATAGGTCTATATATTTTCCGTTATCTTGGCACAAGAGATATTTGCTTAGATGGAATCACAACGACAATAGCTTTCTTTAGTGTTCTAAGATTGATTCAGAAGGATTACTGCCCCATGTAGCACGTTCACATCATTTCTGCATATTGCATTAGAGTTGCTAATTTCTTTGTTCACAGGGCTAAGCCCATTGCAAACCAAAATGCAATAAATATCATTACGACACGTTTTGTGTTTAGGATCTATTTTTGCTACGGTGCAAAGAGTCAAAAACCACTTGCTCTGTCTCTAAAACAGATGCCTTTTTTGTAATCATACAAGTATTTAATTTCTAAGTATGCCATCCTTTATAATTTCCAGTGTTCTTGAATAACTACCCCACTTAATTTGAACAGTTGACCTGTGTTCTTTATACCAGTGATTATGATTACATAATCATTGTTATTTATTTTTTTAAATCCCCGGAGTTGCAGAACTTTATTTATCATTCAGTGGAATGGACTGTCCACTGCACGCCTGGGATTTAGAAGAAGGAGGTTTCAGGTATAAATGGTGTCTACAACCCACAGCTGTTGGAATTTGGGGAAATTATAATCTAGGTTGAAACCGAACCTGGACTACTCATTTCCTCACATCCACGGTTGCTGTGTAATGATCTTTCTGCAACTTGCTGGGATAAGATCTACCTATGATTCAGTTTTTCCAATCATGACCACTGAAAGATCTTCCTAAAAAACAGGGAGAGTGAGATGTTGAGTGTGTCCTTCTCAAACTTACAAAGTCGTCTGGAGGACTCTTTAATTAAGGGTCAATAACCCATGAATCCCCCCTCCTTCCAGTCTGGCCTGTGGATTTGGTCAGCACAGTGCTCTATGATGAAATTTGAAATAGAAGAAGCAAAGACAATACGGAAGAATGGTTTATTAGGGATGTATTATATTCCATGCTAATGTCAATATAAATGCAAAATAAAAAGCCTTGGAAAGACTTCTTTCTTCAGAATTTCATTAAACCAGGCACAAATAACAGAGGGCTGGTCCAGCTCCCGCCCCACCTCCTTCCCCCCACCTTCAGTCATTGTTCAATTTTAAATAGTTTTAATGGCCTTGGAAGTATTCATGAATTCCGCTTGCTTCACTCTCCTAATCATGTTGTCGGCTTAAAATTCACATTTAATTAACCTCTTCACCCAAGGCATAAATCAATAATAAAGCTCCAAATGCTTACCATACCAATAGTGATTTCCATTTGGAGGGAAACTGTTGAAAATTAGACATTAGAACGCCTGAAGAAAAGCAGAGAACCAGTGGTGTGGAGCTAAAAAGAGCGAACATGTAAACTGTGATAATGAAAGCCCTGGGTTTGAGAGGGAATATCCGTTTATTCTGATTTCAGGGACAAATAGGTGTTTAGGGGTTGGGTTCCAAAAATAATGTTTTGTCTAGAAACATTAAAGACAATCTCACATACTGATAGATGAGTGAGGTAGCATGCAAATTCTTAGGACAGAAAATGATAAAAGAAGAGGTGTTGTTTAAGGAAAGGAGAAAAGACTTGACAACCCTAACTCAGAATCTGACACCAACATTTTAGCTATGTGAACTTCGTAGTATATTTGCACACTTCTATGTGTCAGTTTCCTTGTGAAATGGAAATGTTGGCATCTACCTCATTGAATTATCCTAATCATTAAGCCTAAATATATTAAGCAGATGGAGGAGGGATTCCACATGTATGCATAATGCTGAGCATGCACACCACACACACACAAACACACGCACACACACACAGACACACACACACCACTATAACAGAGAGAACCTAACTTTCTAATCACTAATTATTATTGATTGACACAAAGCAGCACTGGAACCCAAACCAAGACAACTTCCTTTCTGGAATTTTTAACTGAGAAGAGAGTTAGTTTCAGCCTCTCTCCACTAAGGATACTATTAAATGTAAGGCAAGGAGCCGTGTTTCCTGACATGAAGAAAAAACAGTATATAGGAGGTATAGATCAAAACCAGGCACATACTACTATTCCAGGACGGGACATGGAGAACAGAGCACGTAAAGTGGTAAAATTTGTTTTCTGGATCACTCTGGGGTGACTGGAAAAACACTACATTAGCCTATTATTATAGACCATGATTTTCTTAATCCAGAGACATTCAATATCAATGACCCACTTAGAGGGGATAGAGCAGATTTATAAAATGGGTTCTAAGCAGGACAACATAAAATTACATGGTGATGACCATAACTCCTTTGATCCGGACACATGTTTCTATGAAGGCCTTTTTTGAACACCACATTAAAAAATAATCTCCTTGATAAATCACCCTGCATAGAACTTTTCTAAGATTATTAAAAGCTCTGAGCTAGTTTTACATAAACTGCTATTAAACCAGACCTCCCTTGTCTCACCCCCTCTTCCATTTGCACTAAACAATTGATTTAATTGAGTCTAAATGCTGGAGTTGATATTAACTGGCAAAGTTCTGACTTCACATTTTTATTATAATAGGATATCCCTAAATACTTATTCTATTGTTAAACTTCTTAGCTATTCCCCTCAAATTTATGTAGTTTGCATATTAAAGGACCATGATCTTCTGTGTCCTTCACTCTGTTTGTAAAGTTATCAAGAGTAAGAATGACTTCAGACTTGAGTAAATAATAAGGACCAGACTTGTCTTCACATCATCACACTTTAAACAACTAGAAAACTAGGGAAAAAATGTGTGAAACAATAGTTGGCAGGCCTTGAAGAATACTCAGTTCAACTGTGTTTTCTGGGGCACCTGGGTGGCTCAGTGGGTTAAAGTCTCTGCCTTTGGCTCGGGTCATGATCCCAGGGTCTTGGGATCGAGCCCCGCGCCTGCTTCCTCCTCTCTCTCTCTCTGCCTGCCTCTCTGCCTACTTGTGATCTCTGTCTGTCAAATAAATAAATAAAAATCTTAAAAAAAAAAAAAAAAAAAACTGTGGTTTCTGAGAGAAGAGAAATAACTGGGATAAGCTTTAGGTTCACCCCCAAATTACTGCCTGGACTAAGTTTTGAGGTTGAGACATAAGGAAGGGATACCTGGCTGCAGCCCAATGACCCAATGCTTGACAATAAGACAAAGTATACAAGAAAAGAATATCTTTTCAAACTTATTACACTATTTGTAAGGTGCTACAATAATATTTGAAAGTAGGCTGTGCTTAGAGGAAAGATAGTACCTCTACCAACTTAGGTCCAGTGGTTGGGGGCCTACAAATTAATTGACAGTAGACAGGTTTAACAGGAGAAAAGACAAGGTTCACTAACATATACATGTGGGAGAATTGGGATAGAGATGGGGTTTATATGCCAATCTAATAGGGAAAAGGAAAGAGGGAGAAAGAAATCCTATGAGAAAACAAGTGGGATTTTAGGAAAGCCAAATAGAAGGTATGACAGTTTGTGATAACATTTGTTTATGCAACGTATCCCAGTGTAACTGTAGAATCTCCTCCCTGGCTGTGAAGCTCCCTTGGAGAAGGGATTTATAGCAACGCTCTGATTTTATTCAAAGAAAGGGAGTCTGAAAAGACTACTTTTGCATTTGCTATCTTTCAGGTGTGATAAGTTAAAAATATAAATCATGAATCATAAAACAATAATGAAAAAATACCCAACATAGTATATCTACTAAGTCAATAGTGGGAATAAAATAAAACCACGCAAAACACTCAACTGTTCCAGTAGAATGGAGAACCAAAGGGAAGAGAACAAAGGCCAGCTAGACAAATAGAAAACAAGTAGCAAAATGATAGATATGACAAAATGTAAATCATAGAAAAATATAAATTAGACTCATCAAAATGAAAAAATTCATTTGAAAGACATGGTCGAAAGAATTAAAAGGCAATCCATAGATCAGAAGAAAATATTTATAAAACACATATGATAAAGGATTTAGATCCAAAATACACAAAGAACATTTACAACACAATAATAATAAGACCAACAACCCCAGTTTTAAAATGGGCTAAAGATCAATTACCAATGAAGATATGCAAGTGACAAAAAAACAAAATATGTTCATCTTCACCCCTTATTAGGAAAATGAAAATTAACTCCAAAGTGTAAAGCAATGAAAGTGAAACCAAGATGAGGTACTACTATACACTGTTTAGAATGACTAAAGACCAATGAGGTATAAGGAGCAACTCAAATTCTCACATGTTGCTGATGAGAATGCAAACTATCAGAGCCATTTTAGAAAACAGTTTGGGGGTTTCTTATAAATTTAAGCATACCCATTCACCACAACAACCACATTCCCATGAAATTAATCCAGAGAAATGAAGGCATATATTCACATAGACTTGTTTGTTCAAAGTAGATAAAAACAAAAAACAAAAAACAACAAAAGCAAAACTGGAAACAATCCAACCAATTCAAATCCCCATTGACTGTTGAATGGCTAAATTAATTGTGGTATAACCATACAATGGAATAAGTAAACAATAACAAGAAATAATGAACCACTGATATTCAACATGGATGGATTGCAAAAGCATTATTCTAAGTGAAAGAAGATAGAAAGGGAGAGAATTTACATGCTTTATATTTCCATTTACATGAAATTCTAGAAAAGTTAAAACCTAGTGACAGAAAGTGGACTGACAGTTGACAGGACGATTAACCAAAATGAAGCAACTGACTGAAGGGGACACTGGGAGATGTTTTTAGATTGTAGGAACTTTTCTCTATCTTGATAGTGGTGATGCTTACATGTCTGAAACAATTCTCAAACTCCTCCTTTTTATGGCATATAAATGTTATTTCCATAAAACTTTTTTTTTAATTAACAAAATCAACCATTTCTTATGCGCCAGGCCTTGTGCTAGGTACCAGAATTAAATCAATTGGTAATTCAACCAACCAACTAACCAACCAACCAACTCAATCCCTTCTTTTATTATCTAGTTGGGGAAATAGACAATAAATTTAGTAATTGCCTCAAACTATGATATATGATATAATAAGTGTATCACAGGGTTCTAAAGAAACAGAGTATTAGAGACTTGAGAAAATTACCAGATGAGTGGCTAAGGGTGGCAAAGCACATATCCCTACTTTAGCAACTTACTAAATTCACATCTTCCCTAATATCCATCATATAAAGGCAAATGATTTTTGTGTATCAGAATTTTGAAAATTTTGTAAATAAGAGGGACATATTTAAATTGAAATTCTTAAGAGAATGCTGTATTTTCTGTGTGCATCCCTTCTACTCTTATACTTATTTTGTCTTCATTTTTGTGAATTATAACAAATAGAGTATCTTAATTGACCACGCAATAAATTTTCACATACATGTATTTCCTCAAAGCTATCACCTAGATCAAGTAAATTCTTAGAATTTTTTTCTGTTTTTAGATTGCTTGTTGATTACTTATCGGCATTTTGGAATTTGAGACAGACAGCAATGCTGTCACTCTATGGAAAAACCATAGGGGAAGACCAAAATTGTCATTGCTACTTATAGGAATTGTTCAGCATGATCAATTTTGACTCTGTTAACTTCATTATGAAGATAGCTAATTTAGGTAACATTTGTAAGCACTCCCAGGGTGAAGCATGTCTTTCTAAGAGAGGTAAATATCAATATTCTGCCCTTGGGAAAGTTACTGGAATTTTAAAATCATTTCACTACAGGTAGAAAATTATAATTTTCCATAGGAACATGTTGAGCCCTGAATAAAATGGGGGCCTACTAGTAAGTCTCCTCTGTGCTTTTGTCTAAGAAAAAAATACCTTTGTGAGTTGACCTTAAAATGCACTTTAATCTATGGCAATAATCTATGGTTATCCACTTGAAATAATAATTAATGCTAATGAAATCGATAATTAGGAGCCATTCTCAATTTTAATTAGACATACAAGTATTCTAATTAACCACTTTTGGACTTTGTCTTGAAGTTGAAGGTCTTCTACTCCTTGACAGACAATAAGAACAGCTCAGGAAAAAAAACAACCACATCCACCTTGAATTAGACTACACACTGGATGGCCTCCTACTGTTGTTTTCTGTCTGTGTAGTAGTTGCTGAGAAAAGTCCCTCCCTGGGAAAATGGAATCTATTTCTGGAAAGTGTGATATAGGGCCCTAGGCCAATCTACACGGTGTTATTTGGCACTATCAACTTCACTTAACAGTTCCAAATGTTCTACATTCAGACTTTTTTCACGACTTTTCTGGTACTAGATCTTATCCAAAACTGTTTCTCTCCTCAATCCCAAACTCACAGCAAATGAGAACTGGGTATGTACTAAGGTCTGAGCAAGTGGAGAAATATGACTCTGGAAAGGCAAATGGGAGAACGAGTCAGAGATGTCCTTGGCTTCAGGTTTTCCCCTTACCTGACCTTCATGAATAAAAACTGGTTTGAGATTCTCACTCTTTCTCAATCTTGCCCTTGGACATCGATGGTTTGTTTGCAGACATACTGTTCCACTGAAGCAACATTTTAAAAGATGCTCTTTTAGAGCATCTAGAATCAAGAGATCCAGAAATGAGTGATGAGAATTATAAGCCCTTTCCAGCTTTAACAGGACAGGGTTTCCAGACCATGGGCCTTTTGCCTTCTTTCGGATCATCTTTTTGAGTAATTGTCCATTCTACCTCCATACAATACAGAGCATATTCAGGAGGTTGGGATACCCAGGATCTGGACGGCAAGCAGATGATGTTGAGGAGATCACATCTATCACTGGGAAAACGATGCCTGACAGCTTGTTTAACTGGGCTCATTTGGAAAGCATCTATGGACAACATACTCAGCTCTCTTTAATGCTAGGGAAACCGAGGCACCATATAGGCTACTGTTTCCCCCTAGAATCTCAGCAGCTTTTAATGAGTTCCTTTAATTCTGTAGGGGCATGAAGGCAACTTTTCTGCTGGGATTCAAGCAGGCTGGTTTCTACAGTTTCATCATTCCAGTATCTCTGCTTTGTTGACCAGAGTGTCCAGTTCTAAAGACCCAAGTCTGCAGGTACAAACATCCCAGACTCTGACCATCCCTACTGCAGTTGTCACTCTTAGGACACATATCATTAGAATGAAACAGGTCTCTTTGTTTCATTTTCAAACAAAATAGAAGGACATGGCTTGCTGCCTAGTCTACTCATTTAAGCATCTAGCAGATCACTAAGCGTTATTTTTGTAAGACAGAATTTCAAAGTACCCCAGAGCATCAGCATTATAGGAGATTGGGTAATGGTTTGTGGAAGCTTTTACTTTTTGTAAAATGGAGTATTTACTTGGGATAATTTGAAATAAACATTTTATCTATGATCATTTTGGGCTTATAGAAAACATAGTAGAGAGTCCCTGTATATCCCCCACCCAATTTGTTTTCCCTCATGTTATCCTCTATTACTGTTGTACTTTGTCCAAACTAAGGAACTAACACAGATACATTAACTAAACTCCAGAGTTTATTTTAATTCTAACAGTTTTTCCATTAATGCCATTTTTTTCTCTTCCAGGATCCAGCTGTGAATCAGTCCTCTTCCCATCTAATACAAGGTCCTTTCTAGAATTCACCTTCAGATATCAGTATTTTCTTCCCAATAATTCTTTTGGTCTGCCTTGGGTCTTAATAGGAACAATACTAAAGCCCTGAGCTCCATGTTGTGTGTTGTTTTGTTCCTCTCCACAGTGAACACACCTCACACTCACTGCTCTGGATCAAATCAAAAGAAAGTAGAAGAGTGATGGGTTTTTGAAAGTGTCCTTCATTGGTTTTACCAAGGACACATAAGAGGTAAGCCCAGCCTTCTTTCACTCTCTCTTCCTTTCTTTACTTTTTCTGAGTAAAAACATTTAGGTCAAATGTATCCGAACTAAAAAGCGGCTGAATTTTCCCTGAAATCAATAAAACCCTTCCAAAGCAGCCACACTGAAACAGACAAAACCTTCGTCAACGCCCCTGACAGGCCAACGACTCTCTCCTTTGTGCACCTGTAGGGTCACTCTTAGGCTGCAGCCTTTAATGAAAAAAGTCCTTCAACCCCCAAAGAATAACAAAAAGGGCATTATTCCTTGGTCTGGGCAGTTGTAATGCATCATAATAGATTCCCTTTGCAAAACCATTCTTGCGGACCCCAGCACCAAGTATGCTGCTCAGCTCTTGTCTCTTTAAAGCTTATTAAGCAGAGACATTTTGTTGTTCTTTTTTTTTTCTAAACCTCTGAACCTGAAGTTTCCTTCTTTTAACCAATGTCAATTCACAGTAGCTCAGTTTACCAATGCATGTAAAAAGAAGGAAGGCAATTACTTCTGAGAGTAGCCACGTCTGTGCTCATGGGGTGCTGAGGAAATTGTGATGAGGATTTTAGTACATTTAATTCATTTATTTGTTGAGTGAAAGGAGGAAATTATAGTGGGTTTTGTTTTTTTTTTTAATTTTCCTTTTTGATGTCCACTGCCTGGAGAATTATTGCAAGTCTATACTGTTACATGACTACATGGACAGAACACCCAGCCTAAGCTATCATTTTGAATTTCATAATGAACTCTTCCAGTTTGGATTGAGTTTGGGTTTTACATTGCTTCACAGTAAATCTTCATAATTTCAGATCCCACTAATAGGAATCTAAAATTTCATGGATGGGTAGGGTTGACATTTCATTGATACAATTGTGAAAGCGTGTTTTTTTCTTAGTAAATTAACCCTGTGGACAAAGGCTCATGTGTAAAAGTTTAATCCTGTCAGTAAGAACAGCTGCTTTCAAACAGTGAGGGTGTTCAACTGATTAGGGTAAAAACATGAAAATGTTTTGTTTTTTCACTAACTGTTATCAGTTCTGCTCTGCTGACTTCCCATCCCCACTTCCTGAAGAATAGGTTTATGAAAATGAAGTCTTACTTCACAATCTTCAATTATGTTTGGTTATTCAAACAGTACTTCTGTTCATTTAAAAAACCACTGTTATATGACTGACTCAAAAATACCACACCTCCTCATCCCTCTAGCAGAAGGATGAACTGGTGGGGCTAGTGACCCTGCTGGGAGAATTTTGCTCTGTCTGTCCTGTGTTCTCTCTCTCTGGTGCATGCACAACAGGTACCCACCACAATCCACATCTCCTTTCCTTTCTTCCTCAAGCTCCACCCCCCCACCTCCTGGTTATCTCATCCCCTGTGCATGATAACACCAAGTTAGCCAGTGGATGAACAGATGTCAAAGCATAAACAAAATGTCAGGCTTCCCTTTTGGCAGAGCCTCAGGCTATAAAGAGAGTCTCTTGTGCATTCCCTCCTTTAGCTGTTATCCATAATAGGCACATTAATTGAGAAGTGTTTATATGTACACTTAGCTTTTAAGTCACACACTAGTTAGAACTTTGAAAGGTGGCAAATACTTCACAAATGCGTAAGTAAAATGAAGAAAGAACTCAAAAGTCATGTCATCAAGTTAAACATTTAATTTATGGGGTTTTTTGGCATTTATCTTATTAATTTGTAGAGTACCTAAATAGGTTTTGAGGAGAAAAGTAGATATATATTTTTAAGTTATTCATGAAATAAGCCAAAAAAGTCATTGTTAATGTCCAAATGAGGTATTAGCCTAAAACCATTAGCATTGTTTGCTTTACCTTATCTATTGTAGGAATGTAACAAGTTGAAATGAATGTGCTTCCATTCATGAAAATATTGTTGACAATGGTGTTGACAAGCTTTATGTTCTAGGATTGATTAATTCTTGCTCTCAATCCCATATACCTCAAGAAGCAGAAAGTAAGATCATACACTGAAACTTTCTCAGGACAACCTAGATATTCTATTTCCTTTATTCCAAAGGGATTTTGATCTCAAGGGGAAAGCAGAGAACTCAAGACTGACCTCTTTCTCCTTGTCCTCTTTCCCCATTTCCCTTCTCATTACTAGAAGCTCTTTTTTTCCCTCTTCTGAGTGACCAGACCTCTAGTTCTATCATATTTTCATCTTCTCTAATTATAGACCTTTCTTTAAAGTATCATTATTCATTTCTTTGTGTCCACAGTCTTCGTGTCCTAGCTTTAATGGTGGGGGCACAATCGTGGAAAGACATAGATTAGTAAGCAATAAAATATTTCCAAAATATTATCCACACTACAGAAATATTTGGTGTAAGTTCATGACATAATGATGTTCCAAATTTAATTCTTTTTCTTTAATCCTGTGCTATTATCACTTATTCCCAGGACTATGCTTTCATGAAATTGAAGCATGTGGCTTCTCTTCATGCCCCAGGTCTTTTCTGACATGACCTATAAGCTCAATTTTCATACCAACGATGGTTGTGTTTTACTGTTCTTTATCTGGGAGCCACTCTGCTATGTGAATCAATGTTTCCTAATCTTTATTTCATTTAAAAGGCAATAAAGTAGTCTACTCAGGAAACACAAGGCTATGGCTATGAAAAACTATAGCTAAGTAGTTGGGAAGGTAGTTGGTAACCTGAACATAAGCTTTCATAATGTTTGAGTACTTCACTTGGCCATATTGGAATACTGCCTATGGGAAAGAAAAAAAAAAAAAAGTGGGTAATTTAAAGTGTACTACTACAAAATTAGAGAGTAATAATGTATTATTTATTTCAGGGGTACAGGTCTGTGATTCATCTGTCTTACATAATTCACAGCACTCACCATAGCACATACCCTCCCCAATGTCCACCACCCAGTCATTCCATCCCTCCCACCTCCATCCCTTCCAGCAACCCTCAGTTTGTTTCCTGAGATTAAGAGTCTCTTATGGTTTGTCTCCCTCTCTCATTTGAGAGTATGTTTCTTTTCTTTCTTTTTCTTTTTTTTTTTTTTTAGATTTTATTTATTTATTTATTTGACAGAGAGAGAGATATCACAAGTAGGCAGAGAGCCAGGAAGAGAGAAGAGGGGAAGGCAGGCTCCCTGCTGAGCAGAGAGCCTAATGTGGGTCTCAATCCCAGGATCCTGAGATCATGACCTGAGCCGAAGGCAGAGGCTTAACCCACTGAACCACCCAGGTACCCCTGAGAGTATGTTTCTAATGGAATTATTTTCCACTGCTTCTTAAAGTTTGTAAGTTTATCATACATAAATGAAGGTTGACTATATTAACATAGATCTAAAAATCTCTCAGCTCTAATTTGTTTCCCATGAACTTCAATAAATGGCATGTAGATGCTGATGTACAGCTTTAGAATGGAATTGAAATTGCATTTATATTCCTAAAATACATGGTCCTCCTCCATCAAGAAAAGTCTGGCATCTTTAACCACGCTCTCAGCTTTGGGAAGGAAACTTGGAGAATAAACAGAAGAATATGGTGTGGCTCACTGGGTTAATTGGGGATTAAGACACCTGAGGACTTAACCATAACAGAATACCCCTGAATGTACAGATCTTTCTTGTTAAAATCCAGATCTTCATGATCAGTTTAGTCTAAATTAGGGAAGTTGGATGATATCCTTTGGAAACTGGTTTCTCTAGGTACCAATATTTCTTATAATTTAACTTCAGAGATTCAACATTCATTTTATTAAAGTGAGCTAAAAAGATACCTTCCAGACAACAGCAGAGATGAATCAAAGTGACCTAAACTCTCTGGACATTAGTTTCCTCACAATTAAAATGGGGGAGAGGGAGAAGTCAGGTCTCAATCTTTTGCTTGTCTTTAAAAGCAACAGAGACAGATTTTGGACTATTTCTGACCTATTTCCTTCATGAGCAAAATGAGGACATGGCTCAATTGAAAACAATGGTCTCATATGCATGTGTCTTGATGATTTCTCTCCCACATCTGTTCCTCCCTTGAGGATGAAAGGGTTTCACCAAAAGTTGGAGCAGCCCCATGAGAGCAGCTCCATAAAGGAACCCAAAGGGTTAGAAATGACAGGACGACTTTTTTATGTGTTCTTTTTGGGTGGGAGGGAAACTTAAATTTAAGTGAATTTCAGCTCCCTGGTATTAAACAACAGAACTTCTCATTCTTTGAGAACAATTAATCCTTGATAGGTGCCTTTAAACAGTGACACCATTAATGAATGGCAAGACAGAGGTTGGTGATAGCCCTTACAGAGTTTGTGAGAAGCACCAACAGCACACAGGGATGTTGGGGGAAAACCTGGATTCAGCTGTGCCTGACTGGTATCTTTTGTTCCCCTTTCCATTATCCAAGGGCTTGAACAGTTTTGTTTTGTTTTGTTTTGTTTGTTTTGTTTTGCGCTCAATTTTGTCATTAGTAAAATGAAAAGGCAGTTGACTACTAAGGATCTTCCCTTCCAACCTCTATTGTTCTAAGACAATCAAACCTCATCTCTACAAACATGCTGTTACTTTCACACTTTCTTTGATAACACAAACAACTCCATGGAGTCTAGTGATGACAACAGGTAGATTGGATTCCAAAGCATACAAAGGCCATGCATTTCATTCATAAAAATGGTCTCTGTTGAAGTAAAACAGAGTTTTTTGCCTACTACTACCCCAACCATTACAACAAAAAACCCTAGGAATTCAAAAGGTGCAAAACATAGCCATATTAGTACAGTACCCTAGCATTTAACACACACACAAGTAAATAAAAATACTTTGGGAAAAGGAGAATTTGAAGTATTAAAAGATCTGCCTTTTAGGGTATTTTCAAATTGACACATTATATTATGTGTTAGTACTTATAATAATTTGGATTATAGGAACAAAATGAAAATCTTTAAACAATTCAAAATAACAAACTGAAGTTTGTGGAGGCCGAGAAGAACTAAGGCCATCCCACCTCAGGTTTAGCCTTAGCATAAGTACAGCCATCTTAGCTCTGGCAGCTGTCTCAGACCCCTGTGCCCAAGGGCTGAACTTTTTCCCACCCTGCTTTAGTAAGCCCCACCCTGCTTTACTTCCAGACACCCCCACCCTGCTTTGGTTCGAGGAATCCCCACCCTGCTTTGGTTCCACAGACCCCCACCCTGCTTTAGTAACGGGAACCCATAAATAACCCTGCCTTAACTAAACTCGGGGTCCAAGTCCCTATTCCTCTGTGTCAGGTATACTTGGGCCCAAGCTTAAGCTTGTCAAATAAAACCTCGTGTGATTACATCCGTGTTGGCTCCTTGGTGGTCTCTCAGACGTGAAAACTCGGGTACAACAAAGTTGAGATTAAGAATGGGAATTTCAAAAGCATTTGACTTTTTATAAAAAGCTTACTCTCTTAAATAATTTGGACCTTTTGTTACAATTTAATAAAGATTTATAGATTTTTTAATAAGCTAATAAAAAACATGGAGACAATATAAAGGTAAATTAAAGCTAGTCTTACTCCATTTGTCACCAATTCTGGGTCAATATGGTATGATTTAACAAATTTACCTAAGAGAAGTATTAACTCAAAACAAAAAATTTGGTGACAGGAGAGCTTATGAAGGAAAAAATAAACAAGTAATCAAATATGTGCCTCAAATATCCTTTTTGTCTCTCCAGTGTAACACAGTGTGGCTTTCTAAATCAGTTAAAAAGTGCTTTTCTTTTTCATACTTCTTTTCTTGATATCATCTCTTAGTTAAAACAAGTGTCCTGCTTCACTGGGCGTTACATTTCAATCTCTCGGCCATGACTGGCAAATATGGCTGCTGCTCTGAGATTTAGCCTTTTGCCAACCAGGTGGTGATGATCTCAGTAATATGCTCACATTTAAATAGATGGTATCTCACAAGGCCCCTGACAGTTTCTCACTTACTCATCCTTGCAACACTTCAGGAGAGAAGACAGAGTTTGGCTAATCATGCCCTGGAGTAGAGAAATCAGAGATCCATATGGAGAAAGGGTTGACAGGGAAAGACAGCACAATGGAATGTCACAAAGCAAATCCACCATAAGGAATCAGAAATGCTGGAACATTTTCAAGGTCGAAATTACACTTCTAAATATATTCCCTCTAAAATCCTCTCCCTCTTCAGAAGCATTTAATAATGGAAAGGGAGATTCACATGATACCATTTTTTTCATTTGGTAGATTGGTTTGCATGAGGGTATCTGAAAAGCTCCTCCTCCTCTTAGGTTTCTGCTTCCATGGAAGCTGGCAAATCCATCTCTGGTCAAACAAATCTAGCCTGGTTTAACCCTTGAAGTAAGGCTAGCATCCAGATTTGCATGAAGTTTACAGCTCACAAACTGCTATTTCCTGGGCTGAGCTACTCAAATGCCAAAGGACTATGGACTAATTTGCTTACTCTTTGACAGTGCCGGTTAATTATAGCTATTATGTACAGAGTATTGGTAAACAATTATTGTAATGAAAAGATATTAACAGACTTAAAATTGTTAGTGCATGTACTATATATTCAAAAATGTTGCATTTGCTCATTTGGAGGGGGGTGGTTATTAAGGATTAAAAGACTGTTTGTGAAGAAAAACAAGACCTTCATTCCTGAGTGAAGATTTGTTTCTACTTATTTATCAGGGGGAAGATAATCACGATCATTTTTTTCCCCATGTAATCAACATGCATTGAGAAATCTGTGTTTGGTGCCAGGAAGACTGATGAGGGCAGTGGGGGACATGAGATTTTTCAGCATCCTCTATCACAAACTATGCCATAACAAATAGATTTCTTCTGGTCCAAACTCACAAAGGAATAATACTTCAACACTCAGTCATAGAACAGCAAAAAGCTAATATGTAGACTCTAGTCCAAACATGTCATTTTTAAAATATTTGAATAAACTTTTTACGTTAATGTCAAATTTGTAGAAAAGAAACAATGATAGCATAGAGCATTCCCATATACCAGACACCTAATTTTTCCTACTAACGTCTTATATTATTATGGCCCATTTGTCGCAAGTAATAGATTAATGTTCATACATTATTATTCACTAAATTTCATTCATTATTTGGATTTCGTTAATGTTTCCCTAACTGCCATTTTTCTGTTCCAGGATCCCATTCAATACGTCACATTTCAATTAGCTGTTTTCTCTCCTTAGGTTTCTCCTTAGTCACTTATTCATTTATTTATTTATATCAGTATGAATTCATGGATAAGTATTTCATATTTTAGATTATACTTTGAGTTATAATCTAATGCCGTATTATATATTTTGTTGCTCAACTTGTTCTAGCTTTACTATTGGGATCTCCTTCTGCTGGCTCCTGTGTCCTGGAATCCTATTCTTGGAGTTCTTTCCTACTTTCTGATATTACAAGACATTCCAGGCTCATCTGGTATCTTCTCTGCCTCAGTCCTCATATCAGACATTTTTTCTGAGTAGCCCTCATTCCTTTTGTCGGAGAATGGTATTAGAAACAAAGATCTGAGTACTGGCAAACATGTCATGGAGCAGATTACATAACTGAAGCTCAGAGAAGTTAAGCGATTTGCTTAAGATCCAAAGGTAGCAGGTGCCTGGGTGCTCAGTGGGTTGAGGCCTCTGCCTTCAGCTCGGGTCATGATCTCAGGGTCCTGGGATTGAGTCCCACATTGGGCTCTCTACTTGGCATGGAACCTGCTTCCACCTCTCTCTGCCTTCTTGTGATCTCTGTCTGTCAAATAAATAAATAAAAATCTTTAAAAAAAAAAAAAAGATCTAAAGGTAGCTAGGTACAAAGCTAACACTGGGACACAAGTTATCTTGATGTCTGGGTCACGGATCTGGACATTATACCACTCCATCTTTCCTGTCACATTCCAGGACATGCAACCTTCATGGGCATATAAATGGAAAAACTGTGTCCTTTATCCCTGTAGTCTACACATTCTGAGTGTCTTTCAGTTACGTCCATTTTTATTTATGCAGGACTTTGAAGCCTCGCCATGAAAGAGAAGATGAAAACATAAGAAATACAACTAACTTAATAATGACAAAGGAAACCATGAAGAGCCTTTTCCCCCCATGTAAATTATGGTTTGGGTAACACAGAGAAGATCAGGTGTGTCTTTTTTAGGCTTGGAAAATCTGCTGTGTGATACATTTGTGTGCATGGCTTATCATTTCTAAGATCCCCATCAGTTTGTCCCAACCCTTCAGACATGTGTCTTTACAGCCATGCAGACCCAGAGCATGTCTACTTGGATACACATCTATAAAGAGCAAAAATAACTCTTGTGGCTGGAAATTTGAAATCTGTTGTAAAATAATAAAGAGTAATGCACATTATTCCTTTTTGGAAGAGACAAGTAACACATTTCCCTGCAGCCTTTGAGATGTACAAAATTTAGTGATCAGTTAGTACATAAAGCATATGAAAACCCTTGATAATGTTCTTTGGTGCCAGAGGACAATCATAGTATACATCTCCTAACACCTTACTATATGTATATATATGTGTGTGTGTGTAAGATGTTACTATATATATATATATATATATATATATATAGTATATAGTATATATTTACACTATATATATGTGTAAGATGTTACAATATATATAGTGTATATATATATATATGTAGTAAGATGTTAGGAGATGTATATATATATATACACACATATAATATATAATATAGTATATTAGTCTAATTCTGTATTTTATATAAATATATATTATAGTCTAATTTTATATTTTAAAGGTCAGTGGGTCATTTTAATGTTAACGGCTTGGGCTTTTTTCTTTTTTATCTATACAAGATGTGTTTCTGGTAGGTTCCATGCATTTAATGGTGTGTACACTTATCACTATGACTGGTTATTACCAAGACTGTTCCAACCATTCTGTGTGATGCAAAGATGAGTAAGTCCCAGATCCTGATAAAATAGTACCCTACCATATATTTTACTGATGACCTCTGTAGCTCTCAATACAATATAGCATACACAATAAGCATTAAGCAAATGATCATTGTTTAACAAATTAATCATCAATCCATATAATATTGGGCCTTTACATTTGTCACTAGTAGTTGTTTCATTAAAATATTTATGAGGCAATTGGTCAACATTGCAAATTCTGTGTTAGAGAAGATTTTAATGATTATTTTCTCATGTCTGTCAATATCTTTGTACTTTTGGTAATTAACCCTGTAAAATAACAACTGAGCCCATGACTACATGAAGGCTTCCTTTCTCAATTGTCTCATAAGTGAAGTAGTACGAAATCTCCGAGGTAACATTTTCCTGAATATCTATGCCTATTGGTTAGATTGCTCCTCGTAGTGAAGGGCTTAAGAACCCAGGGTTTATTTATTTTTTTTCTTAAAATGGGACTATATTTTATTTTGTCTTGTTTTATTTTTTAAATGGTAAATGTATTGGGGTGGCTGGGTGCCTGGGTGGCTCAGTCCATTAAGGCTCCAGCTCTTGGTTTCGGCTTAGGTCATGATCTCAGGGTCATGAGATCGTGCTTCCTGTAGTGTTCCACATTGAGTGTGGAGCCTGCTTAAGATTCTCTCTCTCCCTCTCCCTCTGCTGCCTCTCCTCCCACCATTTGCTCTCACACTTTCTAAATAAATAAATAAATAAATAAATGCACATCCTTAGAAGCAATTTCTATCAATTATTCTAATTTTGGTACATAAAAGAAAGAACTTTATATACTTTTGAAACTTATGCGCATTGTTCAAATTCCAAATGTCAAGGTTCTTTTTTTACTCTTCTATTATTATTATCATTATTTTAAGAGTTAGTTATGTATTTGGGAGAGAGAGAGAGTGAGAGATGAGAGGGGAGAAGGTCCAAGGGAGAAGCAGACTCCCAGCGGATCTGGGAGCCTGATGCGGGACTCGATCCTGGGACTCCGGGATCACGAACTGAGCTGAAGGCAGTGGCCTAACCAACCGAGCCACCCAAATGCCCCTACTCTTTTATTATTTTAAAATTTATTTTAAATCTACATTTTTATATGTGATTCAATTAATGCAAATGTGTGACATTTATACCAATTACTTGTGCTATAGCAATCAGCCAGTTGCTAGTCCTAAATGTTGAATGAAGCCAAAATCTCTCATTCAGTAGTAGGAATAATCACATTTTTACATTTGTATTGGCTCATCAATATCTGTCTATGTATGTAATTTATTAGAACACTATCTGATGGAATGTGGCCAAAGACAGAGTTAAGACTTTTAAAATAATGAGTCATTTTATGTGGGTGTGTACTAAATAAAGCTAATTGATGTTAAAGGCAATATCTTCAAAGAGCTTGTTAAGGGATTTTTAGACCCCCAAATGCACATATTTCTTCTTTTTTCCTGATTCATATAAACTGAACACATTTATATGATATCTAAAGCAATTTATCCTTCATCCCAAATAGACAAGGATCATTGCTACTTTTATAGCCCTTTACGGTCTGTCCACAACCTTCGTAATAAGTGGCTGAGTTTGAAAGTAGCAGGTGTACATGAAGACATTGAAGGAAATATTCCAGCTTGTCTGCATAAACCTTCAAGCATACCATCTACCTGAAATATCCGGTCAGAGCATGTACAGATTGGCTGGTGGTTTTTCTGGAAAGGACTTTACATATCACTAGAAGTCTGTCAAGTTCCCTGTTTTCTGTCCTCAAAGGAAGAGAAAGTTCCTTGGCACTAATTTCTCAATGAAAACAGACACACACACACACACACACACACACACTAAAATTAGAAAATAGATATTAAAAGCAGGCCATGCTTAACTTTATTCATGAATTCTAGCAAATCAAAATATTTTTCTTAATTCTTGCCTAATAATTTTTAAAATCCAAGTAAACTTCTGTGGTTTTAGTTTAATTTCCTTATAAAAGTTCAAGTGGGTCCCGGTTTCCTTTTTCTGTTAAGAACTTCTTTGGTAAGGGACGCCTGGGTGGCTCAGTTGGTTAAGCCGCTGCCTTCGGCTCAGGTCATGATCCCAGTGCCCTGGGATCGAGTCCCACATCGGGCTCCTTGCTCGGCGGGGAGCCTGCTTCTCCCTCTGCCTCTGCCTGCCACTCTGCCTGCCTGTGCTCACTCTCTCTCTCTCTCTCTGGCAAATAAATAAAATCTTTAAAAAAAAAAAAAAAGAACTTCTTTGGTAAAACAAATCCAGAAGAACATAACAAGATCCCCTAAACTTATCGAATTGCAATGAACCTATGAGAAAAGGTAAAGGCCTTTGGGAAACTGAACTCAAAGTCAATCTCCCATTTTCTAATCCTGGTGAGTGCTCAACACACCAAAGGCTAAGCTGTGGTCTTTGGTTTGGCATATTATCATTCTCTGAACTGACATTTGGACTAACTTCTCAGATCTGTAAAGATTTCATTTTTCTTTTTGAGGATTAAGTGAAATTCTTCCCAGCTAACAAAGGAGCAGGATATTAACACACCCCACAATTGCTTGTTTTCCTTTTGGTAAATGATGTGAGTTGAAAACAATAACAATCCAGCATTAATGCTGAGACTATAGTCATATTATAAATACCTAAATGCTCAACCTTAGAGAATTTTGAGCATCACCCATATTGCCATGGTACTAAGAAAAAATGTACCAAAATTTTAGCTCTTCAGAGCATATAAGACAAAACTGGATCTGTAGAACACAGTCCTAAAGGAAGTTTGGTCAGCCTTGGTAGACAGAAGTTTTATAAAGGGAGTGGGGTAAATATGTTGTTCAGAGACCATCTGGGACAGAGTGATAGGTCCAATGCTTAGGGAACTACATCGTTTTGTATAGGACCCCTGACTCTTCTTTCTGACTACAATCTCATCTCAAATTTCTTTCCCATGGTCTCTTTGTTCAGGGGTAAGATTTTAGTGGCATGTCAATGAACACGGGAGTTGTCAAACTATGGCCCATGAACCAAGTCTGGCCCAATGCCTGATTTTATAAATAAAGTTTTATTGGAACAGCCATGCTCTTTCATTTGCACACTGTCCATGACTGTTTGGGGACTGCCACAGCAGATTTTAGTACTTACAACAGATATCATATGGCCTCTGTAGCCTAAAATATTTTCCTACCAGACCCTTTGCTGAGAAAGGTTGCTAACTTGGAACAGAAAGGATCAGCTGATAACTCTGCATTTGTAAACATTAACATATTTGCTGGCTCCAAAAAGCCACTAATCATATACACCCTATATTTCTTTATTGAATAATGCGGCATTTCAAATCCTAGACCATTTTCTCATTTTCGCTCTGCAAAGAAAACTATGTGCAGCATGTTAGGGAAGGAAATAAATAGCCTAGCAGGAAGAAAATTTGGAATACTTTCTCTGACTCCACTTTTCTCCACATCAGTGACTTGAAAACCCTGAGAATATCATGGACAGCAGCATCTTATGCTTCTTTTCAGCTCATCATTACTGGTGTTGCAAGAAGGCACAGACTCCTTGAGGTTTCACACCAGGGTTGGGTTTTTTTGTATGCATGTGCACACATGCACATACACACACACACACACAAATACAGCTAACCTGCACACACACCTGGTGCCTTACTCAGGTGATGACCACCAGCTGGCATAAATGACAGATGATGCTAAATTTCAGCAGATGTCTTTCTGACCCCAAAGATAATGGAAATGACAAATAATAACTTTGTAATTACCTTAACTCTAACCAAAGCATAAGCTGAAAAATAACCAGATGAGAACTACAGGGAACATGTGGGATCGACTTCCCTATTAAGCATATTTAAGTGTCCCCCGTGCTGTGCAGCTCAGAGGCTGTGCCAAGAGAGTGGGGAAGGCAGCCCAACATGCACCCAACCATAAATCTTCTTGGCCCCATGATAAACAAACAAGATTTCAGCATCTGCATACACAGCTGACGAGAGAGGGAAAAATGAAGATTAAATGGGAACTAGGGCACCCTCAGAATTTGTAGTTTTACAGCGCTTCAGATAAGATAAAAAAAATCCTCCAATTAAAAATAAATTTTAAATGCGTACATTCTCTTTTCTTCTTTTTTGGGGGGTCTGGTCCTTGAGAAGAAACAGTAGGAGAGACCAAAAAGAAAACAAAACAAAAACAAAAGAACAAAACAAAACAAAGAAGACAAATAGAACTTTGAGCTGATGAGAAGAGAGTTTGCCTTTGGCTGATATTCTTGATTTGGGAAGTGGCTTAGGCAAGATTGTGACATGCACTGCACCATTTCTAACTCTGACCAACAGCATGGCTGTCGGGGCTTCATCATGCTTTGAGGATGACAGAGACGCCAAAGCCTAGTGAGACTTTTCTGTATTTTTAAGAATCTGGAGGCTGTTTGAGTTAAGTCTTTAAATAAGCACCAGAAAGTGAATTTGTTTAGTTGGTCTAAAAATTCTGACCACCCTGTCTATTCCAGCTGATCTTCAATTAGAAACAATTCCTATTTATGATGACTAATTTTATATGTCAACTTGACTAGACCACAAGGTGTGCAGATATTTGGCCTACTATTATTCTGGGGATTTCTGCTAGGAGACATATATATAGAGAGAAAGAGGTATAGATATAGATATCTATATCTATATCTGTAGAGGTATAGATAACCATATCTGTATCCATATCTATAGAGATATAGATATATTTAATTTGCAGGGGAAGGGGAGGATGAGATTAATGTTTAAATCAGTAGATTGAGTAAAGCAGATTACTATCCCTAATGTGGGTGGGCCACGTCCAACTAGTTGAAGGCCTGAACAGAACAAAAGGGCTGATCTTCCCCTAAGTAAGAGAAAATTCCTTCTGCCCGATGGCCTTCAAACTAGGGTATCAGAATTTTTCCTGCCTTTAGACTCAAACTGAAACATCAGCTCTTCCTGGATTTTGAGCCTGCTGGTCTTTGACCTGGAACAGCTCTCCTGGGGCTCCAGCTTACTAACTACGTATTAACTTACCCTGCAGATCTTGGGACTTGTCAGCCTCCTTATTGCATGAACCAATTCCTTAAGTCTACACACACACATGCATACACATAATCCTATTGGTTCTGTTTCTCTGGATTATGCCAACCAGTATACCACTGAATCGAAGGCTAAGTATCTTAGGACACACATGAGATGGCAATAATCTTATTGAAATTTTCTCTGTAACTCCCTCCCGTCAATACTAGTTATACCCTTTGTAGCTATAACAGAATTAACTGTATGAAGACAATTGCCATGATCACCTTCTGTAGGCTAAATACGTCCATTTGATCTAACCATTCCTCATTCGACCTAGTTTGAGTTCTTCCAGCTCACAGTCACTCTTCCCTAAATGTCCTACGGTTTGACTATATCCCACCTAAAACTTGGCTACAGCCTTTTGTGGGTACAGAGAAGCATTATCACCTCCTGAATTCTAGGGCTATAGATCCACTGATACAGCATCTATTGGCACTGGCTTTTTTGATGATTGCATTAGTTTTTGACCCACATTAGCCTAAATACCCCTGCTACCCTAAATATTTCTGCCAAATTGCATCTTTTTCTTTGTGTAGTAATTTTTTTTTCATTACAGAAACTTATTAAGCCATAATCTCAACTGTTACATATAAGCTGTTCTTCCTTGGATCAACATTTCTAGACCAAGTATTTCATCTAAGCTCCAGTATCAATTCAATCACCTACTAGGACATCCGTCAATACCCTCCTAGATGTAAGTTCCACAGGGTAAGGAATTTATTTGTTTAAATCACTATGTATGTGCAGTACCAAGAGTAGTGCCTGGTACTAGTAGGTAGGGTTTCTGCAAACATTGTTAAGTGAATAAATAAGATAATCTTAAAGTTAACATGTTCAAACACAGTCTTATCTCTTCATCCTTCTTCCTACATTTCTCCTCATGAATAGTACCATCATCTCTGCAGGGACCAAAGCCAAAAATTAAAAAGTCAACCTATATTATGCTCTCTATACCTCATCTATCCTACTAGATTTCAAGGAATACTGATTTCTTTCCTGGGTGACTCTCAGATTGATCCCCTTTTCTTTTACTCATCATCACTGCCTAAGTGTAAGTCCTCATTCTCCCTACCGATGTTTTATAATAGTCCCCTAACTAGATTAATCACTCAATTCTTGCTCCCACTCTTTTAATCCATCCATTCTTCATATTTCTGTCAAAGTGGTCTTTCTGAAATGCAAATCTGATCAAGTTTTTGTACTGCTTAAAATCTTTTTGTGGCTTCCCATCATGGTCACAGTCAAATCCAAATTCCTTAGCAAGGCATTCAACATTCTAAGCTCCTTAAAGGTCTGACATAAGTCTACATTTCTAGCTTCTCTGTTACTCACATATCCTCCAAGTTTCCTATTCCCCAGCCACAATGAACATACCACACTCTTCCCTCTGGGCATGTATTATTACTTTTGTTTCTTCTCTTTATTTATAAAGTTAACTACAACTCACTAAACCATTCAAGAGACAGTTGCCAATTATCTCCTGCCTGAATAAGACATCTTGTCTGTGCTCACAGGACACCTCTGACTACCTCTGTTGTAGACAATCATAATGAAGTGTGATAAGCACACTCTCTCACACTTGATTCTAAACATGTACACATTTATATCCTCAGTGCTCATCCTAGTATTCACTACATACTAAGTGCTCTAGCAAATGAATTGTACTCTATGAAGCTTGTTGCAAAAAGTGGGAGAGAAAAAGTATCAAGTGGGTAGGAGACATTCTAGAATAATTGATAAGCAAAGGCACAGAGGCAAGAGAACTCTGCTTGTATCTGTGAGATCCAGGCTCATGGAGTTCAGGAAAGGAAGGAGAGAACAGAGGGCTAGAAAAAAAGTTGTTATTTATGAAGTGAATTTCCGAGGTCAGTGAGTTGCCATCTGGCCATTTCTAGTCATCCAAGCCAGCAATAAATTATGTGCATCATACAGACTTTCCTCTGACTGTCCCACATCTCCCATTTTGCACTGTCTACCCTTCATCAGCAATAACAGACGAAGCTGCTGAGTTCAGCACAAATTATCTCGTTAGCAAGGATTTCCCTTCAGTGCTGCCTTTTTGCAACTCAATCTCTCTAATGCCGACTGCTAAAATGGCTTGATGTCCAGATGTAGATTCAACATCTGAGTCAGGAGCTCTGAAATCTGTTGCAGCATTGTGGAAATGTGCTGGCAGATGTGATAGTAATTTATTTCTAGCATGTTTCTTGGAACATTCCAAAGCCCTGAACAAAAATAACTCATATTTATGGCATACTTGCCTTTGCCAGGTATTGTTCTAAATATTCTACATGCATAACCTCACAACATTCCTATGAGACACATACCATTATTATCCCCATTTTATAGAAAATGTCATCGAGGCACAGGGAGGTCAAGAAAACTCTACAAAGTCACTCAGCTTGCAAGGTTTGAGTTAGAATTTTTTTCAAATGTAGTAACTTAATCATTACTTAATCCATAAACTTAATCATTATTCTATGGTGCCTCTTTAAAATGGGCAAGAGATACAGGAGCAAGAAAAAGAGTACAGCTTCTAATATTGACTTTGCTATAAACTGTGTGATTTTTGGATAAGTCAGAACTCCATGAAACTTAATTTATTTCTCTGTACAATGGCAGAATCTGTGTAGAAGATCAGACTTCAATATTTTTACTTCCAAAGCCCTTAACAATGGTTAAAAAAATATTATGTCCCCTTGTACATTTTAAAAGGACATCTATATTTTCAATACATTTAAATATTTGCAAAAAAGTACTTTCTAACATTTTATAAACACAGATTTTTAAATAAAACTTTTTTATTACTCTTTTAAGATAAGCACTTCATCTCTCTTCTGATTACTATTTGCATGGTATATCGTTTTCCATCCTTTAATTTTCAACCATCTATGTCTGGATATAAATTATATGTCTATTGTATAGCACATACAATTAAATCTTGCTTTTTCTTCTCTAGACTGATGATTTGTGCTTTTTGATTGGAGTCTTTAGTGCATTCATACTTAATATAATTATTGTTGTGGTTGGATTTATGTCTGCGATTTCTCTAGTTTTTTCTATATGTTTCATGTATTTTATTGTTGTCATTTTCTACGGTTTCTCCTTTACTGCCTTTTTTTGGTATTAAGCCAGTATATTTTAGTAAGTTTTCAGTAATTTTAAATTACTGTGTTAAGATTTAACTTTGATTTTTTTGTTTTGTTTTGTTTTAGTTAACTTTCATAAAGGTTTACACTAGGGACTACAACATGCATTTTCCTTTGCTAAAAATTATATATATTTAAGGTATACAGTATGATGTTCAATATACATATACACAGTGAATGATTACTACAGCCAAGCTAATGAACATCCCCTACCATCTCACATAGTTGCCATGTTTTGTGTGGTGAGAGTACCTAAGATCTCTTAACAAATTTCCAGTATTCCATAAATATTATACTGTATCAAACTTTCATGTACATTATAGACTTACTCATCTTACAAAACTGCAACTTTGTTTCCATTGGCCAAAATCTCCCCATTTCCCCCACCACCCATCTTAATTTATCACAGCCCACTTTAGATTTTACTGACCTACTTCTAGTAAAATATAGCTCCATTCCTCTCTCCTTGGTGCTAAAATTTGTCATATATATTGCAACTATTTTTGCTATGAACACAGTAAAAGTGTTATAATCATTGCTTTAAACAATCTTACAAGTATTTTTAAGAAATTAAAAGAAACCAAAATATATAGTAAGAGTATTCTGTATTTACCCACATATTTATCATTTCCCTGCTCTTTATTCCTTCTTGTGTATTTGACTTCATGCCTGGTTGTCATTTCTTTTCAGCCTGAAGGATGTTTTTGTAGGACAGATGTGCTAGCAAAAAAATTCTCTCACTTTTTTGTTACCTAGGAATACCTTTATTTTGCCTCATTTTTGAAAGATAATTTTGCTAGATAAAGAACCCTTGATTGACAGTTCATGAATGTCTATAACCCACTAACTATGAGACAATTAGGACTTGGAGAAGCGTTCCCCAAAGAAGTATATCTCTTGGAAAATCAGTTGCTATGGAATATCCCTGGTCTATTATAGTAGGAAAACAGTGGTTTCTTTACAATAGGAATTCTCAGAGTTTTTCAAATGCTAATATGTGTCTTGACTCTTGAAGATGGTAGAGTTTAAAATGCTTCCAGAGCTTTTCTGACTATGGAAAACTTTTTCTACTGAATGTCTCACTTGACTAGTGTTCTACAACCAATATATTGAAAAAGGTTGATCTAGTTTGGATAAGTAAACTGAGGCATAAAAAGAAAGAGTGTGGCCCAATGGATGAAGCAATAGCTCAGTGAAAAGAATAACAAGATGTTCATATTTCCATCCTATTCACTCCCAGGTGTCTTATAGAAGAATCATGTTTTTGGAGAGGTAAGTGTTATGACATTTATTGACAGTCAAGGAAATATATTTTGATTTGTTTTTATTGGCCTTTTTGTGGTTAATTAGTGCCCCATGTTTGACCATATAGCTTGATAAGTGATTGGGAACATCATTTGTTATCTTCAACTTAATGTACCTACATACTTGACTATTACAGCTCACACTGAATAGAAAAAGAAAAAAAAAATGCTGCAGCTGAAGCATCCCTACTTTATAAGTATATTCTGATTGTTGAGGCATTATCAGGGCATCCTGAAAAGCTCAACTAATGCAAACTTAATTCTCCTTTAATACCAATCCTAGGAAGAGTTTAACTTGAAAACAGGAAGATTTATTTTTGAGACTGTAGATTATTTTAAATACTGGTTGCTGGATTTTATGTACTATATATAGGCAGAAAATGGTCAGAAGACTCTATTGTTTCTTGTCTTCTGAAGGGGACAGGGAAAAACACAATGCTCACAGTGATCAGTTGTGTTGTTTGGAAGATGACTGTAGGAAAACTGGAAAATGATTGTAGAGCAAAAGGTATACCATTACAGAAAGAATATAACAACCCCTCTGGTAAGATATGAGAATACGGTTATGTCTTTTATAGAATAACAATCATTAGTGTGTTAATGTTTATTGAACTCTTGCAATATTTATTGAACTCTTATTGAAATATCATTTCAGCCACACAATAATCCAATGGGGTAGCTATTACTAATTATTTTCATTATAAAGATCAGGAAAGCAAGCTAGAAAGATTAAGTAACATTAAAAAATTCACCGCTATGCCTTGTCTATGACTCCACATTTATGGTTTTAACTACTGTTTACACCATGGATAACCATATGGCAGTGTTTCTCAAAGTCTGGTCTCCTAAACACATCAAATAAGACCTGGGCATTTGATAGAAATGCCAATGCTTGGGTCCCATCCTAGAACAACTGAATCAGAAACTCTGGGAATGGGGCCCAGCAATCCATTTTAACTGGCCCATCAGATGATTCTGAGGCTCTCTCCAGTTTGAGAACTATTGTCATTTAGCATGACGCTTAGTCAATATGTGTTGGGTTGAGGTATATTTTAAGAGACAATTTAAGGGATTTTTTTTTTGTACTACACATTAGAAATCCATCTCTCAAGTTTTCAATGTCAATTTACAGAGCACATTATAGCATACACCTTGCATCTTATTTATAAAAATGCAGTGCACATATTTGTTTTGTTCGTCTTTGTCATATGCCATAGCACTTAAATTTTCCCAAGTGCCACTGCATTGCATGGGCATCTGATCCCACTGCCTTTGGAGAAGCCAATCTTACTTCCATTCCAGTCTTCTGAGTTTAATCTCCTCACATATATACCCCACCTACTAGAATTCATCAGTATCCAGCACATAAGAGGAAATTAATAATGATTAATTAAATAATCTGTTAAACTGCTATAAGCTCTGACACAGATTTTATTATCTTATTTTTTAAAGATTTTAATTATTTTTTTGTGAGAGAGAGAGAGTGCAAGCAGAAGGGAGTAGTAGGCTCCCTGCTGAGAAAGAAGCCCCATGCAGGACTTGATCCCAGGACCCAGAGATCATGACCTGAGCCAAAGGCAGATGCTTAACCGGCTGTGCCACCCAGGTGTCCTTCTGCTACAAATTTTAAATGATTATTCTAGGTACTCTTTTGAAAGTGAAGTTGGTTTTTTTTTTAAAGATTTTATTTATTCATTTGTCAGAGAGAGACACAGTGAAAGAGTGAACACAAGTAGGGGGAGTGGGAGAGGGAGAAGCAGGCTTACTACCGAGCAGGGAGCCTGATGCAGGGCTTGATCCCAGGACCCTGGGATCAGGACCTGAGCCGAAGGCAGATGCTTCACCAACTGAGCCAAAGTGAGTTCTTAATACTTGCTCACTCCCTGATTGATTTGACTAAACAAGAGTCTACCAAACCCGGGCATCCTCATATTTCATTATGGTATACATGACAAATGTGGTCACTATTCTTCAAAGATGGGTTCCCCCAGTGAACCATGCTTCCCAGGAATCATGTCCTGTATAGTGACATTGTGCTAATTCCAAGACTAAGTCCTAAAAAAACATGCAGTTTCTGCATTGGTCTCCTGGAAAATGTGTTCAAGGAAGAACCGATGACCATGTAATAAGTCTATACTGAGACCTTCATGTTATAGGCATCTAGCTAAAGAGAGACTCTATGGAGAGAAATACCTAGTCAACTTCCAATTGTTCTGTGCTTCTCAGGTGAGACACAAAACTAGTGAGTTAAAAAGTTATCATGGACATCCAGCCCCGCTGGGCCTTTAGTTCAGTCCCATCTACCATCGGACTTTGGTTGGGCCCCATCTACCATAGGACTGAACCCATGTGAATGACCTCAGGTATGAACAGTGAGCTCAGTCAGTCAGAAAGCAGTGAGCAATAATAAATCGTTGTTCTAAGTCACTAACTTTTGGGGTGGTTTGTTATATAACAATAGATAACTATAACAATAGGTCAGGGTTTAAAGGTATCCCATATGACCTGGTGCCCGAATATAATACAATGAGCTAAAGGGGAAGGGCCAGGTCTATGTATAATTCATTTCCTTTTGCTAGATTTAGCAACACATTAGTGTTCCTTTAATGTGAAGTGAAAGTGCTCTTATATTAAGTACACAAACTAAATTTGCATAGCAGGCAATGTTGCATACACGTATTTCAGTTGAGTTAGAGAGTTCTGTAACAGCAAAGGGAGTGTCTATGAAAAGAAAAAAAATGTGTATCCTTTTTAAAATTTTACAACTGGACTTATACTGTACATTAAGTAAATCAGTTTCTAATACCACCCAAGAAAAGTGATTGTAGACTGGTACCATTTCCATAAAGCTGCAAAGACTTGTATCATATGGAGTAGCGTCCAGTTATCATACGACTGCCTGTTCAGAGTGTCAGGAGCACACATATTACATCTTGCAGACTGGGACTTTCCCTGTGACACCTGGTGAACCCTTCTAGTTAGCATAATACAGCTCAGTACCTGTCAAATTAATGACTCTGCAAAAACTTTTGTATTAAAATTCTTTCTTTCATCCCTCCTCTAAAACACAGAGGACTAAACACACTAAATGCACTTTCCATTTATCACATAGTACATATAGTTTATCCTATATGCAACTAAATCATAATGTATTTATAAGGAAAACTCATTTCTTTTTTAAGATATTGAGATACGGTTATATCTGATTGTGTAAATTAAAGGTGTACAATGTGTTGATTGGATATTCTCATATATTATAAAATGATTCCCACTGTAGCATTAGTTAACACCTTTATCATATCACATAATTACCATTTCTTTTTTGTGGTGAGAACATTTAAAATCTAGTCTTTTTTTTTTTTGAAGATTTTATTTATTTATTTGACAGAGAGAGCAAGAGAGCACAAGCAGCAGAGCAGCAGAGGGAGAGGGAGAAGCAGGCTCCCCACTGAGCAGGGACCCCGATGCAGGGCTCGATCCCAGGACTCTGGGATTGTGACCTGAACTGAAAGCAGACACTTAATAAATGAACCACCTAGGTGCCCCTAAGATCTAGTCTTTTAGCAACTTTTAAGTATATAATAAAGTAGTGTTAACTATAATCACTATGATGTACATTAGATCCCCAGAAGTTTATACTTTTTGATCAAGATCTTTCCATTTCTCCCAACCCAAAGCCTTTGGCAACCATCACTCTACTATACATTTGTATGACTTCAGCCTTTTTAGATTTTACATATAAGTGAGAACATACAGCATATGCCTTTCTCTGTCTGAAATATTTCACTTAGCATAATACCCTTGAGGTTCATCCATGTTGCTGTAAATGGAATTTCTTTCTTTCTTTTTCATGGCTGAATATATATATACACACACACACACACTTATGTGTTATACATATCACATAAGTATATATACTTACTATATATACTTCTGTGTTATATATATACCATATATATACACTTATATATAACATATGGTGTATATATATAGTGTGTGTGTGTGTATACACATACACACATATATATATACACACACACTTATTTGTTATATATATATATATATATATATACACACACACACATTTATGTGTTATATATGATATATCTTCTTTATCCACCCAATCATTGATGGACACTTAGGTTGTTCCCATATCTTGGCTATTGTGAATAATGCTATAATAAATACGGGAGTGCAGATATTTCATCAAGATCCTGATTTCAATTGCTTTAAATATATACCCAGAAGTGGATTGCTGGCTCATATGGTAGTATAATTTTTAATTCTTTGAGGAACCTCCATACTATTTTCCATAATGGCTGTACCAATTTTTATTGCCACCAACAGTACACTAAGTGCACAAGTTCCCTTTTCTCCACATCTTTGCTAACACTTGTTATCTCTTGCCTTTTTGACAATAGCCATTTTAACAGGCGTGAGGTGCTATGTCATTGTAATTTTGTTTGTATTCTCTGATAATTAATGATGTTCACCTTTACATGTACCTGTTTACCATTTGTGTATTTACCATTGTGTTTACCATAAAATGGGCTCTTTTCACTTATTTGTGTCCTTTTCAGTTTTCTTTCATCAGCAGCTTGTAGTTCTCAGTGTGGAAATCTTTTATGTCCTTAGTTAAATTTATTCCTCAACATTTTATTGTTTTAGATGCTCTTGTGAATACAACTGTTTTATTTCTTTTTCAGATATTTCATTATTAGCATAAAGACACACAACTGATTTCTTTATGTTGATTTTGTATCCTGCAACTTTGCTAAATTATTTTTTTAAGATTTTATTTATTTATTTGACAGAGATCACAACTAGGCAGAGAGGCAGGCAGAGAGAGAGGGAGAAGTAGGCTCCCAGCTGAGCAGAGAGCCTGATGCAGGACTTGATCCCAGGACCCTGAGATCATGACCTGAGCCGAAGGCAGAGGCTTAACCCACTGAGCCACCCAGGGACCCTGCTGAATTCATTTATTTTTTTGGTGGAGTCTTTGGGATTTTCTATATATAAGATTATATATGTGAACAGATAATTTCACTTCTTCGTTTCCAATTTGGATGGGTTTTATTTCTTTTTCTTAGGTAATTGTTCTGGCTAAGGCTTACAGTACTATGTTGTGTAAGAGTGATGAGAGTGAGCATCCTTATCTTGTTCCTTGGGCATCTTAGACAAAAAGCTTTCGATCTTTTATTATTCAGTATAATGTTAGCTGTGGGTCTGTCACACATTCTCTTTATTGTGCTGAGGTATGTTCCTTCCATATCCAATTTGCTGAGCATTTTTATCAGGAATATGTGTTGTATTTTTGCAAATGTTTTTTCTGCTTCTATTGAGATGATCATAGGATTTTTTTTCTTTCAATCTATTAATGTAGTATATGACATTTATTGATTTATGTATGTAGAACCATCCTTATATCTCAGAGATAAATTCCTTTGATCACAGTGTATGATCCTTTTAATGTGCTTTGAATTTGGTTCCTAATATTTTGCTGAGAATTTTAGATCTGTATTCATTAGGGGTATTGGTCTATAGTTTTCTTGTAGTGTGCTTATCTGACTTTGGTATCAGGATAATGATGGCATTTTAAAATAAGTTTGGGAGTGTTCCGTCCTTTTCAATTTTTTGGAAGAGATTGAAAAGTATTGATATTAATTCCTCTTTAAAATTTTGGTACATTTCACCAGTGAAGTCTTCTGGTCCTGAGTTTTTCTGTGTTAGGCAGTTTTTGGTCACTGATTCAATCTACCTACACATTACTGGTTTGTTTAGCTTTTTTATTTCTTCATGTTTCAATCTCGGTAGGTTGTATGTTCTTGAAATTTATACATTTCTTCTAGGTTGTCCAATTTTTTGGCATATAATTGTTCATAGTAGTCTCTTGTGATTTTTTTTATTTCTGTGGTATCAGTTGTAATGTCTTCTATTTTCATTTCTTATTCTATTTATTTGAATCTTCTCTTTTTTCTTAGTATAGCTAAAAATTGGCAATTTTATCTTTTAAATACACCAGCTCTTAGTTTTGTTAATCTTTTCTATTGCTTTTCTGGTCTCTATTTCATTTATTTCTGCTCTGATCTTTGTTATTTCTTTCTCTCTGCTAACTTTGAGCTTAGCTTGTTCTTTTTTTTTTTAATAGTTCCTGGAGGTGTAAAGTTACACTACTAACTTGAGATCTTTCTTTTTACTTATTTAAGGTGTTTATCACTATAAAATTCCCTCTTAGATCTTCTTTGGAAGCATCCCATAGGTTCTGATATGTTTCCATTTTTTGTTTGTTCAGAATTTTTTTCAATTTCTCTTTTCATTTTTTCTTTGACCCACTGGTGTTGATAAGTGTGTTGCTTAATTTCCATGTGTTTGTGAATTTTTCCAGCTTTCCACCTGTTACTGATTTCTAGTTTCATCCCACTGTGGTCATAAAAAATACTTGGTGTGATTTCAATCTTCTTACATTTGTTAGGACTTATTTTACACCTGTTATAGGATCAATCCTAAAAAAATATTTCATGTGCACTTTGAATATAATGTGCATCCTGCTTCTTTTGGATGTAATGTTTTGTGTATGTCTTTTAGTTTCACATATTCTCAAGTATAGTTCAACTCTAATATTTCCTTGTTGATTTTCTGTCTGGATGATCTATCCATTGTTGAAAATGGAATATTGAAGTCCCCGACTATTATTATATTTTTGTCTATTTATCCCTTCAGATCTATTAGTATTTGCCCAATATATTCAGGTACATCAATGTTGGGTGCATATGTGTTTATGATTGTTATACTTTTCTTGATGAATTAATCCCCTTATCATTATATGATGACCTTGTTTGCTCTTGGTAAAGTCTAGTTTGTCTGTTATAATTATAGCTGCTCCTGCTATCTTGTTTCCACTTGAATGGAATATCTTTTTCCTTCCCTTCACTTTGAATCTATATGGATCCTTAAAACTGAAGTGAGTCTCTTATAGGCACCATATACTTGGGTCTTAGTTTTGTTTTGTTTGTTTTTAATCCATCCAGCCACTCTATATCCTTTTTTAAAAATTTTATTTTATTTTTTTCAGTGTTCCAATATTCACTGTTTATGCACCACACCCAGTGCTCCATGCAATATGTGCCCTCCTTAATACCCACCACCAGGCTAAAGAGAATTCAATCCATTTATATTTAGAGTAATTAGCAGGTAAAGATTTACTAATGTCATCTTCTCAGTTGTTTTCTGGCTTTTTTCTAGTTTTCTTATTTTTTTCTTCCTCTCTCACTCCTTCATTTATGAATTCATAATATTACAGTATTACGCTTTGATTCTCTTTCTGTATGTTTTGTAAATCTACTGTAGGTTTCTTCTTTGTGGTTATCATGAAGCTCACATAAAACATTGCAATACATAGAGTATAAAACACACAAACACATACACATGTTTTACTCTTCCTTTTTTATGTTTTTGATGTCACAATTTACATCTTTTTATATTCTGTATCTATTAACAAGTTATTGTAGCTGTAGTTAGTTTTAGTACTTTGCCTTTAACATTTATGCTAGAGTTAAGTAGTTAACACACCACCATATTGCAACATAGAGTATTCTGAATCTGATTACACACCTAACTTTGCTCTTGGTTATGTATTTTCACATGTTTTCATGTGGCTAACTAGCATCCTTCCATTTCAGCTAGAAGAATTCCTTTCAGCATTTCTTATAGGGTGGATGAATTCCCCCAGCTTTTGTTTGTTAGGGAAAGTCTTTCTCTTACCTTCATTTCTGAGTAAAGTGTTATTCAATGACATTTTTCTTCTCTCAACACTTTGAACGTACCATCCTGTTCTCTCCTGGCCTACAGGGTCTTTAGAAAACCACTGACAGCCTTATGAGAGTTCTCTCATTGGAGAATTTTTTTTTTTCTCTTGCTCCTTTTAAAATTCTTTGTCTTTGGTTTTACAGAATTCATTTAGTGGGTCTTGGAGAAATTAGTTTTGGATCGAAACTTTGGGGCACCTACTAGCTTCATGAACTTGGATGTCCAAATATCTCTATAGGTTTGGAAAGTTTTCAGCTATTTATTTATTTATTTATTTATTTATTTATTTATTTAACAGAGAGAGAGAGATCACATGTAGGCAGAGAGGCAGGCAGAGAGAGAGGGAGAAGCAGGCTCCCTGCTGAGCAGAGAGCCTGATACGGGTCTGGGTCCCCCAGGATCATGACCTGAACTGAAGGCAGAGGCTTAACCCACTAAGCCACCCAGGCGCCCCTTGGCCATCCTTCTTAAGTAACCATTTTCTATACCCTTTTGCACTTTTTCTCCTGGGACTGCAATGACGCATACATTGTTTCTTTCAATGTTGTCCCATTTCTTCATTGCCTTTCATTTTTGAAAGGCTTTCTTCATTGCCTTTCCTTCATTTTGTTCCTCTGATTGGATCATTTCAATTGATCTGTTTTCTCACTCATTGATTCTCTCTTCTGCTTGAACAAGGATGCTATAGAAGCTATATTGAATTTTTCAGTTCAATTATTGTATTCTTCAGCTTCAAAATTCATGTTTGTTTTTTTATGTTTTCTGTATCGTTGTTGAACTTCTCATTGTGTTCCTGGTTTTTTGGGGGGTTTTTTTGTTTATTTTTTTTGGTTTTGTTTTGGTTTTGTTTAATCTGTGTTGTCTTGTAGCTCTCTGAGCATCTTTAAAACAATTACTTTGAATTCTTTATCAGGAAATTCTTCTATCTCCATTTCTCTGGGGCTAATTACTGGAGATTTATTATATCCCTTGGTGGAGTCATATTTCTGATTCTTTGTGATTCCTGTAGACTTGCACATTTGAAGCAGCCACCTCTCCTAGTCTTTATGGATTAACTTCAGCAAGAGAAGACTTCCACCTGCAAGTAGGGGCAAGTGGAGCTTGCTGTGACCCTGGATCTAGTGGTGCAGGACACCAAGTACGGAGACATGTGGTGGCACTGTGTTGAGGGGAGGGGCATGGTGTCTCTTTGGTTCAGTCTGTTTAGGCCCATGGCATCAACAACTATGTGGTCCTTGGCAAGTATTGGTTGTGGGAGGAGGGGGTTGTTCTCACAGTGGCTGCAAGGGCTGTTGTGTTCCTCAGTAGCACTTCCAGGTTCAGTAGTTGGGACCAGGATAGGTAGCACTGGTAGATGCAACCAGTGGTTTGAGCACACTCAGCAGATATATACATAGTGGTGAGGCCCAGGGCAGACAGCAAGGACTAGAGCCAACTATGGGTTCACTGGCAGCTTAGGATTCCTGGCTGCCAGCATGCTGTCCCATAGTAGCACAGTCTCCTTCTGAGCATTGCACTGCAGAGAAGGCCAGTGATAAGGGTCAGGTTGGTGGTATGCACAAGTGCAGCTAGAGAGGCCAGATGCAGGTGAACACAGTGGTGCAAGCTAGGGATAGAAGATGAGATCTGATCCAGGCCCATGAGCAGCTGCAGGAGCTCTGGCTCCTGGTGTGTTCTTCCATGGTTACACAGTTTCCCCCTGACATGTGCACTGTGGGACGGACCAGTTGCATGCCTGTGAACAGCTAACGGAGCTACCCTTAATCAGGCATGTGGCAGAGAGGGTCAACCACAGGGGTATAGCCTGGCATCTTGTATTCCCACAGCTACAGAGGACTGTTGGGGTTCTCAGACACTGGCAGGGGCAGGGATGGAGAGGCAGTAAAGAGAGGCTCTGGCAACTGGCATTAGCAATCATGAATACCTGTGGAATGGAAGCTGGTGAAATCTGCAGGGGGTCCACAGTGGCTGAGTTGTCCCTTTGGTCTCTATGGTGGTAAAATCTGCTGGGTTTGGCTGCAGAACAGATCACTGTGAATGACGATCATTCCCACTAAATCTCTGCTTCTGGTAACCCCTGCTTTTCTTCCTTGTTCTTAGTCTTTCTATATATCTCAGCTTTGCCAATTTGGTTGAGGTGAAACCGAAGCAGGACCTTAGTCCAGTGCCATAAAGGGCTGGAGAGTTGGCTGATCTGGCTTTTCCTTTCCTGGCAAGAAGGATTCTTTCTAGCTGAGAAGTTCCCTCTTGCACTGTGCAGTGGGGGAATGGAATGAAGCAGCCAAAATGAGGCTGTCTCACTTTTCTTCTTGTGTGCTTATTCTCAGGTTTTTTGTTCTACTGTGTTGCCAAAAAAATTTTGCATGGACTCCAGAGTTCTCCCAGAGCTGTTTCTGTTCATGCATGGTTGTCTAATTGTTGACCTTTGTTGGAGTCTCCTATGCTGCCATTTTGGTGACCTCTGGCACAGATCATTTCTTAATTCCCTTTCGTATCCCCCACTGTGCCTAGTTCTATATACTCGAAAATCTTTAATAAATATTTATCAAATGAAGAAGTGGAATGAATGCATGGCACATTCGAAAGATACTGCATTTTGTTTTACAGACTGAGATACTTAAAGGATTATGGGTAAGATTTTATTTTTAAGTAATGTCTATGCCCAACATGGGGCTCGAACTCAAAACCCTGAGATCAAGAGTGACATGATCCACCAACTAAGCTAGCCAGGCAGCTGTAGGATTGTTGGTATATTTTGATTGCTTTATCCTCAATCTCTGATTTGCCTGCTGAGCTCTGCACTTTATTCTGAAATTTTATTCATTTATGCAAAGCACTGACTCTTTTGCAGAAAGGCATTGATTTTAATCCTGTAATAGGCCTGTGATCACCACCAGACTCACAACTCTCAGCTCACCTCTTGGCTTGACTTAAGTAACAAATATTCCTAGCACCCCTGTGGTTTATCTATCATAAGAAAATAGAACTCTATCATTAGAGAAAACTTTGGGGAAATAATTTACAAAGTCATATGCAAGTATTCAACCATCATAAAATATTAAATCAGCATCATAGGTGACCAGTGAGCCAAGCAATTGACATATACCTGCTTTATATATACTTAAAAAGAATCTTGGCATAATGTTTAATCTTGAGCTAAGGGAGAAGGTGTTTTGCAACATCCTCTAAAATTTCCCATAATTTGGTCTCTCAGTTTATAACCCAAGAATGTTTATCTGTCCATAATTTGGAGAATTTAGTTCATATGGTACTAAAAAGCCCACTTGCCAAGAATACAGCATGGATATGGGCTGTGCGATAGCTCAGGCATCACATAGCCACACCCCCACTAAATACTTCAACGGTTAAAATTTTGAAGCAGGAAATCCTTCAGAAGGTCTCCAACTACTTGAGCAAATTCTACCAAGTTCTAGTAATAGATTTCATTTTGTGTGTCATACACACACACACACACACACACACACACACACACTGCTTTCCACAGTGAAGAGGAGAGCCCAGTGGGCAGTGAAGTCTTCTTTGCTCCTCTCAAAAGCTTCTTCCATTTCCTCTTCCTTAAGCACCTCATTAGTAACTCTTCTTTTCTCTCTCCAGCCTATTTTCACTAATAGTCCCAAGATTTCAAGGGAAAAAAAAAAAGAGGAAATTAAGAAAAAAATTCCCTCTTCATTAAAAGGCAGGAGAACCCCATTATATACTTAGTTGTGGACCATTTTCCACTGAGCCTACAGATGGAAAAAGAGAGGAAGGCATCAGGGATACAATAAAATGTAGTACATATTAGCAACTGAAACCTGAGGGGTTGATGGCTATATTTGCTTGCTTGAGCTGCTAGAGCAAAATACCATCAAATGACAAACATTTATTTCTCACAGCACTGGAAGCTGAGAAGTGCAAGACCAAGGTGCCAGAAGATATGCTGGCTGGTGAGAATACCTTTCCTGGTTTGCATTCAGGCACCTCTCATGTCTCTTCCTATGAGGACACTAGCACTAACTCCACCCTAATGGCCAGTTACCTCCAAAGGCATCCCCTCCTCCCAAGACATTCACACTTGAAGTTAGGGCTTCAATACATGAATTTGGCAGGGGGACACAAACATTCAGTCCATAGCAGTGGCTTTAGACAGGGTGAACACCAAGGAAATCTGTGGGCAGGGGAGCAGAGTAGAGGGAGGATGCATTTTGCCATGAGAACTGAGATCCCAATTAACAAAATCCTAAAAACTATGGGATTCATTCTGCTCAACTAATTTCCTCTCTCCATTCTACCTTCCTCTTCAGAATTGATTTTTTTTAATTGTATATGCAAGATTTTCACAGAACTTATTGACAGCTCTGCCTAAGACTACTAAAGTTGTATAATAATGGTAATAATGCTATTGAAAAAAAATGGAGCCAGCACTTTCTCATTTCCATCAAGTCCCAGGAAAGCAGCACATCTGTCCCACTGCTTAAAACATCTTTTTTGTGTTCTTCAAACTAGTAAACCTTAATTCTTTCCCAGAAAATCACTGGTGAGGTTGTTGGAGATTGGACGTGACAAAGAAATACTAACCTTTAGCGTCCATACATTTCAAATTTGTTAGCTGTGGAAGCTACTCCCATTTTGTTCATGATGCAGCTCAGACATCCGGATAAACAAGAGACACTTGAATTCCAGTGATGATGGGCAGCTGATACAGCTCCCTGTGCTCCCCATACTTTAGTCACCCCTCCTTTTTTATCTCAGCCTGCCAGTCTACCCCCCCACCTCAGATGCCATGGACACATGTTCATCTTCCTTCCTCCCCAAATCAGAGTAAGCTTTCTCCCTCCCACTCTTCCATCACCCATTGGTGTTTACTGCATTCTGCCTTAGAATCTACTTATGAGTCTGCCTCCAAGCTCCCGTTGAAAACTGCCCCTTCCCTGAGCAGGGATTATAGTTTGTTAATCTTGTATTACTTGTAGATTTTTATCTACAATGGATTTTGTGATAGGCACGGTTTTATGCCCTTTAGTGTGTTATCTCAAGTCTTAAGACACGAGGACAGTAGTTGTATTCTTCCTAGGATCTCCTGCTGCCAGAACCAACATCTCTTCTGCTGCCAGAACCAACATCTCAAGAATTTACTCCAGAATCCATTCAGCCCAGTAGCTCCACAGGAGAAAGCACTGGAGAATTAATGTTTATTTCTGAAACCCTCTTCCTGTCCTCAGTAATAATTCATGGGAGTTGGTACATAAATATCCCAACCACCTACCCCCCCAATAAAATAAACTCTGAGACAGATGTTCTGCATCTGCTCCCACAATTCCCTAACTCATTAGCTCTCAAAGTTGAAGGAGCATCAAAATCACCAACAGGCTTTGCTAGACCAGATTGCTGGTCCCACATGCAGAGCTTCTCATTCAGTAGATCTGGAGTGGGACCTGAGAATTTGCATTTCTAACCATTGCCCCAGGGATACGGATGCTGGTCAACCAGGAGCCACACTAGGAGAACCCTTCTTTGCTTCAGGTACCACAGTGATTGCTTCTTAGGCTATCCTTCATTAGCTGTCTTTTCTTCCCTCCCTCCTTTGCTCCCTTACCAGTGTTTCTGAGATCATCTTGCAAGTAAACTATTTGTACTTAATCCTAATTTGTGGTCCTGCCTTGAGGGAAACACAAAATAAGACAACCAACATCTAGATTGTTATTCTTGCCATAATAAACATGGGACATTCCTCACTTAGAGAGATTAGTTTACTTGTCCCAGGTAACACAAGTGGAAAGTCCAGCTGTGAACCACCACATGATGCTCTCTCCTTGACATAATGTTTTCTCCATAGAAAGTGCTCCATAAATGTTAGAATTGCATTCAATAGTGTTGGGCAACTATCTCACAAGTACTAGAATCAGAACTTGCTTACTATTTGAAGTCTCAAAGTACCACTACAAGTGTTTCATGTTTTAGAGCAGAGCCATGCATCTGGAAAGGTGACCAGATTTGTTTAAGCAATTCTCCCAGCACCTGAAGACTGGGATGGGCTTGGCTCTGGATTGACACTATGGTCCTTTAGTGGAATTGAGGTCTGATGTTGCACTCTGAAAATTCAAACAGTAGCCTGGAGAAGTTTACTGCTGTTTGACAGCTGGAGTCCAAACATCCTAATGCCCCCCTCTGGAGATAATTAGACCCACTGTCTGCTGCCACTGCTGCCCTTTGATTCCTTGTTTTATATTAGCCAAGAGCCCAGCTCTGTCTCACTCCAGGATGTATCCTCTCGGCTTCCGCTCACCACTCATAAATTTGTCGTGGCTTTTTTTTCCCCTCCTCTTTTTGTGGATGACGGGAATTTTTCCCCCCACACAGAACAAAGCATAGGTTGCAGTTTTTGAGTAGTCTTATGATTAAATCACACCACTCTTTAAACAGACTTGTCAAAAATTTAAAGGTGGTTGAATGAATACTCAAAGCTTAAAATCAGACAGGGCTCTGGCTTCATAGATCAGTCAATCACTGAGCACTGGACGCCCAGAGACAACTGTACATAACAGGAAAATAATATGTAATTGCGTGAACAATTCACTTTATTAGTTTCCTTGGGATTAAGCTTGTACCATCTATAGAAGTTTTGACAGCAAAGAAAGAAAGAAAGGGGAAAACTGTGTGCAATTTTCATACCTTATTCTTAATAGAATGAAAATTGAATTGAATTGTGTGATAAGCTGAAAAAGAAAAAAATAAATACTTAAAGTGAATGTAAGTTCAAGCCGATTTATTTTCAATTAATTTCAGTGATGGTGAAACAAGCCATATTTTAGGCTTGGGAGATATGATATTACCCAGAACAACAGAAAAAGTAAATAAAGAAGGGAGCTTCACACAGTCCGTGTAAAATGTCAATACCATTTCCCCCATTAGTAGAAATACTTTAAATAAATGATTTGGGGTTCTTACAGACAGTCCTTTGGAACAACCTCATTTAATGTAAGACACCCATGTATCAAGCCTGATTTTGTAAGTCCACTTGCACAAAATAAGAATAAGAGAGGTATCTTGAAGCAACTAAGCATTTTGTCTACTAAGTGTCTGATATCTGCAAAAGACTACTACTATCACTAAAAATAACAGCAAACACCTCTCTATTGCTTACTTCCAGGGCCAACTTCATGGGTATGTGGTGAGCACAGCCTCTTAGTGTTTCCCAGTCAGAAGGGAGACCCCCAGTAGGGTTTAATATTCTGCAGGTGCCATCTTAAAATTCTTCATAGTTTTATCTTTGGTTCTGAAGACCAGTGGACAATGGAGCATATGTTGGAGGCCTGGAGGCCTGGCCCATATGCAGTACCCCCTCCGACTGCCCCTCATGTCTCTAGGATATGTGCTCAGTCACCTTCTTTCGCAGCCCTTGGCACTTGTGTACCATGCTGGCTTCCCTCTCCTGATCTGCCCAGTGACCACAGCCACCCTCTTCCCCTAGTGGGGGCCTGAGTGTGGATGCAGGGAAGGTTGAGCCCTAATCCCTAGAACTACAAATATAGTGAGATATTGTGCACATGATTGTGTTTTATTCCATGGTTAAAAGGATTTTGAGAGATAATGAAAGTTACTAAAAATTTCATTTTGAATTCATCTAAAGGGAGATCATTCAAAGGGCCCCAATCTAATCACACGGGACTTTTAAAAACGGTTGAGTTTTCTCTGGTTGGGAGCAGGAGGAAGAATTAGAGACTTTGACAGTGGGAGAAGGACCTGAGGTAACAGTTGCATTGCAATGGTAGGATCCATAAAAGAAGGAAGGTCAGAGGCAATGGGTGGCCTGGGGAGCAAAGGGTAGCCCTCACCTAACAGGCTGAAAGGAAATCAGGACACCAGACCTACAGCCATAAGCACCTGGAGTCTGAAAACAATGTGGATGATCTTAGAAAGGATTCTTGCCAAATAGTCTGCAGGTAAAACCTCAGCCTAACTTTGATTTTGGCCCTCTGAGAGCTCAGCCAAATCAGGCTTGGCTTCTGACACACAGCACTGTGAGCTAATAAATGGGTATTGCTTTAAGATGTTCAGTTTGTGGTAATCTGTTACAGAGCAATAGAAAACTAATACACTTCCATTCTTCCTAAGTGGTCCTTTGGCATTATTTCTTTTTAAGAGGAAGCCAGTTACTACATGAAATTAATGGTTGGTTAAAGTAGACTGTTAAAATACAGCTTTTCTGTGTTTACATACACCTATAAACAGTATTCTTCTATGTAATAATTTATGACAAAGCTGAATAGATTAATGAGCCATAACATTTATAGTCATGTTAAATAAAGACAATCAAATGCACATTAAAATATAGGAGTCCTGGAGTGTTCTAAAACAAGTTCTTGGCCTCACTCATGTCAAGCCCATATTTTGTGCAAGATATGATAAACCTTAAGAGGAATATTGTAATTTTCTACCTCTCTGATGCTCATGTTTATTCTAAAAAATGCTCATGTTTATTCTCTGTCAGAGAAAGAGAGACCAAGGCCAGTCTTGGTGGAGAGGGGTATATCATATTCCTTGACGTGTTTTTTGTCTTAACCTGGTCATCTTGTCTTTATAATGAAAATAATTTTACCGTAAAGTCAGAGGGGGTCCTCAACATTCAGCTCCTGTGAGAAACATGTTGGTGAATAAACAAGGAAAAAGGAAGGATTTGTGCTGGACAGAAGGGAGCCCATTTGATGCGCAGACAAGATTGAGGCTTGGACTAGTCAGAGCTGCCCAGTCTCCTTTTGCTAGAGCTTAACCATCAGGGCATTACAACTAAACTTTCAAATTCCTCTCCTGAAGCATCTGAGTCATCCAGGGAAAAAAAATAAATAAACCAATGATACACTCTGAATAAATGAAATTTAAGCCCTTATTATTTCACTCTTAATCACCAATGGAGGGAGTTTTATTTCACTTTATTTTTTTAAATTTTTAAATTTTTTAATTTTATTTTTTGGTGTCACTTAGCCAGGAGACTCTTAAACACAGCTTGCTACCAACCATTATTTATGCTCCGTTTCTGAGCGGCACCTAATAACTGCTAATTAAGTCTTTTGTAGCCTGACTCTGAGCTAATTAGGGTTAATTGAGCCTGCTTGTGCATTAGCTATTCTAGCTCTTGTCCTGATAATCAGGATTTGGGAGCACATTGAATATTTAGTCAGTCTGTTAGCTTAGACTTCTTTCCACTGGGTATTGTGTTACAGGCCTTTGTCATATGGTAATGGGCAACAGTGGGCCACTGTCTGCTTGATTTGCACCTTGCTTTATAGTGTGTGTGTGTGTGTGTGTGCGCGCGCACGTGCGCGCACGCTTGTGTATGTGTATAAATAGCCAAGGAATATGCTAGAAGAATGAATCCCAAAGGAATGGACAAACAACAAGGTTCATATCATGCTATTTCAGCTTTGATTTTTAATCATTAAAGAGAATCACTAAGGGATATATTTTCTCAGTGAATGAGAATGGAGTTTCTATTTGTGGTCTATAAATAAGACATTTTTAGTCCTCTTTCCTAGTCTTATTCATTGGTTAAATGGCTGTATGTTTGAACTGATTTTGACCTCTGATATACCAGGGACCAGGATACATATTATTATTGTTATCATTATGACTATTTTAAGCATGATCACTTAATTCATACACATAGCCTCCATCTCACAACCCTGAGATCATGACCTGAGCCAAAACCAAGAGTGTATGCTTAACCAACTGAGCTACCCAGGTAACCCCCAAAACAATGTTTCTTTAATGAACCTCTGATGGGGACATAGAGAGAGGACATCCTTAGAGCAAGAAGCCCAGCTGGCTTTTCTTTTCTAATTCATATGAGCTTAACAAGAGTTTGCTGAGTAATGAGTGGCTGAATGAATGAGTTAGTCAATGGATAGGTATGAAAAACACAATAACTAATACACTTACCTTCTCTTTCTCTATACTTACAATCTAGATGTTATGTTATGAAATTCTTTAATTCTATACTTTTGTTAGATTAGCAGGTGAAAAAGATCATTAATTTCAACCTCTCCCTTTACAGATGATGAAACTATGGATTACAGAGTTCAAGTGATAAACACAATTTCACTTATAATTAAATACTGGCAAAGCTTTAGCAGGGGTAAGGTTGATGGGTTTCACTGTGAGTGGAAATTCTGAGCACTGATGTTGTCTATGTCTGGTCATTGGCTGCAATCTCCTTCATCTTTAGAAATAAGACCAGGCCAGTTACAGAGGCCTTAATTCCAAACCTCTGCCTCTGCAGGAATGCCCAAAGAGCATCCCGGGGCCCATTTGACATAGGCTGCTGCTGAATACTCATTTTACTTTATGAACACTCAAAAGAAGTCTTCATTACAAAGCTTTTGATTTATAGCATAAAGATCTCTAAAAACATATCCAAATAATATAACTAATTAGTTACGTATATATAGATGTGTACATACATCTAAAGGCTCAAAGAAAGCTAAAAATAAATGGGAGTCTATAACTTCATAAGCAAAAACTATGCATAAGTTTGGTTTCTTTTTAAATGCATCCAAAATTAATCAATACAATTATTACTTAACATATTACCATTGATCTCCTAAAAACCTTGTTTCATGGTTTTAAACCAATGATTCCTTTACATGTATGAAAAAAGTACTGCCAACCATTGGCAGTGTATTGAAATAATATCTAATTACTTCAGTAGGTAGGGGAAATAATAGAATATATAATTGTGGCCTAAAAAACTGCAATTTAAAGTCTGCATGCTATTGTTAAGATTTATGATCATATTAATCAAGCTAATGTCAGGATTTACTTCATAATAGGGATTTTATGATTCAGGGAAACAACCATGATGGCTGACAAGTTAAATGGATTTTGTCTGAAGTATTGTTCCAGAGAATGATGTGAACATGCACTATAGTGCTTCCTAGGGAATTCCTCCATTTTTTTTTTCCTCATAGCTCCCTACATTCTAGTGTGATTCATACTACAGTCCTGAGAAATCCTAATCTTGACTTTTCTGGTATGATTACAGCTATAGGCAATTCTTGGGGGAGAGGTGCATGCAGAGTACTGACAATTAGAATGAATCAAATTTAATCAAGGACTCACTACTAGTTCTTATTCATCTACATGGACCCTTTGTCATGATTGAACCTGGAATCTAATTTATAAAGACCAACTTTAATTTATAGAGGTGATGACATGGAGAGGTCAATGCCATTTAAAGAAGCTTTATTGTTCACAGTTGCCAAGAGAAGGCAACAGGCCATACCACATGGGTCTGCATGAGAAAACTTGCAGCCTGGTCAGGAGGCAGAAAAAGTGAAGGAGAAAGTGTAGCTCAGAACTCTGTGGTGGTATCTAGGGAAAGAATGAGGGAGGTAGAGTAGGAAAGCTTGAGCAAGTTTAGGATTGGACAGTTTAAGTAATTTCAGCAAGCTCTAGGCTGTAGGGTGGTCTATGATTATGCTGTACTTGACCCTGGGGTGATTTAGGGCAGAGGAAATACTGACTCCTTGAGAGTTACGGAAAGGAGGTATTGGGGAGAGGGCTTTTTATTGGTTGGTTTGCATAGTAAGGCTGTGCCCATGGGAGAGTCACTTAGTGTCTTGGAATTTGCTAGCCCTGGGAGGGGTAGCCTCTCCCAGCCTGCATGGCACCAAGATGTCCAAGCATCATAAAATATAGAAAAAAAAAAAAAAAGACATGATTAATACAACCATCCCTGAGTGTGTGTGCTCACTCTCTCTCTGTGTCCTCTTCTTGGCCTATCCAACTTCAAAAGCAAAGAGTGGTCAAGGAATGAACTAAACACAAATGTAAAATCAGCAGTTTTTTGGGGTGTCATATATAATACTAAGACAATTATTTTCACATTTGACTATGTTGCAAGTGTGTTTTCCATCAATTACATAAAATAGTAAGGAACTTGTTCCATGTATAATAAACATCACACAGATGTATGCTATCCCTTGCTAGTTTTTAAACCTGTTGTGGGTTTACATGTAAACCACTACTTATCTTCTGTATAATCTTCTTTCCCTTCAGAAACACAGTTCTTTCTCTCTCTCTCTCTCTCTCTCTCTCACACACACACACACACACACACACACCAGAAGGAAGAAGAACTTGGAAGTCCTAAAAGTAAATAAGCCCTAGATTTGATAACTGAGAAGATGCATGAATTAAGTCTAGATCATTTCGCTGAGTCCTTGGACTCTGCATCTGAGGGACTGAATTCAAATCTTTACGTTTCATTATCTAAATGTCTCTTTTCTTTTTCTTCTACAATTTTCCCCTTCTCTTTCTCTCTCCTTACCTTCTTCTTCTCTCCCTTTCCTCTTTTATTTCCTGTTATCTTCTTTTAACAACAACAACAAAAAAATATGATTGTGCTCATTCTATAGTACACTGGCTGAGTTCTGGTGATACATGGATGAAAAGAAATATCAATATCCTCAAAGAATTGGTAGAAAACCACTTCTGAAATATGACTGTTTTCTGGATACTCTGGGAGCTCTTCTAAGAAGCACGGGGGAGGGAGGAAGTACGGAGGAGGGAGAGTCTCAGAGGAAGGAAATGAGATCAGAAAAGACAGCACTTAAAAGATACCAAAGGGAGCAGCCTTCCCAGGAACAGTGAGGCTATGTGCTCATTGGTAAAGGGAAATGTGGTGTCTTTAGGGAACTGAAAGTAGTAGAAACTGACCAAAGCTTAGGGACTATGGGAAGTGGAAAATACGAGAGATAAGACAGGAGCCAGATCATGATGGCCTTTTATGTCACACTGTAGAGTTTAGATTCCATCCCCTCCATTCACGAATACTAATTGAGAATCTGTTCTCAGACACCATCTGAAACACCGGGAATATGGCAGTAACAGGACATCTGCATCCTCTTACATTTCAGTGTAAATACTTCAATAAACAAATGTATAAAATTGTGTCAGATGGTGATATCTGTAAGGAGAAGAAACAAGATGGGGTGTCATTTTAAATGGGGTGATCAGGGCACCTTGGTGGCTCAGTCAGTTGAATATCTGACTCTTGGTTTCAACTCAGTCATGATATCAGGGTCGTGAAATTGAACCCCACATTGAGCTCCATGCTCATGGGGGGATTCTGCTTGAGATTGTCTCCCTCTGCCCTTTCCCCCTTCTCTTGTACACTCTCTCTCTCTCAAATAAATAAATAAATAGGGTGATCAAGTCATTTAAACAAGGGCTTATTAAGCTCTAAAGAAAAAGCATTTTAACAGACCTAAGGAAGTAAAGGGAAAAGCCAGGAGAATGTTTTAGGCAGAGGCAGGGATGAGCTTAGGCTGTTTGAGGTAACTGGGAAAGACCACAAGGCAAGAGTTGTACTAGTAAGGAGGTGGTGGTGGGAGCAAGGCTCCAGGGGTAGGCAGGGTCCCACCGATGTAGTTATATAGGTGAGAGAGAAATTGCATTTCAGTCAGTGATGGGAAACTTTTGAGGGTTATGACAAGTAACATAACATGATTTATATTTTACAAAGATGACTTTGATGTTTTATATCTTTATTGGATGGTGGCTTCACAAACACACGTGCTCACCAAAACTCATCAGAACATATATATAATATCCATGTATTATATCATATGTAAATTATGCCTCAAAAAAAATTTTTTTTTTAAAGATTTTATTTATTTATTTGTCAGAAGGAGCACAGGCAGACAGAGTGGCAGGCAGAGGCAGATGGAGAAGCAGGCTCCCGCTGAGCAAGGAGCCCGATGTGGGGCTCAATCCCAGGATGCTGGGATCATGACCTGAGCCGAAGGCAGCGGCTTAACCAACTGAGCCACCCAGGCGTCCCTGCCTCAAAAATATTTTTAAAAGAGAATTTTTCCTGTTGCATGGAGATTTGTGTAGAGCCAGGTAGTGTAAGTAGAAGCTGCACAGCCAGACTTTTTTTTTTTTTTTTTTTTTTTTAGCCATCAATTGAGAGTCATTGAAAATGGGAGAAAGACAGAATCAGATTTATACCTTTTGAAAAATAACTTGGACAATGGAGTACAGAATGGATTGAAGAGCCTGAAAATAGGAAACCTGATTAAGAATCCACTATTGCAGTAATGCAGGTAGGAAATAAGGGCAGGGCTAGTACAGGCAAAGAAAAGGAGAATAATTAAGGAATTCCAGAGACAATTGCCGTGATTTGGCCGTTAGATAAAGGAGTGAAGATCAAGAAGGGTCTAAGATGAATGATTCTCAGGTTTCTGGCTTTGGAGATTGGAGAGAATAGGATACATTTATTGAGGTAGAAGTTACAAAAAAGAGGAAATTATTTGCAATATGTTTCATTTGGGATGTTAGGTAACACATGAGTGGAGATGACCAGTATGTTGCTGTAGATAGAGCAGCAACTCTTAGAGTCTAAGAGTTGACAGTGGTAAGGTCCGCAAATAAACATTTGTGAGTTGTTAATAAATGACTAGTGCTTTAAACTTTAAGTATGAATATGGATGCCCTGAGAGAATGCTAAATCATGGCCTCAGTCTTCAGAATTCCCTATTGTGGAAGGATGATTCACTTCTCCATAATTCATGTCATTCAAACAAGTCTTCACTAAGCACTTTACTAAATGCTTGGTGGTAAATAAGGCAGTATGGATGATTTAAAAAAAAAAAAAACAGAAAACCTGTAATTTACATGGAATTTTCTCTTAATGGGAGATGGATGCACAAATTGGTCACCAGAATTATCAGACCCTTTAAAATCTATCAAGACTTAGACCCATTTTATAGAGGAATTGCCATTAACTGTATGCCAAGTATTTGCCTGGAGCTGGGTGATTTTCACCCAAATAGTATCACTCTGCAATACGTTGAGTTCTAAGGTGTCCCTAAGATTTCCTGTCAGTGATATCCATGCGCTGCCTGATTCTGGGTCTGAATCGATAGATTTTGCTCCCTTGATTAGGTTATGTTGTATGGCACAACTGACCTTAAAATAGGGAGATTATCCAGGTGGGCATAACCTAAACACAAGAACCAATTAAAAGTAGACTTTTCTCTGTCTGGTGACAAAAGAAGAAATCAGAGAAATACGCTCCATTTGGCCTGGAAATGGGCAAATATCCATCTCATAAACTGCCCATGGGAGCCACATAATGTGAAGCCACAAGCAATCTCTACTTGCTGAGAACAGTTCCTGACCATGGCTAAAAGAAAATGAGGACCTTAGAGCTACAACCACAAGGAAATGGATTCTCCCCACAGCCTGTGAGCTTGGAAGAAGATTCTGAACGCCAGATGAAAACCACAGTCCTTTGGGCCCCTGGGTGGCTCAGTGGGTTAAAGCCTCAGCCTTTAGCTCAGGTCATGATCCTGGGGTCCTGGCATCGGGCCTGGCATCTAGCCCCGCATCAAGTTCGCTGTTCAGCAGGGAGCCTGCTTCTTCCTCTCTCTCTGTCTGCCTCTCTGCCTACTTGTGATCTCTGTCTGTCAAATAAATAAATAAAATCTTTAAAAAAGAAAAGAAAAGAAAAAGAAAACCACAGTCCTAGCCAAAAACTTGGCTTCAGTCCTGAGAAATCCTAAGCAAGGAGGATTTCCAACGATTCTGTGCCTGGATTTTGGATTTACAGAAGCTGCAAGCTCATAAATGGGTGTTAAATGGGTGGCAATTTGTTAGGCAGCAGTAGAAAACTAGTACATACTTAATAATCAGCAATTCTCCATGCGGAGGCGCAGAGAGGTGAAGCAACACCCCCTAGCTCCCCAGTGCTGATAAGTGGAGCAGCGAGGATTAAAACCCAGGAGCGCTGACTCCAACCTCCTGCTTCCCTCAGCCAGCTCATCCAGAGAAACACCAAGTCAGCAGGGTAGTTAAGGGGGTGCGGGGGGATGGAAGCTTAGCATCCTCCTTGAAAGCCCTTCGTTTTTGTCTTTGAGCTGCTCTACCTCGCTGCCTCAGCTCATATGCTCACCACTGGCCCTCTCCAGCGTCTGACTGTCTGCCTGCCTTTGGGGACAGCAGTGACCACCTTCTCATGTACCAATTAATCTTTGACTGCTAAGGCTGCCTAACAGAGGTGGCAAGGGTGAAATAAACTGGTGTTTTTAGGAACTGAGCTGAGACCCCTGATTTATTTCACCTTGTTTGTGAAACAGTAGCTAATGATTTCGGTTCCCTACTCTCTAGACCAGGTTGGGGAAAATCTGTGTGAGTGGGATCACTGGAGAATACAGTTAAGGCATGTGCTTGTGCCCTTCTGTCTTCTCTGTAATTCATCTTCCCCCAGGCTCAAAAGGCTTGGGTAGCCAGGGAATATTACTGTAGTCTTAAAAAAGGTGCAAATGACTATTTGTAATGACTATTTGTGCATGAGGAGGAGTGTCTTTCAGTTCTTCCTTTACCCAGATAGACCCAACAAATTCTCCTTTTGGGTCAATAACAATATAATGATAAAGATGCCTGGTCCTTAGGTTCTTTACCTTTATCATTAATATAGCAACACCTTATGGAAATTTAGTAAAGATCAAATGTGATGATATACACAAAAGTGCATTACAAACTGCAAAGTTTGGATGTTACTAGATTAGGCTCAAGGTAGTTGTCTATAAGAAGCCAAAAGTTTTAACTGTTTAAAACTTTAGGCATGTAGAAACTACTAGAGATGAATCATCAGGAGTTGAATCTATTTTCTCTGAGTTAAACCTCTCACACCCTCTCTCTGTTCTGTCTCTCTCTGTGTCTCTGTCTCCCTCCTTCTCTCTCTTTCTCTCACACACATATTATTATGAACTGAATCTTCAATACATTCTTACTTTACCCTGAAAAATCCTCAGGTCCCATGTGAAGTGTGCTCAGTGACACTTGGTCTCATGATCCAACCTCTTAAAGACAGGGTGGTGTTACTTACTTAAAGTTGAGTAGTCCTGCCTGCCATCAATGAGATTCGGCTGGAACCAGCTACATCAGAACCATATACTAGACCAGAGACAGCTGCCAAATGAGATGCAGAAATGGGCAGAGAAAAGAAATGGAATTTTTCAGCTCCTAAAAGGGAATTACCCTCCCTGGTGTGTGGGAGAGAAGAAAAATTACTCAGAGAGTGTTATAGAGTTACTTAAAACACACTTTTATGCATCGGACAACAGCAAGAAATTTGTCAGCAGTGGGCAGCATTATGGTTTGCCAGAGCTATAAAAAGGTTATGAAAACAGTAACCCAAAAAGAATAGAAACACATTAGAATTTATAGGCCTAAATTGCTCACTATGTAAATGAAGCTTTCAAATATATGTGGTTTATGGAAATTAATGTCTTATATTTATTACTCAGCTCCGAGATTAAAATTGGAACCACACTGATTAGGTAACATTACAAATCAATTCCCATAGAGAGAAATAATAATAATACATCAAAGTACAAATGCTCTGATTAAACACGTTGATATATAAGAAGGAGAAGGATTTGTGCTTTTCCTGACTGCTGTTTCTGAATGCATCAGTTTTCTCCTTATTCTTCCCAAAACAATGGGCTGAAAGGAAACAGACAAGCTGGTTATGACACTTCCTATTTCAGTAAACACACAGGGAGGAAAAAAAAAAAAAGAACACCAGAAAGATCTGGGCTCCTTTCCTGCAAGTTAAATATCAAATCATGTGAAATTTGTGTTGCTGAATGTGGAGACACTTTCAAGTGTTATAATCAATGTAGCATTTAGCCAAAGAAAAGGCAGGAAGGCAAACAAGGTATCACCAGACCAGCCTTTCATCCAAGTATCTCAATTTCCTTTAGTTCTTTCAGGCAGGGAAGTAGGGTTATAAAGTAGAAGGAATAATATCAAAGGCTTGAAGCATTCATTACTTAATTCAGTCCCATGTGCTCAGGGCCCATGTGTTTAGGATCCATGCTGTCCATAAACATTAGAACATTTTATTCCTGGGTGAGGAAAAAAAGGTTTTACCCAAAGATGAAAGAATGAAAGTAAATTTAAATCTCAGTGCCTTTCAAGGTGTCATGGGAGGAAGGAGACATTTCTAGGAAGGTGCTTTTGAAGACTTCCATGGGAGGGTCTTGGAGCACAAACAATGCTAGTAGAAGTACTATACAACTAAATGTTTTGGGACCAGCTCTCCTTTTACAAAGAAACAGAGTGTCTCTGTTAGGGAAACTACCACCAGATAAATGAAACAAAATTTAAAACAGACAAACAAATATATATTTGTTTAATTAACAAAGAGACTCCCTTCTTCATGTTGTTTCTGCCTCATTTATGAAGCAAATCAAGACTACTCACAGGTTAGGGGACAGGGAAGGTTTTCCACTTCAGTAAAAACTATGGGAGACTCTTAATGTAGCCTCAGTATTTTACAGAAATACTATTTCCCCCCTCATGTTCATCTTTCGCTAAGGTAAATATAATGAGTATATTCATTCCTAGTGTTGGGATGTCTTAGGTGTTCTGTAAAGATCTAACTTTGTGCCAGTTACACCTGCAGCTGTTGGGTGACATGCCAGGTTTGGGCCCCCCAGATTTGACTTAAAACATCTGCAGCATTAGGTACACTCAGAACTGAAAAAAAGAAGTATTAGAACGTGCTACCTGGCACGTGCTATATTGGGAAATAATAGCCATGAGCTTGAGAACATCACAATTTCACCTGGAGACTCTACCAAGTAAGAGAAGCGTGTTCAGTGCACCAGACTCTTTGGTTTTTGAGTTACTGTCTGTTCATGCTTTCATGGTTTTGACATCATCCTGGATGACCATTCCTGGATGTGTCCATATTCAGATTGGGTGTTCCAGGAATTATGTGACAAGTCCTGTGCCAGGTGCTCTAGCAGGCACCAGGATGAAGGAGAAAGCCTTGCCTCAAGGGGCTACAGTCCAGTGGTGAAGATAGGGCAAATAAATAATGATCTTGTTTGGCTAGTAATTTTAGTGTCACAAAGATTTACAGGCCCTGATTGGTGCTTAGTCACTACTCTGTCCTGAGTAACTCTTCACTCAGGTCCCAAATTCAACTCACTGACTGGATTCACATACTGATCTCTGTTGTGTGATAATGATTTCTTCTCACCTATTTACCTTTTTTCCCCCAGAATATCCTTCCATTCTGCTCTTTTGGTACCAGCCATAAATTTATCTCAGTTTTTGGTTCCATTATTTCTTTTCCTGCTGCTGGAGTTCTCTGAGAATAGGGGAAGACTTCATGAAGAAACCAGTAGGGCCTTGGGCCCTTGAGTTCTGTGGGGCTAGGCTACTGGAAACAAAAGCCAAGAGGTAGGCTACCTCTGCTTCTTGGCCCAGCACACCTCCCTGGAGGCAACAATAATGAGTCCTCTCTTTTCTATGCCTGCGATTCTCATTTAGATCAACTAAAATAATAATAATAGCTAAATAATATCTGCTATCTTCAGAATGTCACCACTTCATCTAGAGACTACCAATGAAGATAAGCATGTTTATGGCCCAGATAGAACTTGGTCCCTTAGAAATCGGTATGAAGGGAGGAGAGGACCTTTGTTGCAGAAGAAACATCATGAACCAAGACAGCTAGTTCACGTTAAGTTGTTTTTGCATTTGACTGGACCACGGGAAACACACAGGAGACTCATGGGAGAGAAAAATTTTAAGTCATATTAGGCCATGTTAACATGGAAGATTTCAAATATCTGAGGTATGAGGACTTAATTTTAAAGGTAAGGGGAAATTAGGAAACATTTTGAACCAGAGAGCACATGATCAGAGCAACTTTTAGGGAGAGGAGTAATTTAGTAGCTATTTATGGAACATTTTAGAGAGAAAGAGGAAAGGGAAGGGAAGGAAAGGAGAGAACGAAGGAAGGAAGGAAGGAAGGCAGGCAATTGGAAAGAAAGTAGTTATAAAAAGTTTGCAAAACACTATGCTGATCTAAATGAGGACCACAAGTATAGAAAAGAGAGGACTCATTATTGTTGCCTTTAGAGAGGTGTGGCTCAGCCAAGAAGCAGAGGTAGCCTACCTCTTGGCTTTTGCTTCCAATAATTTAACCCACAGAATACCTTATAAAGTTTGTAGGAAGTAAAGGGAGGGAAAAGTAGGGTGTTCAAGAAGACACAAGAGAGAGAGATCAATATTTCTCCAAACTATAAAACATGTTCCCCTAGACTGCAGGGAGACAGGGGTCCATGGCTCATGGGAGTTATGGGAGCAGATTCCCAAAGAAGCCTGGCAGCACAGTCCAACTAGCACTTAGGCACAGAGCACCCAGCCTTGTCAGATTCTTTCCTCCCATGCATGGCAGGAGGGACCTAAAGGCACCATACAAACAGGGGAAAGACAGATCTCATCAGTGCAGATATATAATAAATGGGGGTTCCCTCTAGTATCCCCTCATCATGGACATCCTAGAATGGCACATGACCAGACCTATGGGTGCAGGAATGGAAGGAATCCCAGGTGTGCTGACCTTGAGTCAATCTCTTGCCAACACAACAAGAATGGGACTCAAGAGAGAAATTACATTGATTCTGAGAAAAATAAAAATGCTCTATTTCTTATCCACCTGGATTTGTGTACCAGACTTCACATACTCTAAATATCTTATGTATTTTTGTATTCTGGGCAGATAGCACAGCATGTGCTAAGCAGTCTATACTCAATAAATAGGGGTATATAAATGTAAGTGGATGAGATTTAAGATAAATCCAATTTACAAACATATTTGCCTTATAGTACATAATAATAGAAATGTCTGTATATATATTTACTACTGATAATTGCTTACTTTTTTCCTCCAAATATGTGATTTCTTTGTTTTTGAAAATCAAATTATCAGACCATATGCAAATAAAATTCTTTTGCTCATATGAAAGTTCCTGATTTTTCTTTATGCTTTCTTTTTCTTTTTTTTTTTTTAAACTCAAGGTAAGTCTAATATTGCTCACAGATTTTAAATCCCAATAGATAACAATTGTTCCATTTAGTCACAGCATTGACTGTGAGGAAAATAGAACTATTTTGCAGAAAAGAAATTTAATTATGGCTTTATCAGCAACAAACGTTTAGTTTAAAAAATCAGGTAATCACTTGCTTTCCTTGCCACATTTTACATTTTTTTAATAAAGGGTTTGCATCAATTTACATCAAAATTGAGTACATTTGCTGACAGAATCTGCCCCCAGATTTGTGTTTGTTTATTGACCCAGCAATGTCACACAATGGCCAAGCTACATATTAATTCCTATGCACTAAAAACATCTGGTAAGTCTCAAATGGGGGTGCCGCTAAGAATTTCCTCTCATGCTGACTGCCATTTATACATGGGACCGGGCATTTTTCCATGGAAGGAGAGCCTTTGCTACAGTGATGGAAATCTCCCTACGCTAAATACTGACCAAGAAAACGAGGACCATCATATAAAGTCTTATTTTCTTCCCCCCAATTCCAATTTGGTTATATATCAGATGAAGATTCTATTTGTCATAGAATAGAAAAGATTGCCTAAAGAATCGGCAAGTTTCGATGCCAGTGATTTTTACCCATAAAAATTTCTATAGCTCTAAATTTTCAAAATGTTTGGGGTCCTTTACCTCAGTTATCCAATCCTAATGGGAGACTGTGAGGTAAACAGACATTCAGACAAACTGAGAGATATGAAGTGACATATTCAAGGTCACATAGGTGGCTTAAGGCACAACAAAAATCAGCACATAATCCTTCTTTATACCACTTCAGTCACTGATTATTCTGCCAAGGCTTCTAAGAGCCTATTATGTCCTGAGTACATTATGTCCTGAGTAGGCCCTTGGAATAAAAGTATCAAAAGGCATAGTCTTTGTCATTAACAATGGTATGGTACTTTATAAAAGATTGGTTGGGAAGGGGGCAATTCTAAAACAATCTAATAAAAACAATTTTCCAGGCTGATTTTACTTTCTGCAGTAAAACATAAGAAATAGAATTTAATCCAGCTCTTCTACCTTTTTTTCCCCTCATTGTTTTTTTCTATTACACTCATGCTTTTACAGACCCAATGCACCAGGACTAAGCATAGGTGTAGAATCTTGGCAAGGAATGATTTGGTTTCAATAAATGGAAATTGTCTTAAACTGGCTTAAGCACAGGGAGACCTATTTTCAAAGACACAGAAGTAAGTTACAGAAGCCCAAAACAAGAAACCTAGATAGGCCCCCAAGTGGAAGGAGGATTGGATTTTGGAAGACATTGAAATCTATCAAGGATTAGAGCAGTTTCTCTTCTCTTCTCTTCTGAACTCCATGATTTTACCAAATCACTTGCAGGGCACTTCTGCTTATGCATTTATTCTGTTTTCCTGTACAAAAGACAAAATACACTAGACAACTAAGACAGTTTTGTTCAGGATATTGCCATAGATAAAACGCTCGTTAATGAGGAACATCATAAGGAAGTTAGAGAAAACTTGGGAAAGTCATTGAAGAGTCATTGAGGAAAGCCACAAATGGGTCTTATCTCAGAAATGCAAGGTAGGATTCTTCATGGTTAGCTGTTAATGGGAACACAAAAGGATCACAGGATGGTGGGGGGATTTATCCACTGTTTTCCAGAACTTCTCTTTGCTGCGAAGTTTGACTTGCTTGCTCACCAGCATACATGACCCAACAATGGTCATTCTGGACCCAGCATCTACCTGATCTCCTGTCTCCAGAGACAACCATGAACTGAGTCCTGATTAATATTTTCAAGAGTTAGGGAGCTTAAAAGGACCTCAAAGGGTCAGCTATTGACCCCAAATGCAATAATCCTACAAAGGCTAGGGTCAGTGAATCATGGCACAAAGACCCACCTCTTCTGTTGTATTGGTGGAGATGGAGAAGGACAGAGTTTTCCAAGAAGAAATTATGAGCAAAGAAAATACATCAATAAAATCAGTTACTTAGATAACTATGGTAAAAGTTCTTAGAATGCAATATCACTAGATATTTGGATAGGGGAGTTATTTACATATTAAAATAGATAGAATACTGTGGGACATCTGGGTGGCTCAGTTGATTAAACATCTGACTTGGGCTCAGGTCATGATCCCAGGGTCCTGGGATTGAGCCCCATGTGGGGCTTCCTGCTTAGTGAGGACTTCGCTTCTCCCTCTCCTCTTGCCCTCTCCCTGCTCATGCTCTCTCTCAAACACTCTCAAATAAATAAAGTCTTTTTAAAAAATTAAAATAAAATAAAATAGATAGGATTCTCATCAAGATGGTAGACTCTGTAAATATGCCTCACTTCATTTCTACTGAAAAATTCTAGAAGTGACCAAAAAAAATATGAATGAAAAAATATTCCACCAGCACTGAAAATCAAGAAAGTGTGCCAATAGCAATTTTGAGGACTTTCTAGAAAAAAAGAGCAGATAGCTTTGGATCAATCCATTAAGAGAAAAAATTTATTGATATTTAGAAAAAGCATCTATCCTAAAAATATAAGATAATTTGACATTAGGCAATCTAATGATATATCTTGCCACATAAACTTATAAAAGAAAAAACAATAGAAGCTAAATACGTACATAAACATATATACATACATAAACATATATATTTACATTTATATATTTATAAATATTTATATGTATTATATATATTTATATATAAAACAATAGGAGTTAAATATATATATATATATATATATATATATACATATTTTAATTCAACTCCCCTTCTCTATATACATTCCCTATATACATTCAAAACCAGCTAGGACTAGAAGCATTCAGCCCTAATTTGTTTAAAAGTATCTTCCGGGACCCTATAGTAAGCTTCATTTTTAATACTAAAAACAGAAAAATTCCCATTGCAGCAGAATAGCAAATTTCCTCCAGCTTTCTTCATTATTCCAGAACTCCTTGACCTCTCTTTCAGCCCCCAGTGAATAAGTAGCAGGAGCTGAAAGACTCACTTCAGTCCAACTTAATTTAAAATATACAAAGACCCACTAATGTAAATGGTTTCTCTAGGTAAAACTAGATATTCTCTGAGATATTTACTCAGTGTTTTTATTTTCTCCCCTTCTCCCTGGCTCTTCAGTTGGCATCTGGGGTATGGGGACAACCTGCATAACTGTGTGACATTGGAGAGAAGGGGAACCTCTGGCTCCTCCTGAGCCCCCAAGTGTGCACTGTCTGCTGAGGTATATACGTTCTGCTTGTGCTTTTATTTAACCTCTGTGGTCCATTGAACTGTAGTTTCTTCCTCCTTGGCTCTGTATGGGTCTCATGGCTTCTCCATGCTTGGTCAGTATTTCTACAGGTCTCTCAGCTACAGCTTCTCTCTGTCAGCCTTTGTCTTTTCCTCGTTTGGACCCTGGGTGAGCCACCGGTGACTCAGCAAGTCACCCTACCACACAAGCCCTATAGAAAGCCTTCTGGATAGGTTGGAACTAGAATAACCCCAAGTAATTCCTCATTCATTCTCTTTCTCCCTGATCCAGCTGCTCTTCACTATTAAACCCATAGTTGGTGTAAACCCAGCCTACAGAGCAATAGAAATAAAATTATTCAGCTATAGTGATGCCAGCAAGATCACAGGATATGTGTTTCCAGGGCCCCACCCCTAAAACAGAAATACCAATTTGAACAGTTACACACACATGAAAAGGAGAGCGATACGAGCACCTGACTTCAATGCAAACCCTGAACCAGGCCCACTGTTATGAACCCCAGCACCACGCCAGCCCTTACTGTCTGAGGAGCTATGGACCTAGCTTGTAGATTTGCCCTAATTTCAAGGGCCCCCACAGCCCCAGGCCCCATATCAACACCCAAAGCTCCAGGTTCCAAGCTCAACTTAGTGCCAGGCCAGCTCCAGTGGTTCCAGTTCCTATGGCAGCTCCTACGACCCAAGGCTCCCAATTTGCCCCAGCATCAGGCCAAATTCATGGGCCCAGCCTCCAGAATCAAACCTGCAGCCCCAGCCTACAGACTGGTCCTATGGTCCCAGGCTTATAGTCTTCCCCAGTGCCAGGCCAACTCCCACACATACAGTCTCAAGCCTGCATCCCAAAGATGCAGGACCCTAACTCACCCCAGCACCAGGATGCACCTAGGCTCCAGGTCGGCACTCACAACCTCAAGTTCCAGACCAGCACAAACAGAGCCAAGATCCATACCCATCCCTATAGTGCAAGCTTTCCCCAACTCCAGGTCAGCATTCACAGACCCAGATGCTAGGTTGGCTCCCACAGAACCAGGCTACCAGTCTGGCTCAGCACTAGGCCTATATAACTTAAGGAATATCATTAAATATATACACACACACATACATAGTCACACATATTATGGGAGTCCAAAAGGAACAGAGAAAGAGAAAATGACAGAAAACTTATTTAGAAATGACAGAAAACTTCCTCTGGAATGAAGGAAATGAACAGTCAGATCCATGAAGCCCAAAGTCTGCAAATAAATTAAATATAAAGAGATCTTTACCGAGACATGCTATAAATTCTCAGAAGTCAAAGACAAGAAGAAAATTTTAAAAGCAGCAGGAGAAAAATTACTCATCATATCCGTGCAACCGTTGTCAGGCTATCAGTATGTTTCTCAACAGAAGCTTGCAGGCCAGGAGGGTAGAATGATATGTTCAAAGGACTTAAAGAAAAACAAACAAAAAACTACTAATCAAGAATACTATACTGGGTGAGGTTATCCTTCAAATATGGAGTAGACATGAATGAATCTTGGAACACTGAAAAAAAAAATTTTTTTTTTTAATTTAAAAAGGGGTACCTGAATGGCTCAGTGAGTTAAGCCTCTGCCTTCAGCTCAGGTCATGATCTCAGGGTTCTGGGATCGATCCCAGCATTGGGATCTCTGTTCAGCAGGGAACCTGCTTCCCTCTTTCTCTCTCTCTGCCTGCTGCTCTGCCTACTTGTGATCTCTCTCTGTCAAATAAATAAATAAATCTTTAAAAAAAATTTTTTTTAAATAAGGAGTATACAATCGGACAACTCAAAAAAAAAAAAAAAAAGGAGTAGAGATAAAGATTTCCTCAGACAAACAAAAGCTTTAGGAACCCATCACCACTAAAACTGCCCCATAAGAAATGTTACTCAGAGTTCTTCAAGTTGAAACAAAGGATGCAACCAATGAGAAAACAAATGAAAGTATAAAACTCACTATAAAAGTGAGATCATAGTAAAATTCAGAATACTTTAATACTGTCCTAGTGATGCAAACAATCACTTTTCATTTTAGCATAAAAGTTAAAAGACAAAAGTATAACAAAAACTATAGTTATAATAATTTGCTAATGGTAACACCATATATGTAAAAGACATAAACAATGACATAAATAACATGAAATGTGGGTAGAGGGGAAGTTAAATTGTACAGATTTTGTATGTAGTCAAAGTTAAGTTACCAGATTAAAATTAACTGTTATAATAAGATGTTTTATGTAAATCTCATGGCAACCACAAATATAAAGAAATCTGTATTAGATACACAAAAAAATTAAGGAACCTAATCATATTACAGCAAATAAATCATCAAATCACAAAAGAAGAGAGAAGGAAAAAAATATAGGAACTACAAACTAGTCAGAAAACAATTTTTTAAATGGCAAGAGTATATCCTTACCTAAAAATAATTTATTTAAATGTAATTGAATTAAATTTTCTACAAAATACATAGATTGGCTGCACAGAGGCTGAAAGTGAAGGGATAGAAAAAAGTATCTCATGAAAATGGTCAACAAAGAGAGTGAGTGTGGGTGTACTTATATCACACAAAATAGACTATAAACAGAAACTGTCACAAGAGACAAAAAGGTAACTACATAATCATAAAAGGATCAATTCATCAAGAGGATGTAACAACTATAAATATATATGCACCAACACTGCAGCACTGAAATATAGAAAGCAAATGAAGGGAGAAATAAGCAGCAATAAAATAAGAGAAGCAGACTTCAACACCCAACTTTCAACAATGGAATCATAACCAGAAAGAAAGTCAATAAGGAAAGAGCAGACTTGCAAATAGACATATACACAATATTCCATCCTACAGCAGTAGAATACATATTCTTATTAAATTCACATGAATTATTCTTCATGATAGATCACATATTAGGCCACGAAACAAGTCTTATAAATTTAAGAAGATTGAAATCATATGAAGTATTTTTTTTTCCGACCACAATAGTATGAAAGTAGAAACCAATAACAGGAGAAAAGCTGGAAAACTTACAGGTATGTGGAAATTAAGCTACACACTCCTGAACAACCAATGGGTCAAAGAAGAAATCAAGAAATTTTAAAAATCTTTAAACAAATGAAAAAGAAACACAACATACCTATCAAAACCTATGGGATGCAGCAAAAGCAGTTTTAAGAGAGAAGTTCATAGTAATAAATGCCTACATTAATGAAAAGAAAGATTTCAGATAACCAACCTAACTTTAAAACTCAAGAAACTAGGAAAAAAGAGAACAAACTAAACCTAAGGTTAACAGAATAAGATAATAAAGATCAGAACAGAAATAAATGAAATAGAGAATAGAAAAATAGAAAAAAAAAGAAATAAAAGTGAGCTGGCTTTTTGAAAAGATAATCAAAATTGACAATTCTTTAGCTAGTTTAGCCAAGAAAAAAAGACTGAAATAAATCAAATTACAAATGAAAGAAGAGACATTAAAGATGACACCACAGAAATAAAAGGATCATAAGAGACTATTCTGAACATTTATTAGGCCAACAAATTGAGTAACATAGAAGAAATGAAGACATTCCTAGAGATATACAGCTTACCAAGACAGAATCAAGAAAAATTACAAAATCTAATAGATGAGTAACCAACCAGTGAAGAGATTGAATCAGTAATCAAAATCCTCCCAATAAGGCGGGGGGGAAGCCAGGACATAATGGCTTCATTGCCAAATTCTACCAAACATATATTAAAAAAAAAAATTAATGCCAATTTTCTCAAACACTTACAAAAAATTGGAAATGAGTGATCACTTCCAAACTCATTTTACAAGGCCAGTGTTACTCTGATACCAAAAACAGACAATAAGAACACAATGAAAAATTATATATATATATATATATATATATATGTGTGTGTGTGTGTGTGTGTGTGTGTATATCTATATATACATATATATATGTATGTGTATATATATATATATATATATATATATATATATAAAATATGTGCCAATATCCCTGGTAAATATGGCTGGAAAAATCCTCAACAAAATATTGACAAACGAAATTCAATAGAATACTAAAAGTATCACATGCAATTATCACATGGGATTTATCCCTGGGATATAGAATGGGTCTACATATACAAATCCATAAATGTTATAATCTACATCAATGTAATACAATATAAAACAAATGATCATCTCAATAGATGCAGGAAAAGCATTTGACAAAATCCAAACTCCTTTCATAATAAAAATTCTTAACAAACTACGAATAGAGAGACCATACCTCAATGTAATATAGGCCATACATGACAAGCCCACAGCTCTCATCATATTCAATAATGAAAAGCTGAAAACTTTTTCTCTCAGATTGGCAATAAGACAAGGATGAGCACTCTCACTACTTTTATTCAAAATAATACTGGAAGTCCTAGCTGCAGCAATTAGGCAAAAAAAAAAAAAAAAGAGAGAGAGAGAGAGAGAGAGAAGAGAGAGGAAGAAAGACAAGGCAATCAAATCAGAAAGAAAGAAGTAAAATTTTCCCTATTTGCAGATGATGCAATATTATATTTAGAAAACCCTAAAGATTTCACAAAAGTCTCATAAAACTAATAAACAGCTTCAGTAAATTGACAGCATCAAAAGCAAAATATAAAAACCAGTTGCATTGCTATGTAATAACAATGACCTACTCCAAAAAGAAATTAAGAAAAAATCCCACTTACAATAGCATCAAAAAATAAAATTAAATGCTTAAAAATAAATTTAACTAAAGGCGAAATAGATGTTGAAAACTATAAAACACTAATGAAAGAAATTGAAGCAGATGCAAATAAGTGAAAAGGTATCCCATGTTCATGGATTGGAAGGATTAATATTACTAAACTCCATACTACCCAAAGTGATCTACATTTTCAATGCAGTATTTATCAAAATTCCAATGGTATTTTTCATACAATTAAAAAAATCTTAAAATTCATATGAAACTACTAAAGACTACAAATAGCCAAAGCAATCTTAAGCAAAAATAAGAGTGTTGGAGATATCACAATACCTGATTTTAAAATATATCACAAAACTACAGTAATCAAAATAACATGCTACAGGCATAATATCAGGCATATTTATCAATGGAACAGCATAGACAGTCCAGAAATAAATCACACATTTATGATTAATTGATCTTTGGTAAAGATACCAAGAACATACAATAAGAAAAGGACAGCCTCTTCAGTAAGTTGTAATGGGAAAACTGCTTTTCCACATGCAGAAGAATAAAATAGGATATTTATCTCATTCCACATACAAAAATGAAATTTAAATGGATTAACAACTTAAATATAAGACCTGAAATTGTAATACAATTAGAAGAAAACAAGGAAAAAATTTCTTGACATTGGCTTGGGCAATGATATTTTGGATAGGACTCCAAAAGCACAGGCAGCAAAGGCAAAAATAGACAAGACTGTATCAAACTTAAAAGCTTCTGCACAGCAGCGACAATAATCAACAGTGAAGATATAATACATGGAATGGGAGAAAATATTTGCAAATCATCTATCTGATTAGGGATTAATATCCAAAATATATTTTAAAAAATTCAAACAACCCAATAACAAGAAAACACACCTGATTACAAAATCAGCAAAAGACCTATAGTTCTCATTAAAAGACATACAAACAGCCAAGAGATATATGAAAAGAGTCTTAACATCACTAATCATCAGGGAAATTGAAATTAAAACCACAATGAGATACCACCCAGTGCCTGTTAGAATGGCCATTATAAATAGACTAAAGAAAACAAAGGTTGGTGAGGATGTGGAGAAAAAGGAACCCTTGCATACTGTTGATGGGAATGTACATTGGAACAGCCAGTGTGGAAAACAGTATGGAGGTTCTTGAAGAAACTACAACTAAAGCTACCATATGAATCAACCATCCCAATTCTGTATATATATCCCAAGGTAATGAAATCAGGATTTTGAAGGGATATCTACACGTCCATGTTCATTGCAGCATTATTCACAGTAGTCAAGATATGGAAACAACTCAAGTGTCTGTCGATGAGTGAATGCATAAAGATGTGGTATATATCTATACACAACGGCATATTATTCAGCCACGAGAAAGAAGAGAATTCTGCCATTTGTGACAACATGGATGCGCCTAGAAGACATTATGCTAAGTGAAATAAGTCAGACTGAAAAAGACAAATGCCGTATTATCTCACTTGTGTGTGGAACCAAAAAACTAAAAAGAGAGAGAGAGTGCATGAGAAAGGAGTCAAACTCATAAAAGCACAAAATTGAATAGTGTAGGGGGAAGGGAGAGATATTAATCAGAGGATACAAAGTAGCAGGTATACAGGATGAGTAATTCTAGATATCTAATGTATAGATGTGATGACTATAGTTACTAATACTGTTTTGAATACTGGGAATATGCTAGGAGAGTAGATTTTAGGTACACTAATCAAAAAAATGGTAATTATGTGAAAAGATATGTTAATTTACTTGAATATGGCAATCATTTCACTATATATATATCTCTAATCATCATATTGTATACCTTAAATATATACAATTTTTGTCTAAAAATATGTAAATAGAAAAGAAAAAGAATTATCCAAAGGTTTTTTTGTTTTGTTTTGTTTTGTTTTCTGCTTAACAACCATGATAACAAATGGAAGTGAGGAAGGAAAGAAAGAAAGAAAAGAGGGATGAAGGAAGGGGGTTTCCGTTCATTAGGAGAGAAACCAAGGAAGGAAAGGACTCAACAATGACGGAATTCACTTCCTTTATTCAGTCTTCAGTACAGTGTGTGACCACACTCACTGTAGTTCCTACCAGGTCAATTCAATGTCATGAAGTATTCCAGTAAAGCTTCCTCTTTCCTGACAAATCCCCTACCCCATTTTCCCCTGATAATACAAAGTTTAAACTGTGACAATACAGCCTAAAAAGTAGGCTACATTGCTAGAGCCCCAGTCACAGCTTGCTGTTATAACCCCATCAAGAAGTTGGGGCACCTGGGTGGCTCAGTGGTTTAAGCCTCTGCCTTTGGCTCAGGTCATGATCCCAGAGTCCTGGGATTGAGCCCCACATCGGACTCTCTGCTCGGTGGGGAGCCTGCTTTTCTCTCTCTCTGCCTGCCTCTCTGCCTACTTGTGATTTCTGTCTGTCAAATAAATAAATAAAATCTTAAAAAAAAAAGTCATAGGCAGGGTCTGGCTTGCAGGAAAGAAAGACTTTACTGAATATAGAAATGTGTGCAAGGCTGCCACAGGTAAAGGTTAAGACATAGACCTTCAACAACAGCTTGATTAAGCAGATACATGCCAGAGAGAGAACTCTGGGAGGCTGTAAGAGGGAAAAGTAGATCAGTCAAATCCTTGACAAGGATGATAGATTTCAAGGCCCTGCTAGCTGAATTTCATACTGACCTTGTTGACAGAAGACCAGCATGTTCCTGGAGGTATCAGCTAAGAATATCCCTTCAGAGCCTCTTGTTATGGAAATATATGTGCTTTATAAAGTGCAGACAATCAAGAGGGGGAAATTGGCTACCCCCTGACAACAGTCATGCAGAGCTTCCTGCTAGCCTCTTGGCGCAGTTAGTTTTATTGACTATTCCAGTCTTTGTTTCATGTGACTTATCTCATGAAGGGTCTTAGAAGCACACACACTCCTCCCCCCAGTGGAGTGGATTTATTAAGAGTTATATAGCAGCTCTCAGAAGTGTCTTCCAGCTAATCAATATGCTGAGGGGCTCTATAAAATAGGCGATAGCCATCACAGCATGTCCAATCTCTCTGTGTTTTCACTTTTACATCTGTTAAAGGTCAGAGACTATATTTATCACAACCAAATACACATGGATATTGAAAAGATATCATTGCCAGCATATTGTTTTGAAATGGGATGCGGTGTGAAAAGGCTTTCCTCTGGTTTCTGAAAAGATCAAATTAAATTAAAGCACATTACACTTTTATATGATCCTTTCCATCAAAAGATTCCAAAGTACTTAAACAACTTTAATTAAGTTGCTCTAGCATCTCTCAGGAGCAAATCAATATTTTTCATACTCCTTGCTACAAGCTAGGGAAATAAAGACCAGCATGTCCCCCGCCCCCAGCTCAAACTGAACATTCCTTCTTTGAAATATGGAAAATTCCTCTTGAATATAATTAATTACAAAGAAGTAAAATTTTCCTCTTAATGTACCCTATCTTTTTTTCTCTGTTAGAGATGAGAAGGCAAAAGGGAAAAAAAAGCCAACTCTAAATAGGAATCTGGAAAAATATGATTTTTTGGAGGCCTGGATATTGAAAGAAAAAATAGAATATATTTTTCATCTCTCAGGCAATATGGGAGGCTATCTCATTTTTTTCAGCCTGTACACAAAAGAAGTATAGCCATATTTTGAGACTCCTAAAAGATTTAAAAAAAAAAAAAATCTAGATCTGCAAAAGCAACAGAACCAGCCCCTCACCTCAAAAGTGTCACCAGAGTGAAACAGAAATTGTCCCTCTATAAACCTGTGAAGGAAAGGGAGGTGAGTGCTGACTTTTTTTTTTTTTTTCCTGTTCTCTTTGTAGGATAATTGGGTTTCCTGTGTCTTTTGATTGAGGATTGACATTCTCTGCTTTCAAAATGTCTAATTGTCCATTGGGGAGAGTCTAGGCTTCTGCAGCAACCAATAGATGTGGAGCTGTACTCGGTATGACAGGAGGGCAGGAAAAGGCCGCTCTGCCCTCTCAGAGGTGGCACCATGGGGACTCAGGAAAAAAAAATAATCTAGGAGAAAAAAAGCAAGTTTACTCACATTTCTCCACCTGGGGGCTACTGTTTGTAGGAAACAAATTGCTATAATAATAGCTACACTTCTGCCACCTTCCTAGCTTCACCTTGGAGACGGATTTAAGCTCCTGAGATGGAGGCTTTTTGCTGTTAACGTGAAAGCTTGAGTGCCTGCAACTGTCCCTTAATGGCTTTTGGAAATAGAGGCCTTCTGCATCTCCTGCCTCGGAAAGCTCTGAATCTGAGAGCATCTCAGCTGAGCTATATCTAGACTCGCATTTAAGAAGCGGCTTTACTGCACAATGCAACAACCTCTAATTCTCTGTTTGTAGCATAAAGCAGAGGGAAATGGCAGCCACTGGACATGATAAATTGACATGCTAGGTTCATACATATTTGGTAATCTTTTGGTCATCTGTTCTGAGACATGTTATCCCTACGTCCTTGAAGGTTATTTTGGTCAATTTTGGTGATCAGGAGGGTGTTGCCAGTCTCTCTCTCTCTCTCTCTGTTCATATACACAGGGCCAGGGAGAAAAACTTTCCCCGAAAGAGGAACTGTTTTTGATCTATAGTACTCACATATAATAGAATTTGATAGAATAAGGCTAATGGATGTCACCTCTAGAAAAAAATAAATCAGCACTGTGTTTCTAAAGACACACTTAGTAAGGCCTACACATGGGATAATCCCACACCCCCACTGTCCTGTTTCCCTAGTATAGTTATTTCTATTACTTCCTTTCACCCTAAGAAGCATCCTGATTTGGATGACATACTAGATGAACACACTACTTGGCAAGGTCTTCCCCAAAAATAAATTTGGGAGAGTTAAAGACAGAATGTCTGGTCCTAGAACAAGAAGAGAATTATAAAGACTGGAAAAGAAACAGTTTTGGTCAATTCCCTCACAGCTCCCTGGACCTGCCTGGTATGTCTACTGAGGTTATTTCATGAATGACATGAAGACCCCCGCACCCAAGCTAGAGTAGCAACAGGTCTGTGTTGTGTATGGATCATGTGGACTTGAACAGTGTGCTTATCAGACACCACCACAGTAGCTTCTGCTACTGGACATTCATACAAGCCACCTATCTCCAAGCTATTACTGACTTTAAATTTCTCCCAACCATGACTAGTGGGGGCACAAACTCAGAACTAATTTGATTTAGAAAAATTAAATAATGTGATATTTCTTAGGGCCAGGTGCAGAGATAGAAAGTTGTAAATAGCACACAAGCAGTTAAGAGCTTGTGTTTGTATCATGAAAGTAATTGTTAGGCAGGTGGCTGTTGAGTCCAGGACCAGGTGGTTGAATCTGTCACCATGTAAGGTTGGAGTTCTCAGTGACCTGGGATTCCCTCAGGGCCTGAGGAACCAAATGGGAAGGAATGGAGAGGATTGCTTTACAGAGGCACTGGAGGGTCATTAATTCATGCCATTTATTCCACACATATTTATTAGGCAATGTTAACTCTTCCATAGCTGTGATGGAGTCTTGCCTATGCACTCCAGAGGCCTAGGTACCTTTTACAAGTACATTTTGTCTCAGATTGAAGAGTCACCTGGGGGAGAGATACTTGAGCAGGGGAGTTTTTTCATTTGTTGGTTTGGTTTTTGTTCAGGTAGAACACAAGACTTCACTGTACACATGGGTCCAGGGATTCATATCTGAGGCAGGAAGTTTGCAACATGGAAAAAACCAAAGTCATAATAATTAAAATCAAACATCTATTCCAAATTAAATGAATACAACAGAGGTATTATAGAAAGGTATTATTGTATCCAAGAGATTACACTAAATATTAAGTTAATTAGCAAATTAACTAATGTTCTACCCATTTCTTTAAAAAAAATAAGAATTCTAAGGTGTAAGCAGGGTAAGATAATTCAGGAGCTACCCTGAGAGAATTATACCCACCTCTTCTATGTGGTTTTATATATACTAGGAATAAGGATGCAGGTGGTGTATGGCTGCTGTAGGTAGCCTGATATATTAGGAAAGCATTCAAGGAAGGACTCTTTGGAGGAAACCGGTGTTATAATAATTAGGACATCTGAAGGCTTATATTAACCCAAGGTTCGTGAGTCAATGAACTTGTGGAAAATTTTTAACGTTCTGCTTGCTATTTCCCATTACAGCACCCAAAATGAGAGTACAAAATAACATGAGGTCATGAAGGATAATATCCTTAAGAGAATCAGCAGCAGAGGCAACTGGAATTCATGGGGCTTCATAGGCTTGCTGGTCCTGAACTGCTTTGAGGTAGGCTTTGGTGAGATGGGCTTTGAAGTACAGTTAGGAAATTGTTGAAATAGGAGTGATGAACTTCATTCATACTTGTTCTTGGGCTCACTTCCAGTCATCCTGACTAATAGCAACTGAAGCTAATGTGCTTACTTGTTTTTTACCTCCAAACTGGTATTCTGCTAGATGCCCCACAGTGGATATATAACAACAACAACAACAACAACAACAAGAATCAGCCATGGCCTGGACCTTGAATGTACATAAGGATGAGTATCTATGCCAAGGTTGGCCCTCTCATTCATACAAGAGCCGTCAGAATTAGTCCTGGGTGGTTGCCCAGGAGGAAATTGGGTAAGCCCAGTATCTCGTTTACTGAGGTCATCAAGGAGCTATCAAGGAAAGGTGATCTTCAGCCCCATTTGACTTTGACTAGATTCAAACCAGTGACTTTAAAATGGGAAGCACTAGCTATATACTCTCTTCCCTCTCAGAGGCCACAGGACTCTTGGTTCTCTGTTGATTTAAGCCTTGCAGCTGTTGAATTAAAAATTATTTGTGCTGCTACTGAAATCCTCTTGCTCCTGCCCCCTTCCCAAAATAATTATCAGTTACAGCACAGATATTAAAATGGTACTTTAAAAAATTAAAATACAGTTCTAAAAAAAAAGACCATATAAATGTAGAATTAATTGCTGTATATGCTTCTAATTACCAAGAGACTTTATTTTATTTCTGTCACAGCAGAAAGTGCTTCATCAGGAGGAATTCATGTGGAGATCCAACCATGTCCTAGTTATTTTGTGTTTAATATGCTTGAGATGTTTAATTATTTTTGATTAATTCATTTACCATTAAACTGCCCAGAGACTTTGATGTGTTTTGCATGGTGTGCCTTGCCAGCGTGTTGCTCTACACTCCCTGCCTTAAAGGAGTCAACATAAACGATCAGCACTGGTGGTCAGAGCAGATTCAGATTCAAATCCTGGCTCCATTACTTACCAGTTTGTGAATTTTGATAATAAACATCTCTGAGCTATGGTTTTGTCACTTGTAAAGTGGATAATACAGTGAATCCAACCTTGTAGCATGCTATGAGAATTCAATGGGGAAATGAATGTCAAGCATTTTGGACTTGTGACTAGTTTAGGCAAACAATCACCATTATTATTATTCTGTCAAAGTGCTAACCATCTACTATACACAGAAGTAAAATACACAATTGCTGCTTGCTATGCCTCACAGTAATAGGCAGATGCTTGGCGATGAGCCCTAGTCTCAACTCAGTCAGATAAACATTAAAGAAATCAAGGTGAGGAGAGAGTTCTAGCTGGTCCTGGATCAACTTTGGACCCCAGGCTATATTTTTAGTCTTATCTTTTACTAATACCCCAGTGAACACTCAATTTTAGTCAAACCGATCTCCATAATGTCCACTGGGCACTCCCGTACTCCACTTCTTCCCATATAATCTGAAAAACCTTCTGTGACCACTGCAACCTTCATGTTAAAGCTTCCTGACTACTGAGGAGACTCGGACAAAAGCAGAAAATTTAGAACACAGAGAAGTTCGTGGAATGTCAGGGAAAGAAGGGATCTTGGAGATCCTTCAGCCTTCTTTGAGAGTTAAGCAAACAAACTGAGGGTTTGGGAGGCGAGGGGAGTGGGGGATTGAGTGAGCCTGGTGGTGGGTATTATGGAGGGCACATATTACATGGAGCACTGGGTGTGTGCATAAACAATGAATTCTGGAACACTGAAAAGAAATAAAAAAAATATTTTTAATTAAAAAAAGAAGAAGAAAACTGAGTCCTGAAAGATTAAGTAGCTTGCTCAAGGTTGTACAATGAAGCAATGACAAAAGAAGAAAGCCTCAAAAGTCTCAGTTCCACATTTCTGTTCTCACCAGCCTTCCTAAGCTGCCTGGCCTTGCTGATTTGTTTTAAGCTGACAAATTCTCAGACAAGAGTAACTACTTTAGATTCTCTGTGGGGAGATCTTGTGGGTAGCCTAAGCAGCAGAACAGGAATTAGAGGAGAATGTCTTTGTTTCTGTCTTTACTGGTGTATAAGTGTCTGCCTTCAGGAGGAAGTCCTTACTATGCAGTCCTTACTATCCTTTCCATGGCCTCACATTCTCCAGGCTTCACTAACCTAGATCTAAAAATTGGAGAAAATAAGTGTTCTCCCCACCATAATGGTAAACCCAGATGTCCTCAAAATTCCAGCTCCTAAATCAATTCTGGATGTCCTATGAGGATGTCCCATCTCTGCTATGAATATCTTCACAGCTGCTGAGTGATGCCCAACTGTTTTACTCTTCTCTTACTGTGGGAATTGAAAGTTGTTTTATCACCACTAACTCAGCTGACATAATATAGACTGTGAAGCTACCACAAAATGACATCTTTTTGGTGTTGCCATATATGCATTGGTGTTTCTCATGCATCAAGATGCTACATTTTTTTATATCACATCATATTCATAGAGGAATCTAAAGAGAGGGAAATGCTGTTCATTGGCACAATCACCATACCTCATTATAACAAAGTGTCATTTACTCTCCATATTTATCTTGGGAAAATAGCTTTTTCTTTGTTCATTGCAGAAACAGGCTGGGATAGGCTCTGATATGTAGGTCTCCAGTACATCTCCACTCTAACTCTTCTGCCAAGTCCTCAGACAAAATTTGTCATCTAAGCTTCTCCCTTGTCTTAAAATGAGTTACCCTCCCTGCCACTCTTGAGGCTTTATCCTATAGCAGGACTACCTCACCAGCAATATCTTCACACTAATCTGACTTTATAGGCTTGTATTTACACAAACTTTAATTCATTTGATTTTTACAAAACTATGAGGAATGGAAAGTACTGTTTATATGTTTCAGATGCTAGCCCAAGGCCATAGAACCAGTAACTCAAACCCAGGAATTAGAGCCAGGAATCGACACTATATCAAGAGCTCATGCCCTGGATACTGTACTACAGGACTTGAGAAAGACCCCATTGTCTACATCTGTTGTATACTAGTCCAGTTCTGCTAAGATTATCATGCCAGCTTTCCCCGTTTGAAAGCAACTTGTGATTTTTACATGTTCCTTCTGTGAATGAATTTATTGCACTGTTTTTATAATTCCACCATTACCCTTGTGACCTACTTTGAAGTACCCTAGAGTCTCTAACATTCTCTTATAATGCAGTAACTGATATACTGTCCAACTTATGTTAAATGAAAGTATTTTTAAAAAGACACATAACTACACCATATTTCTGATTAAAATTTATGATGGACTAGGTGTAAGCAAGAAAAGCTGTTAGGTATCCTGACAATGACTAATAGAAGTTTGTATGTTTTAGTGAATTATACATGCAGTACTGTAGGTACAGATGGCAAACAGTGCAATTTATCTCTTATTTTCTTTAATGGTCTGGCCCACAAAAATATGTCAATCATGAAAAGACCTTCTTGAAGTGATAATCTGGAAATAAATGAACTTAAATGTAATTCAACTTCCAAAGGGAAGAATAGGCCCCTAGACTTTGAAGTGACTTCAGAAATGTACAATTTATAAAGACCCTTGTACATTTTCCACATCCAGAAGCCATTAATTATCATGAGGATTTCACACAAGGAAGGGTTCCTGACATGCTGGTCTCTTGAAATTTAAGGTTCAGTAAAATGTTTTCCAGAATTTAAAGTCATTACAAATGGTCCCTCTGGATGGCAGATTAAGTGTGAAAGGAAGTTCAGTGGCAACTACCCTTTATCTTATATGCTTCATGTTGGAAAAGTATTGTGTCTCTTAACATTCTGGAAGAAGTGTTATTCTTGATAAATTTAACTATTACCTCCTTATATACCTTAGGGCACAACAAAGACATTATAAACTATCCTGGCTCTCTTGGATTAAAAAATCCCTATGAGTGCTAAATGGCAGGGAAGCTAGAATTGAGACAGATATTCCTACTTATTTGTAGTATCTGTGATCCAATTGCTCACCTTAATATTAGACTTAGAGCACTAGGGAAATAATATTAGCAGCAATGGCTAACATGACTCCTTTGTTATCTTCTCCAAGGTATTTGTGAAACAGTTGATTTAACCCTAACTATATGATGTCAAAATGTCTTCTCTAATTGCCCTATCTTCTTCCTAAGTACAAGATCTAAGTACAAGTTACCCAACTTTGTTTCTACCTAAAAAAGGTAAACAGTCATCCCTTGTCTTCAGTCTAGCATTGTTCTCCTTTACTGACATTCTTTCTATATGAGCCTTGATAATATTTATCTAAAGGGTCTAGATTGGAGTTGTCCAAAGGCATAGCCAATAGCCCCATGTTACTATTTAAATGTACTAAAATTGGAAAGGAGTCAAGATGGCAGAGGAGTAGCAGACTGAGATGACATCAGGTCACAGAAGTTCAGCTAGATAGTTATCAAACCATTCCAAATACCTACAAACCCAACAGGAGATTGAAGAGAAGAACAGCAGCAATTCTAGAAACAGAAAATGAACCACTTTCTGAAAGGTAGGACATGCAGAGAAGAAAATCCAAAGCCACAGGAAGATAGACTGTGGGGGGAGGGCCCAACTCCTGGCAAGTGGCAGAGCAACAGAGCACAAAATCTGAAGTTTTAGAAGTCTGCTCCACTGAGGAACATCACTCCAGGGACCAAGCAGGGGTAGAGCATTTTCAGGGACAGTGTGGACTCAGGTCCTGCAGGGCTGCAGAAGAATCGAGGGTATCGGAGTGTAGCAGAACTCACAGGTACCAAAGTGGGAAAGCCAACTACAGAGACGGAGCCAAGGACTGAGCTCTCAACTCGGGGTTACCTTAAACTGTGATCCGTGGCACAGTCCGACCACTGCTCTTTGATCAGGAACCTCATGACTGGCAGATTTGGGGAGACTCACCTTCCTTCTCTGAAGGCAGGAATCTGCTGCATTTGGAGACTCAAAATAGAGCCATGCACCAGAGACAGAAACACTTGGTCATAGGACAGTTGAGCTCAGAGCGTGGCCAGAGACCAGGGATACAGGAGTGATTCAGTGCTTTTCTCTGATGGCTCACTGAGGAGTGGGGCCCTGAGCTCTCGGTTCCTCTGGGCCAGAGATTGGAAGGCCGCCATTTTTATTCCCATCCTCCGGAGCTCTATGGAAAGAGTTCAGGGAACAAAGGCTCCAGAGAGTGAGCCCTAGCAGATTACTTAGCTCGGCCCCTGGCAAGGGTGGGGCAATTCTGCCTCAGGCAAAGACATTTAAGAATCACTGCAACAGTCCCCTCCCCCAGAAGATTAGCAAGAACGTCCAGCCAAGACCAAGCCCACAGATAGAGCAGAACAGTGGAATTCCAGAGGAGGAGGAAGCAAAGCATGGAGTTCATGACTTTCTCCCCATGATTCTCTAGTCTTGCAAAGTTAATTAAATTTTAAATTTTTTTAATTTTATTTTTTCTTATTCTAATTTTTTCTAATTTATTCTAATTTTTTAAAACTTTTCCTCTTTTCTCTTTAAACATTTTTAACTAGTTTATCTTAATAATACCTCTCTTTAAAAATCTTTTGCAATCTTCATTATTATTTTATTTATATTTTATCCTTCATTGTATCTAATTTTATCTTTTGTATACATATGTTTTTTCTTATTAATTACTTTGGGATACAATTTCTTCCAATAGATCAAAATATACCCTAAATCTAGCACAGAGCTTTGTTCTAGTCTCCAGCCTGAGCAAATTCTCTTCACTTTCTTTTCTTTCTTTTGCCAACCAATTTATCTTATCAATTCCTTTTTTAGAATTCTTTTTAATTTTCATCTTTACAGTCATATTCCATCCCTTCATTATGTTTACTCTTATTTTGGTATATATATGTTTTTCTTTCTTTAAAATTTTGGGAGGTAGTTTCTTCTAAGATGCCAAAATACACCCAAAATCAAGTGGGTGGCTCTGTCCTATTCACCAAATATATATATGTGTGTGTGTGTGTGTGTGTGTGTGTATACACATATACACACACACACACACACACACAGATACATATATATGAAAATATATACAAACATATATATGAATATATATACGTATATACATATATACGTATATATATTCACCAGTCTAACATAATATATATAATTTATACATATAAATTTATATAAATTTAATATATAAATATAAAGATATATTAGTGTATTAAAATTATATAAATATATATAAAATAATTTTATATTTTATATTATATTATATATCATCATAATATATAAACTTAAATTTATATAAATTTATATATATAATTTAAATAAATTATTTATATATAATTAATTATATGTGATATATATATATATATAATATTTTAAAATTACTTTTTACCCCTATTTTTCTCTCCCTGATTTGGGTCTCTTCTGATTTGGTTAGCATACATTTTTCTGGGGTCTTTGCCACCATTTTAGTACCTTATTCTCTCATTCACATATACTTATCTGGATAAAATGACAAGGTGGAAAAACTCATGACAAAAGAAGAACAAGAGGCAAAACAGAAGGCTAGGGACCTAATCAATATGGACATTGGTAATATGTCAGATCTAGAGTTCAGAATGTTGATTCTGAAGGTGCTAACTGGGCTTGAAAAAGGCATGGAAGATGTTAGAGAAATCCTATCTGGAGAAATAAAAGCCTTTTTTAGAGAAATAAAAGAACTAAAATCTAACAAAGCTGAAATCAAAAAAGCTATTAATGAGGTGCAATAAAAAATGGAGGCTCTTATTGCTAGGATAAATGAGGCAGAAGAGAGAATTAATGGTATAGAACAACAAAAGACAGAGAATAAAGAAGCTGAGCAAAAGAGAGACAAACAACTACTGGACCATGAGGGGAGAATTTGAGAGATAAATGATACCAAAGATGAAACACTATTAGAATTACTGGGATTCCAGAAGAAGAAAGAGAGAGGTGGGGCAGAAGGTATATTGGAGTGAATTATAGTGGAAAATTTACCTAATATGGCAAAGGGAACAAGTATCAAACTCCAGGAGGTGCAGAGAACCCCCCTCAAAATCAATAAAAATAGGTCCACACCCCATCATCTAATAGTAAAACTTGCAAGTCTTAGTGACAAAAAGAAAATCCTCAGAGCAGCTCGAGACAAGAAGTCTGTAACATACAATGGTAAAAATATTAGATTGGCAGCAGACTTATCCACAGAGACCTGGCAGGCTAGAAAGAACTGGCATGATATATTCAGAGCACTAAATGAGAAAAACATGCAGCCAAGAATACTATATCCAGCTAGGCTATCATTGAAAATAGGAGAGATAAAAAGCTTCCAGGATAAATAAAAACTAAAAGAATTTGTAAACACCAAACTAGACCTACAGGAAATATTGAAAGAGGTCCTCTAAGCAAAGAGAGATCCTAAAAGTAGTAGATCAGAAAGGAATAGAGACAATATAGAGTAACAGTCACCCTACAGGCAATACAGTGGCACTAAATTCATATCTTTCAATAGTTACCCTGAATGTAAATGGGCTAAATGCCCCAATCAAAAGACACACGGTATCAGAATGGGTAAAAAAAAACAAAACCCATTAAATATGCTGCCTATAAGAAACTCATTTTAGACCCAAAGACACCACCAGATTTAAAGTGAGGGGATGGAAAACAATTCACCATGCTAATGGACATCAAAAGAAAGCTGGGGTGGCAATCCTTATATCAGATAAATTAGCTCTTAAGCCAAAAACTATAATAAGAGATGAGGAAGGACACTATATCATACTCAAAGGGTCTGTCCAACAAGAAGATCTAACAATTTTAAATATCTATGCCCCTAACATGGGAGGAGAAAACTATATAAACCAATTAATAACAAAATCAAAGAAACACATGGACAATAATACACTAATAGTAGGGGACTTTAACACTCCCCCTCGCTGAAATGGACAGATCACCCAAGCAAAAGATCAACAAGGAAATAAAGGGCTTAAATGACACACTGGACCAGATGGACATCACAGAAATACTCAGAACATTCCATCCCAAAGCAACAGAATACACATTCTTCTCTAGTGCACATAGAACGTTCTCCACAATAGGTCACATCCTGGGTCACAAATCAGATCTCAACTAGTAACAAATTGGGATCATTCCCTGAATATTTTCAGACCATAGTGCTCTGAAGCTAGAACTCAATCACAAGGGGAAAGTTGGAAATACATGTAGGATAAAGAGCATCAGATACGTCAAATACATCAAATACATGGAGACTAAACAGCATCCTACTAAAGAATAAATGGGCCAACCAGGAAATTAAAGAAGAATTGAAAAAATTCATGGAAACAAATGATAATGAAAACACAACAGTTCAAAATCTGTGGGACACAGCAAAGGCAGTCCTGAGAGGAAAGTGTATAGTGATACAAGCCTTTCTCAAGAAACAAGAACGGTCTCAAGTACAGAACCTAACCCTACACCTAAAGGAGCTAGAGAAAGAACAAAGAAAGCCTAAGCCCAGCAGGAGAAGAGAAATCATAAAGATCAGAGCAGAAATCAATGAAACAGAAACCAAAAACAAAACAAAACAAAACAAAACAAAAAAACAAACAAACAAACAAACAAAAAAAAACAGTAGAACAAATTAACAAAACTAGGAGCTGGTTCTTTGAAAGAATTAATAAGATTGACAAATCCCTGGCCAGACTTATAAAAAAGAAAAGAGAAAAGACCAAAATATATAAAATCATGAATGAAAGAGGAGAAATAACAACCAACAGCAAAGAAATACAAACAATTATAAGAGCATAGTATGAGCAACTATACACCAGCAAATTTGACAATCTGGAAGAAATTGAGGCCTTCCTAGAAACCTATAAACTACCACAACTGAACTAGGAAGATATAGAAAACCTGAACAGACCCATAACCAGTAAGGAGATTGAAGCAGTCATCAAAAATCTCCCAACAAACAAGAGCCCAGGGCCAGAGGGCTTCCAAGGGGAAGTCAACCAAACATTTAAAGAATTAATACCTATTCTCCTGAAACTGTTCCAAAAAATAGAAATGGAAGGAAAACTTCCAAACTCATTTTACAAGGCCAGCATTACCTTGATCCCAAAACTAGACAAAGACCCCATCGAAAAAGAGAATTACAGACCAATATCCTTGATGAACACAGATGTGAAAATTCTCACCAAAATACTAACCAATAGGATCCAACAGTACATCAAAAAGATTATTCACCACGACCAAGTGGGATTTATTCCAGGGCTGCAAGGTTGGTTCAACATCCGCAAATCAATCAATGTGATACAATACATTAATAAAAGAAAGAACAAGAACCATATGATACTCTCAATAGATGCTGAAAAAGCATTTGACAAAGTACAGCATTTTTTCTTGATCAAAACTCTTCAAAGTGTAGGGATAGAGGGTACATAATATCTCAATATCATCAAAGCCATCTATGAAAAACCCACAGCGAATATCATCCTCAATGGAGAAAAACTGAAAGCTTTTCTGCTAAGGTCAGGAAAATGGCAGGGATGTCTATTATCACCACTGCTATTCAACATAGTACTAGAAGTCTTAGCCTCAGAAATCAGAAAACAAAAAGAAATTAAAGGCATCCAAATTGGCAAAGAAGATGTCAAACTCTTACTCTTTGCAGAGATATGATACTTTTTGTGGAAAACCCAAAAGACTCCACTCCAAATCTGCTAGAACTTGTATAGGAATTCATAAAGTGTCAGGATATAAAATCAATGCACAGAAATGAGTTGCATTTCTATATACCAACAACAAGACAGAAGAAAGAGAAATTAAGGAGTCAATCCCATTTATAATTGCACCCAAAACCATAAGATACCTAGGAATAAACCTAACCAAAGAGGCAAAGAATCTATACTCAGAAAACTATAAAATCCTCATGAAAGAAATTGAGGAAGACACAAGGAAATGGAAAAACATTCCATGCTAATGAACTGGAAGAAAAAACATTGTGAAAATGTCTATGCTACCTAAAGCAATCTCCACATTTAAAGCAATCCCTATCAAAATCCCATCCATTTTTTTTCAAAGAAATGGAACATATAATCCTAAAATTATATGGAACCAGAAAAGAATAGCCAGAGGATTGTTGAAAAAGAAAGCCAAAGTTGGTGGCATCACAATTCCAGACTTCAAGCTCTATTACAAAGCTGTCATCGTCAAGACTGCATGGTACTGGCACAAAAACAGACACATAGATCAATGGAACAGAATAGAGAGTCCAGAAATGGGTCCTCAACTCTATGGTCAACTAATATTCAACAGAGCAGGAAAGAATGTCCAATGGAACAAAGACAGTCTCTTCAACAAATGGTGTTGGGAAAATTGTACAGCCACAAGCAGAAGAATGAAACTGGACCATTTCCTTACACCATACACAAAAATAGACTACAAATGGATGAAAGACCTCAATGTGAAAAAGGAATCTATCAAAATCCTTTAGGAGAACACAGGCAGCAACCTCTTTGACCTCAACAACAGCAACTTCTTCCTAGAAACATCGCCAAAGGCAAGGGAAGCAAGGGCAAAAATGAACTATTGGGACTTCATCAAGATCAAAAGCTTTTGCACAGCAAAGGAAATAGTGAACAAAACCAAAAGACAACTGACAGAATGGGAGAAGATATTTGTAAATGACATCAGATGAAGGGTCATTATCCAAAATCTATAAAGAATTTATCAAACTCAACACCCAAAGAAAAAATAGTTCAAACAAGAAATGGGCAGAAGACATGAACAGACATTTCTGCAAAGAAGACATCCAGACCGCCAAAAGACACATAAAAAATGCTCCACATCACTCGGCATCAGAGAAATACAAATCAAAACCACCATGAGATACCACCTCACACAAGTCAGAATGGCAAAGATTAACAAGTCAGGAAACAATGGATGCTGGCGAGGATGCGGAGAAAGGGGAACCCTCCTACACTGTTGGTGGGAATGCAAGTTGGTGCAGCCACTCTGGAAAACAGCACTGAGGTTCCTCAAAAAGTTTAAAATAGAGCTACCTTACGACCTAGCAATTGCACTACTGGGTATTTACCCTATAGATACAAATGTAGTGATCTGAAGGGGCATGTTCACCTGAATGTTTATAGCAGCAATGTCCACAATAGCAAACTATGGGAGGAACCTAGATGTCCATATATATATATATATATATATATATATATATATACACACATATTCTTTATCCATTCATCTGCTGATGATCTGTCCATCAACAGATGGACATCTAGGTTCTTCCCATAGTTTGCATACATATATATATATGTATATATATACATATATGTGATATATATACACATCTTCTTTATCCATATATATATATGGATATATATACACATCTTCTTTATCCATATATATATGGATATATATACACATCTTCTTTATCCATATATATATATATATATATATATATCCATAGTATTCCATTATACATATAATGGAATACTATGCAGCCATCAACAGAAACGAAATCTTCCAATTGCAACAACATGGATGGAACTAGAGGATATTATGCTGAGAAAAATAAGTCAATCAGAGAAGACAATTATCATAGGATCTCCCTGATAGGAAGAATTTGAGAGGCAAAGTGGGGAGTTCAGGGGGTAGGAAAGAAAAAAATGAAACAAGATGGGATTGGGAGGGAGACAAACTATAAGAGATTCTTAATCTCACAAAACGGAGGGTTGCTGGGGAGAGGGGGGTATGGAGAGGGTGGTTGGGTTATGAACTTTGGGGAGGGTATATGTTATGGTGAGTGCTGTGAAGTGTGTAAGCCTGACCATTCACAGACCTGTACCCCTGGGGCAAGTAATACATTATATGTTAATAAAAACTTTTTAAAAAAATAAAAGAGATTCACAAAAAATAAATGTACTAAAATAAGTATAATTAAAAATTCAGTTCTTTAGACATATCAGCCACATTTCAACTGTTCAGTATGTTTTGAAATAGCTGCATGTCTGCTAATTATTATTGTAGAGGATAGTATAGAGAACATTTGCATCAATTCAGTTCTTTGAACAATATTGCTCTATGATGAAGGACTAGTTATTGTTGACTGGTCATTGTTTTGTTTTTCCAATCTATCATAAAGTCTTTTTGATGTGTACTCTATTCAGGAATTTCTCTTCAGGCTACAGTGAAGTAACAAGGCTCATATTTATCGTTTGTCCTTAAACAACTAGATAGCTGGAAAAAATACATAAAATATATTTTGAGTTTTCAGGCATTGGAAAAGTGGCAGCACTGAACTTGACATCTGAAAAAGGTGAAACAAAGAGAGGTGAGTTCTATGACTGAACCAATTTATGTTCAGTGAGGTTTTAAGCCTTAGGGAAGAAAAATCTAAATACAGCCTGGAAGTTTCCATGAGTCTCTGTTGAGGAACAGAGTAAAAGGGGGTCAACATTGCTGGAATATGAGAGGTGCAGTACCAAGAGAATTGACTACATATTGAGAGAAATCCAGATGTTTAGAGAGCAGTTTCCTCATGTCTTTAGCATCTATACATGCATGACAGAAAACCACCCAAGGAAGTGAAAAAAAGGATCCCTGGAAAAAATAGGCCAAAACAGAATTCCCAAAGATTTTTTTCCTATTAATCATAAGTGGTTAAACTATGACCCAGCAATTGTACTACTGGGTATTTACCCCAAAGACACAGATGTAGTGAAAAGAAGGGCCATATGTACCCCAAGTTCATAGCAGCAATGTCCATAATATCAAAACTGTGGAAAGAGCCAAGATGCCCTTCAACAGATGGGCAAAGATGGATAAAGTAGATGTGGTCCATATACACAATGGAATATTACTCAACCATCAGAAAAGATGAATACCTAAATTTTGCATCTACATGGATGGAACTGGAGGAGAGTATGCTGAGTGAAATAAATCAAGAAAAAGTCAATTATCATATGGTTTCACTTATTTGTGCAACATAAGGAATAGCATGGAGGACATTAGAAGAAAGAAGGGGAAAATGAAGAGCAGGGGGAATCAGAAAGGGAGATGAACCATGAGAGACTATGGACTTCAAGAAACAAAATGAGGGTTTTTTGGGGGTGTGGCGGAATGAGTGAGCTTGGTGATGGGTATTAAGGAGGGCATGGATTGCATGGAGCACTGGGTATTATAGGCAAACAATGCATCATGGAACACTACATCAGAAACTAATGATATACTGCATGGTGACTAACATAACGTAATAAAAAAAAAAATCCTAAGTGGTTAAAAACTACATAATAAACACCAGGTCAAAACCTCAGAAGGATGTCACTTTAGTAGTGGATATAAATTAGCTTAAGACTAAAGGATATTCTGATTACTCTAACAAAGTTTAAAAGCAATCTTTAGATGGATCTACCTGCTTCTAAGTAACCTAACCAAGTGGCAGAACAACGTACACCATTTAAAGGAATTCAAGAAAATATGGCTCCCCAAAACTGGAGGTTTACAATATCTACCACCTAGGAAAAAATTACTGGGTATGCCAAGAAGCCTGAGAATATGACCCAAAACCACTTGAAAATCAATGGATTAAAACAGACCACCAAATGGTGTAGATATGAAATCAGTAGATGAGATGCCTAAATGTCTATTACAAAAATACTTCAGAACACCAGTAAGATAGAGGAAAATGTGAATATAGTGTGGAAAGAAATGGAGTGCATAACAGTAACCCCAATGAAACCTCTGGAGTATATAAATAAAATATCTAAAAGGAAAAACACAGGTATCTTATGGTTCTTGATGCTATAGTAAATGGAATTGATTCTCTAATTTCCCTTTCTGTATTTTCATTGTTAGTGTATAAGAAAGCAACTGATCTCTCTACATTGATTTTGTATCTTGCCACATTACTGAATTGCTGTATGAGTTCTAGTAGTTTTGGCGTGGTCTTTGGGGTTTTCCATATAAAGTATCATATATCTGTGAAGAGAGAGAGTTTGACTTCTTCATTGCCAATTTGAATACCTTTTATTTCTCTTTGTTGTTTGATTGCTGTTGCTAGGACTTCTAATACTGTGTTGAAAAAGAGTGGTGAGAGTGGGCATCCTTGTTGTGTTCCTGATCTCAAAGGGAAGGCAGTCAGCTTTTCCCCATTGAGGATGATATTTGCTGTGGGTTTTCATAGATAGAGTTTATGAAGTTGAGGAATGTTCTCTCTATCCCTATACTTTGAATCATTTTAATCAGGAACGGATTCTTGTATCCTGTCAAATGCTTTTTCTGCATCAATTGAGAGGGTGATGCGGTTCTTCTCTCTTCTCTTATTGGTTTGTTCTATCACATTGATTGATTTGTAGATGTTGAACCAACCCTGCATCCCATGGATAAATCTCACCTGGTCATGGTGGATAATCTTTTTAATGTACTATTGGATCCTATTAGCCAAGATCTTGTTGAGAATCTTATCATCCATATTCATCAAGGACATTGGTCTGAAATTCTCGTTTTTGGTGGGGTCTTTGGCTGGTTTGGGGGTCAGGGTAATACTGGCTTCATAAAAAGAGTCTGAAAGTTTTCCTTCTGCTTCAATTTTTTGAAACAGCTCTAGGAGAATAGGTATTATTTCTTCTTTGAATGTTTGGTAGAATTCCCCAGGGAATCCATCAGATCCTGGGATCTTGTTTTTTGGGTGGTTTTTGATCACTATTTCAATCTCATAACTAGATATTGGTCTATTCAGGTTGTCAGTTTCTTCCTGATTCAGTTTTGGTAGTTTATAGGTTACTATAGCACCAAGAACCATAAGATAACTGGGAATAAACCTAATCAAAAGGTAAAGGATCTGTACTCAAGGAACTACAGAACACTCATGAATGAAATTGAAGAAGACGCAAAAAGATGGAAGACCATTCCATGCTCATGGATCAGAAGAATAAACATTGTTAAAATGTCTATACTGCCTAGAGCCATCTATACTTTCAATGCCATCCTGATCAAAATTCCACCAGCATTTTTCAAAGAGCTGAAATAAACAATCCTAAAATTTGTGTGGAACCAGAAGAGAACCCACATTGCTGGATTGCAAGCTTTACTACAAAGCTGTGATCTCCAAGACAGCATGGTACTGTCACGAAAACAGACACATAGACTGGTGGAAAAGAGTCAAGAGGCCAGATATGGAACCTCAACTTTATGGTCAAATAATCTTTGACAAAACAGTAATAAATACATAGTGGAAAAAAGATAGTCTCTTCAATAAATGGTGCTGGGAAAATTGGACAGCTCGGTGTAGAAGAAGGAAACTCGACCATTCTCTTACACCATACACAAAGATAAACTTGAAATGGATAAAAGACCTCAACGTGAGACAGGGATCCATCAGAATCCTAGAGAACATAGGCAGTAAGCTCTTCGACATCAGCCACAGCAACTTCTTTCAAGATATGTCTCCAAAGACAAAGGAAACAAAAGTGAAAATGAACTTTTGGGACTTCATCAAGATCAAAAGCTTCTGCACAGCAAAGAAAACAGTCAACAAAACAAAGAGGCAACCCACGGAATGGGGGAAGATCTTCACAAAAGACACTACAGGCAAAGGGCTGATATCCAAGACCTATAAAGAACTCCTCAAACTCAACACACACAAAACAGATAATCACTTCAAAAAATGGGCAGAAGACATGAACAGACACTTCTCCAAAGAAGACAAGCAAATGGCTATCAGACAAATGAAAAAATGTTCATCATCATTAGCCATCAGGGAGATTCAAATGAAAACCACATTGAGATACTATCTTACACCAGTTAGAATGGCCAAAATCAACAAGACAGTAACCAACATGTGTTGGAGAGCATGTGGAGAAAGGGGAACCCCCTTACACTGTTGATGGGAATGCAAGTTGGTACAGCCACTTCAGAAAACAATGTGGAGATTCCTTAACAAATTAAAAAATAGAGCTACCCTATGACCCTGCAATTGCACTTCTGGGTATTTACCCCAAAGATACTGATATAGTGAACAGAAGGGCACATTTATCCCAATGTTCACAGTAACAATAGTTACAGTCACCAAACTGGAAAGAACCAAAATGGCCTTCAATGGACAAATGGATAAAGAAGATGTGGTCCATATATACTATCAAATATGCCTCCATCAGAAAGGATGAATACCCAGCTTTTGTATCAACATGGACGGGACTGGAAGAGATTATGCTGAGTGGAATTAGTCAAGCAGAGAGAGTCAATTATCATATGGTTTCACTTATTTGTGGAGCATAAGGAATAACACAGAGGACATAGGGAAATGGAGAGGAGAAGTGAGTTGGGGGGAATTGGAGGTGGAGATGAACCATGAGAGACTGCAGACTTTGAGAATCAAACTGAGGGTTTTGAAGGGGAGGGGGGTAGGAGGTTGGGTGAACCTGGTGGTGGGTATTATGGAGGGCACGCATTGCATGGAGCACTGGTGGTGCATAAACAATGAATTCTGGAACACTAAAAAGAAATTTTAAATAATAAATAAATTAAAACAAACAAACAAACAAAAAAACTAGGAATGGCCCCCAGGAAGTAGGGCCTCCAACCTCTCAGGCAGGAGAAAATAAATAAATAAATAAATAAATAAATAAATGGAAAAACACACACATACACACACACACACACACACAAGATATAATTAACAGCAGGTTGTATACTGCAAAAGAAAGATTACTATAATTGAAGATATTCCAATAGAAATTATCCGAAATGAAACATAGAAGAAAAGTTAATCAACATAATGAATAGAAAAGCAACACCTGGGACAATTTCAAATGACCTAAGACACATATATTTGGAATTTTAGTAACAAAGAAGAGGAAGACAGTAAAAATAATAGGTAATATAATGCTCAACTTTTTTTTTTCAAATTTGATGAACACTTAGAGCCCACTGAGCCAAAAATCTCAATAAAAACTGAACAGAATAAACAAAACAAGACCATACATCATATTCAAATTGCTGAAAACCTGTGATAAAAGGAAAATCTAAAAATCTTTCAGGAGTAAAACAAAACAAAACAAAACAAAAAAACAAAAATGGAAAAAACATTAAATACAAAGGAACAAAAAGAAGAATTTTACTAGACTTCTCATCAGAAACTCTGCACACTGTAAGACTATGCAGCACCATCTTTAAATGCTAAAGGAAAAAAAAAATTACCAAGAATTCTATACTCAGAAAAAAAAATCTCTCAAATAGAAAGGTGAAGTCAAGAATTTTCATGCAATTATCAGCTTAAAAATATATCTATAGCAGATCAACACTACAAGAGATGCTAAAGAAATGTCTTTCCTAATGTCTTAAGTCCTTTTGCCTTAGCAAAATTTTTATTATTTGAAAGTAAACTGTGATAAGTTAAAGGTATATATTTTAAATACTAGAGCAACCACTGAAGAAACAAAAATAATTACGGCAAGTTAGACAACAGTAGAAAAATGAAATAATAAAGATAATAGCAGAATACATGAAATAGGAAACACAAGTACAGTAATGTATAATAAATCACATGCTTTTTTTTTAAACATTAGCAAAATTGAAAACACTAGCCAGATTAATCAAGAAAGTAAGAATAACACTAATAATCAAAATCAGGAGTGGAAGAGAGGCCATTACTATATGTCCTAAAAATATTAAAAATATGAGAGTATTATGAATAACCTTATGAAAAATTAAACATCACTGATGATGTATAAAAATTCTGTACAAGACACAAGCTACCAGAGCTCACTAAAGAAGAAACAAATGACGAGTCCTACATTTAATTTTTACACCTGAAATCACAGACTAAAAAATTCTACAAAGAAAACTTCAGAACTAGATAGCTTCATTGGTGAATTTTGTTCAACATTTAAGGAAGAAATAATAGCAATTAGAAAATATATTCTAGGACATAGAAGAAGGTCAACCCTCCCTGACTGATTTTTAAAAGGCTAGTGTTAACCTATTTCTAAAGCCAAAGATACTGAAATAAAAGAAAGTACCAATCAATATCTCCCAAAAACACAGATGCAAAAATTCCTGATGTACTTTTTAGCAAACCAAATCAAGCAATATATGTATCGTGTCCAGTTGGGGCAAATCCCAGGAATGTAAAGTTCATTTAACATTTGAAAATCAATCACTGAGATTCAGTATGCTGCCAATCAAAAAAGAACAACCATATAATGATTTGAAGGAACAGCATCTGACAAAATTCAAGGCCTATTCACAATAATAATTCTCAGTAAACTTGGAATACAAGGGACCAGTGTTCCTCAATCTAATAAAGGACACATAATAAAATCTACAGATAACATTACAATTAATGGTGAAAAACGAAATGCTTTTTCTCTATATCAAGAATGAGGTAAGGATACCCCTTCTTCTCACTCCTATTCAACACTATACTGGAGGTCTTAGATGGTGGGGGTGGGGGGGGAAGCACACAGATGGAAAAGACAAAATCACTTTCTTTATTTGCTAATGTCATAAATGAATCCCAAGAAATCTACCACAAAACAACTAGAAATGATAAGTGATTTTAGCAACTTAGTAGGATACAAAGTTAATATCAAAATGTATTATATGCCTTATTCAGCATATTTTGATGCAGCAATTTCAAATTGTTATAACAATTTCTGTTACATATTCTCCATTTTTGTAATTTTCTTGTTATGGGTTGGTAACAAAAAATTCATGGATAGGCACCCTTCTACAGACCACCACCCAAATTACAGTTTTACTAAAAAAAAAGAATCCTCCTTTTATTCAGTAAGTACTTAGTATCAGGCATGGTGTTAAACACAGGGTTCTCCAAAGTGAGCAAGTCTCAAATTCTAGGATGGGGCCCCCAGTGTAATAGGTGAGGTAATACAAGTATGCACATATATGTTTACAAACATAAATTATGAGAAATTATTTGCATCTGAAGAATAGGGGGGAAATTGAGGGTTGTGCTGAACCAGAAAATCTTAACAGATGAAGATATATGTGCATATGACAGAGAACAACATAGAAACCCACATTCATCACATAACAATGACCTTAATGGTGAGAACCTGGTTAGTTTTTTAGGAAATAGATTTCTACAAAAGCTTCTAGGACTGGAGGGTACATAAAGAACTGACTTTAAATCTCCCCCTTCAAACATGCTCCCAATCTTCCAAACCCACTCATACTTCTGATTCCCAAATAGAAATTATATTCATGGCAGAAATCCCAAGAATAAAGTCTATGAACCTCTGTATCATAGAATCACAGGGTTTTAGTAATGGAAGATCCTTAAGGGTAAGATGATACCAAATTTTGCAAATATGGCAATGAGAGGTAAAAAAATTTTCTTAGGCCATGGAGCTTTGCTGGAATTAGACTTTAGATCCAACTGTGACTTGAAATCCAGTGCTCTTTCCATTATGCCATAATGCCTTCCCAGACATCAAGGAAATGGAAAGCACCAACTGCAGCTGCTGTCACTGAATGTAATTAACAAATCCAGTTGAGTAATCTGTCTAATAGAATGACAGCTTTACTCTATACATAAAAGCATGTCTGAACTTGAATGAAGGACTGGGGACAAGTTCCCCCAGGCATCTCTTTACAGGAGCATGGAAGAAGACTTCTGATAAAAATATAACCAAAAGGAAAAAAAAAAAAAAGGTATGGGAAAATCAGTTCATACATATTAAGCCATTATTAAAAGGAGTAAGTAAAGTTGAAAATACTAAGTTATTACTAAGCAAATTCAGTGATTACTAACTAACACCCACATCCCAGAAAAAATAGAAGTTACAGGATGCATTTCAGTAAAACATCAGTATCACATTGAGAGCAGCCTTGGCCCTGGCATGGCATTGGCAAAGGTAAAAAAACATTAGAAGGAATAAGGCTTATAGTGGTAGGGACAACATTCACAACCGAGGCACTGGTTCTGTCAGCTTTCAGGGGTGCCTATAGTTTTAACATAAATACCAGAATAGAAGGATCCTACTCCCATATCCAACCAGCAAATTGATTCCAAGGCACATAAAGTAAGCCAAAAGAATAATCATGGAAACCTTTAATAAGGTAGTAGCACATCCTTATTTTCAAAAAGCCAAGTCTGAATATAGGACAAACGTATTTTAAAAAATGACTACTGGAAATTCCGTTATCTCAGAGTCCTTTCTCCTGAATGAATAACTGTGCTGTGAAAGAAAGAATGAATAAAGCATTTGTGTTTTTGTTTGCTTCAAAATCATGTAGAACTACCCCACACACAACAAAATGAAATACTATATGAATAAGAAACCCAACCAAAATAGATCTATCACAGAATAAAGAAAAGACTGCCCTAAAGATAAATTTCCCATGATTCCTTTCAAACTATAGTCAGAAAATTTCTGATACTATTCAAAAAATCACATTGCCCCTATCTACAGGTTTCAAAATTTAAACACTGAACACCAATCTGAGGAGTATCTTTCTGCATCAATTATTATTTTGTTATTTTATTTTTTAAGACTTATTTATTTATTTTAGAGAGAGTGTGGGGACCACAGGGGAGAAGGGAGAAAGAGAGAGAGAGAATCTCAAGCAGACTCCCACTGAGCACAGAGCCTGACAAAGGCGCTATGGCCTGACCCTGAGGACATGACCTGAGCTGAAATCAAGAGTTAGAGCTTAACAGACTGATTCACCCAGGCAATACTATTTTATGATTTTAAATCCAAATATTTATATGTCCTTATAGTAATAACACCTTTCTACTTAAATAAGGTAAAGTGTCTTTTCCCTCCTGAATTCAAATTAAGTCATAAACCTGCAAAGACAAAGAGTTTGGAAGAGAAATGGCACCAGAAAAAAGAGGTCAATATTTTTCTGGAAGATAAAAAATAGAAACTGAGTGGCAAATGCCTTCACATAGAGAAACCTAGATCCTGGGTGACAACAGAGAAAGAAAGCAACAAGCAGCAAACAGACCAATGCAAAGAACACAGGGACACCTCATAAATTGGAGGCCTCAGGCTCCTGAGATGGCCATGGTGAGGGTTGAGGTTAACTGTAGGATCAATTTAAGGCTGAGCAATGGGAGGTTTCACTCATAGACACCTTTTCCAACCCCATGCTGTTAATTCATATTTAAGATCTCACAATATTTGAGGAGCACCATAATCATGAAAGATGGAGACCAAGTCAAACAAAGGATGCTCAGAGTAAAAAGGGCAAAGTGGAGAGCAGAATAAATTTTTAAAAATATAAGACCTTTACAGAGATGAGAGAAAATTTGGCATGGCTTAAACAAAACAAAACAAAAAAACCCTATAATAAAAATAATTTTTAGGAGGGGGAGTCAAGATAGTGGAGAAGTAGAAGGCTGAGACTACATCAGGTAGCAGGAAATCAGCTAGATAGCTTATCAAACCATTGCAAACACCTACATATCCAATGGGAGATCGAAGAGAAGAAGAGCAACAATTCTAGGAACAGAAAATTGATCACTTTCTGAAAGGTAGGACCTGCAGAGAAGTGAATCCAAAGCGACAGGAAGATAGACCACGGGGGGAGGGGCTGGCTCCTGGCAAGGGGCGGAACAATGGAGCACTAAATCAGAACTTTTAAAAGTTGCACCACTGAGGGACATCACTCCAGAGGCTAAACCGGGGTGAAGCCCACGCGGGGTCAGTGTGGCCCCAGGACCCACAGGGTCACAGAAGGATCGGGGGTGTCTGAGTGTTGCAGAGCTCACAATTATTAGAGCAGGGAAGTGGGCTACAGAGACAGAGCCAAGGAGTGAGCTCTCAGCTTGGGGTTACCTTGAACCAGTCACAGGCTGGGTGAGCTTGGAGGGCAGCCAGAGGCCAGAGAGACAGGAGTGATTGAGCGCTTTTCTCTGAGGGTGCACTGAGGAGTGGGGCCCCAAACTCTCAGCTCCTCTGGGCCCGAGGTTGGGAGGCCACCATTTTCATACCTGTCCTCCAGAACTCTACAGAAAGCATTCAGGGAACAAAAGCTCCCAAAAGCGAACCCTAGTGGATTACTTAGCCTGGCCCCTGGTAAGGGAGGTGCATTTCCACCTCGGGCAAAGACACTTGAGAATCACAACAGGCCCCTCCCCCAGGAGATCAATAAGAAATCCAGCCAAGACTAAGTTCACTTACCAAGGAGAACAGCGGAATTTCAGAGGAGGAGAAAGCAAAGCATGGAATTCATGTCTTTCTCCCCATGATTCTTTAGTCTTGCAGTTAATTTAATTTTTTTTAACTTTATTTTTTTCCTTCTGCTAAATTTTTTTTAACTTTTACCCTTTCCTCATTTAACATTTTTCAATGAGTTTGTCTTAACAATACCTTTCACAAAAAACACAATAATCTTTTTTGAAACCTCATTATTATAGTCAAATTTTATCCTTCATTGTATCTAACTTTATTTTTTGTATACACATAGGGTTTTTTCTTCAAAAAATTTTGGGGTACAACTTCTAATAGATCAAAATATCATCTTTATAGGCAAATTCCATCCCTTCATTGTGTTTACCCTTACATATGTTTTTCATTCTTTAAAATTTGGGGAGGTAGTTTCTTCTAGGAGACCAAAATACTCCCAAAATTAAGTGGGTGACCCTGTTCTAGTAACCAGTCTAATATATATATATTTTTTCCTTTTTATATTTTTTCTTTATTTGTTTTCTTTTTTAAATTTTTTTTTTTATGAACTTCTTTTTATCCCCTTTTCCCCCCATGATTTGAGGTCTCTTCTGATTTGGTTAAAGTGCATTTTCCTGGGGTCTTTGCCACCCTTTTAGTATTTTATTTGCTCCTTCATTTATTCTTATCTGGACAAAATGACAAGGCAGAAAAACTTAACACACACACACACACAAACAAACAAACAAACAAACAAACAAAACAAGAGGCAGTACTGAAGTCTAGGGACCTAATCAATACAGACATTGGCAATATGTCAGATCTAGAGTTCAGAATGACAATTCTCAAGGTGCTAGCTGGGCTTGAAAAAGGCATGGAAGATATTAGAGAAACACTCTCTGGAGAGATAAAAGCCCTTTCTGGAGAAATAAAAGAACTAAAATCTAACCAAGTTGAAATCATAAAAGCTATTAATGAGGTGCAATCAAAAATGGAGGCTCTTACTGCTAGGATAAATGAGGCAGAAGAGAGAATTAGTGACATAGAAGACCAAAAGACAGAGAATAAAGAAGCTGAGCAAAAGAGAGACAAACAAATACTGGACCACAGGTGGAGAATTCGAGAGATAACTGACACAATAAATGAAACAACATTTGAATAACTGGGATTGCAGAAGAAGAAGAGAGGGGAACAGAAGGTATATTGAAGAGAATTATTATAGAGAATTTCCCTAATATGACAAAGGGAACAAGCATCAAAATCCAGGAGGTGCAGAGAACCCCCCTCAAAATCAATAAGAATAGGTCCACACCCTGTCACCTAATAGTAAAATTTACAAGTATTAGAGACAAAGAGAAAATCCTGAAAGCAGCCCAGGAAAAGAAGTCTGTAACATACAATGGTAAAAATATTAGATTGGCAGCAGACTTATCCACAGAGACCTGGCAGGCTAGAAAGAACTGGCATGATATATTCAGAGCACTAAATGAGAAAAACATGCAGCCAAGAATACTATATCCAGCTAGGCTATCATTGAAAATAGAAGGAGAGATAAAAAGCTTCCAGGACAAACAAAAACTGAAAGAACTTGCAAACACCAAACCAGCTCTACAGGAAATATTGAAAGAGGTCCTCTAAGCAAAGAGAGACCCTAAAAGTAGTAGATCAGAAAGGAACAGAGACAATATACAGTAACTGTCACCTTCAAGGCAATACAATGGCACTAAATTCATATCTCTCAATAGTTACCCTGAATGTAAATAGATTCTAGTATATTGTGTTTCCATTTTCATTTGTCTCAAAATTCTTATTTTTATTTCCCCTTTAATTTCTTCTTTGAGCCATTGATTGTTCAGGAGAATATTTGTTAATTTTCATTTGTTCATGAATTTTCCATTTTCTTTTCTTATTATCAATTTCCAGTTTCATGCCACCATGGTCAGAGAAGTTAATGACATGATTTCCACCTTCTTGAATATGCTAAGACTTGCTTTGTAGCCTATGATAAGGTCTATCCTAGAAAATGTCTCATGTGTGCTTGAAAAGAATATACATCCTGCTTCTTTTGCATAGAAGGTCTGTAAATATCTGCTAGGTCCATTTTGTCTATTGTTTTGTTCAAATCTGCTGTTTCTTATGGATTCTCTGTCTGATCAGTCCATTGTTTAAAGTAGGGTATTAAAATCCCCAGCTATTACTACATTACTGTTTATTTCTCCTTTTAGCTGTTTTTGGATTAAATACTTTAGGTGTTCCAATGTTGGGTGCATTAATTGTTATACCTCCTTGACAAACTGATCCTTTAATCATTACATAATCACCTTGTTTCTTTTTACCACTTTTAGTTTAAAGTCTATTTTGGCTGAAAAAGCTATAGCTACTCCTGCTTTTTTGTTGTTGTTACTATTTGCTTGAAATGTCTTTTCCTTTCTCTCAACTTTTAGTCTTTGTGTGTATTTAAGGCTAAAGTGGGTCTCTTATAGGCAGCAATTGTTGTATCTTGCTTTTTTACCCAGTTACCCATTCTCTATCTTTTGATTAGAGAAGTTAAACTATTTATATTTAAAATAATCATTGATAGGTAAGGACTTGCTATTGTCATTTTGTTCATTGCTTTTTGGTTGTTTTGTAGATTCCCTTGTTCCTTATTTCTAATCCTGCTGCTTTTTTTGTGTGTTTTGATATCCTTTGGTGTTTTGATGGTCTTTTGCTTTGACTTCTGTATCATGTTCTTTTGTATAGTTATTACAGGCTTTTCCCTTGGCGTAACCATGAAGTTTGCAGAAAATAAACATACAACACCTACTTTTAAACTGATAATAACTTTATTTCAATAAAATTCATAAACTCTCAATTTTACTTCTCCTCCCCATATTTTAAGTCCCTGTCGTTACAATTTTCATGTTTTTTTATACTGTGTTACTAATACTGTTTACTGTAGTTATGGTTATTTTTACTACGTTCACTTTTTTTAACTTTTAAACTGGAGTTATAAGTAAATTATGCACCACTATTACCATACTGCAGAATCTTAACTATGACTACATATTTACTATTATAAATGAGATTTATGTTACCCTGTAGGTTTTTATGATGTAATTAGCTTTCCTTTATTTCCAGTCAAAGAAATCCTTTTAGCATTTCTTGTAAGGTAGACATGGTGGTAATGAAGTCCCTCAGCTTTAGTTTGTTTTGGAAAGTCCAGAGTTCTTAGTAAGAGATTCTAGGCCCTTCCTGGTCAGGTTCCAGCTTTCCTGTCTGACTTAATCATTCATGACTACTTTCTCCCACCCCTAGCACTCTCTACATTCCAGTGCTAGAGAAACATCTTCTTTCTGAGCCTTTACACACTGCTTCTCTCCTTAACCTCTCTCATTCTTCAAGTCCATCTTAGGCCATCTGTATCCTTCTTATAGCTTGAATGGTCCACCTACATGCCACCATCACTTGGTTAAAAAAAGAAAAACAAACCCAGCCCTTGTTACATCTATAAATAAATACTACTTGTCGAGTACCCCTGACGTAGAAGACACTACAATAGGTGATGTACTTATATCACCTCTTTCAATTATGACAATAGCTGTGTAGTGTATACTATTATACCTATTTTCCAGAAGCAGAAAGCAAATCTTAGAGAGGTTTAGTAACTTACCTAGATAGTATATTAAAGAACTAAAACTTACTTCAAAGTCCACCTAGTTTTGTACATGACACTCTGAACTATTCTTATAAACAAGTGCCTGATTATAAACCCCATAAGTGCAAGTACCATAATAAGCATCTTAACATGATCTCCTCATCATACAATATAGTGCCTGGCTTATAATAAGTACACAATAAATATTTTTTGAAAGAATGATCTGTTTGTACAGTATTTCCCCATCATTTGTGAACTCCTTGACAATATTAGTCATCTTCATATGCTGAGGTACTAGTGCAGTGTTTGTTGAAAGAATAAATCAATACACTACATATTCTCCCTCCCTCTCTCTCTCTCACACACACACACACACACAGACACACACACACACACACACACACACACACACACATAGTAGTTTTTGATTGTTCATGCAGGGTGTTGAAAACATACCCTGCTGCTGGTTTTGGTATCATTACCCAAGCAGATCACAGATTTTTAAAGTCAAGAACCATAACTCCCAGTCTGGGATCTCTCTATATTCGTTTGCACACTTGGTAGATACTTGATGCTTTAAAAAGCTGCTTTTGTTGCTCCTCTTGTTGCCTCAAGAAGAAAAAGAGATGAATCTGTTCAGTGGACTGTACAAAAAGCTTACATATCATTTGCTTGAGTAACTCTGGTTTATCCCTTCAAGTGAGACACATGTTTGGCTGTGCAGATTTTAAAGCCATCCGACGCGGACTGGCCTAAATGATACACTGGCACTGACAGGAATTCTGCCAGGTTGTAAGCTCTGTGGTTTCCTGTGATGGGAGTGTTCCAGAAAAAGCTATACCTGTTCCTCAGAGCTAGTGGGGACCAGGATATGGGTGAGAGAAGAGCATTAACATTTTACGTCTGGAAATTAGAGGTTTTGGCATCCCAGGGAAAAAAACGATGTGGCCTTTTTGAGGCTGCAGGAGCTGCTGCCAAATGTCTTTCCCCTTGAAACAAAAACTGTGTTCAAGTCTAGATAATTACCACTGAGCTGTGCCAAGCCCAGAAATCCTTCTCAGCCAAGCAGTCCCACAGGGCATTGAAATTTACATTTATAATCATTTATCTTCCAAAAAAGTTAGTTTCTAGGACCAAGCTTCACACATATAACCTCAGGGTTAGATCTAGTTGAGTCCTGAGGCTGGACCTCCCATATCAACCAAGGAAAACCATGTAAGAGAAAGACAGCTTTTTTTCCCTTTCTCATTAATAGAGGATGTTTGGAGGGGAAATGTTGAAAGAATAGAACAGCTAAAATATCAGAAGCAAGATTGCTTTTGTAGTACTAAGTCTCCTGTTTTTCTGGAATTTCATAATCCCAGAGATGAGCCCGCTGTTTTTTCATCTATCTCCAGAGGACTCTTATTGACTCAAGAGAGACACAGTTCTCAAATCCATCTGATCCCCTTTGCATATCTGAGCAGAATCAAAACATGCAGAGCCCCCAAATATTAGGCCAAACAACAGAAGTAGCCAGGCAACAGATACTTAAAAAAAAAAATTAAATCGCTTGCCTTTTCTTTGGATAAAGGCACAGCCTTTATTGTCACTGAAAACATCCATTGATATTATTCATGTCTGATTAATTCAGAGTAAGTCCCAGCCTTATGCTTTTATTTTCTTTTCTCCCTGGAAAAATTAATGTCAGTCTCTGTTGATTTATCCACCTTCCCTCAGAAAATGTACTAAAAAACAAACAAACAAACAAACCAAGAAGATTCACAATAGAGATATCTGATCATAGTGTGAATGGTGGGCGGGGTGGACATTGGTAGTTAGATAAAATGGAAGCCCAGGGAGCATTTGGCTCTCAGCCTTGTCTTCCTATTGGGATTCATCAACAGTGGAAAAATAATTTAATTGCCCCTCCCTCCTTCTTTAAGTGTGACAAGGGTAATATATTACTGCCAAACCTTGTGAAAACATTAAGAAACATCATTCCAGCTGTTAGAGTCAATGAGAAAAGCCATGAGTCTTGTCAAGTCCTTTTGCTACTTCACAGCATAAAACTGTCACTTCATTAATTAGATGAGCGTGTTGCCACGCGACTCCAGGACGCTCACTCTTCATCACTGATCTTTGTCAATTTTGGTGATAAAACAGCAATTTAATAATCCCTCCTCACACATTAGTAACTGTTTTATGATGGAATTTCAGTTTCCTGGTGCACTTGATTAATCAGTCTGGGGAGGTCTTAAATAGATGTATTAGGAGTTTAATTAAAAGGCAGGGTGAAAAAAAACTGAAAGGAAGACAGTTCAAAGAATACAAATTCAAGTGACTATGCAATAAAATGTATCTATATTCTGGGTAATCAGTTGATTATATGACTCTTAGGCTAAAGGCAGACAAATAAACTCATGGAAGGAAGAAGCACCATAGAAATTTCATGTTCTGTCTACAAGATTCCAAAAAAGCAGAGGTTTTTAATTGTCTACTGCTCGCATCCCCACCATGTACCTGCCAAAGCCTCCTATTACCACCACTGGCAGTGACTCAGGTGGCTCAAGAGCTCCTTTGGAACTCTATATGTGGCACCTGGTGATAACACTTCTTGTGTCTCTTGGCAGCAAGAACTGAGCTCTCTTTCTTTCAGGCTATGAAGAGATTCCATAGGAGATTTTAAAGTAATCTGAAATCTCTCCTGGGTATTGGGATCTCAAGTATTAAGAGGGTATGCATTAGATACTTCTAGGTACAAATGAAACTGAACACAAATAAATTGGCTCCTTCACTGAATACAAGCTGGTGATGAAGAGCAGCCTACTGAAATAGGAAGAGAAACGGGTTCTGGTTCTGGCTCTTCCACTGGCCACAATGATACCTTTGAATTAATTAATTAATCAACTGTGTAATTTTAGACAATTGTTTTCATCTCTCCCTGCTTCAGTTTTCTCATTGATAAGACCTCTACTGTCCTTTCCATCTCAAACATTCTTTAACTTTCTATGTTATGTCTTGACTCCCTCTCCTGGTAACCCCCCCCCCTCCCCAGCGCCCCAGCCCATTCCTCCCCCTGCCCTCAGCAGTGTGGCTTTGAAAAGTGCTGTTAGACCTCGAGAGGTAAAGGGGTGTGTGTGAGGGAGTACACTTCAACTAAAAAAAAAGTAGACACAATCTTACTAACAAAATTAACCATAGGATCCATCAGGCAGTACTACCACACTCTAAAGTTAAATTATATATTGCCATAAAAGCAAACCTCAAAAACAAACAATAACAATAACAAAACATCAAGATGAGTCTAAGAAAAGACTATTATAATACCTAGGTTAAAAGTGAAGGTCACATAATTCAAGCAGCTGTAAAGAAATATCAGAGAATCTTTTTAATCATCTAAGTGGGTATAATATAGGATCCATATTAGCAGCCAAATCCTGTGAGCCTTTGGATAGAAAGTTGATAATTTTGACTAATCTTACCCCAACAATAACCAAGAAAAACATATCCCACAGTTTGCTTGACAGGAAGTATGGTTATCAAGCATCAGTGCATTTCCATGGTACTTGTTACTAAGGTACTTAGCTCCTCTCTTCATCCCTATACTCTGCTCTCTGAGAGGTCCTGAAGAGTAATTGTTTCCAGCCCCTAAATGGTCTTGTTATATATGATTTTAAAGGAGCTCAGATGTACAGAATTGGATCAGTTATAATCTCTAGTGCATGACAACCTATCATCAGTAATCCATATATAACATTAGTTATCTATCAATTTTAATAATATTATAAAGAATAATGCACCATGAAACTCAGAAATTCTAACTCTGACAATATCTTTTGTCTATTTATATACTTATCCCAATCCCATCTTCCACCCCAACAAATCCCAAATTTTTATTACTTATTTTCCTTAATATCTAATAGATTTAGAACTATGTATGAACTATGTATGAAACAATCTATCATTTAGTTTATTTGTCTGAATTTTGTAAAAGAATATTTAAACTGTTTGTAGTCTTCTGGAATTTGATTTTTTCATTCCCATTAAGTTAGTAAGATTCATTCATGTCATAGTGGACACATGGAGTTGATTTCTTTTACTGCTCTGTAATATTCTATTGTTTGAATATACTATAATTTTTCACTCTTTTAAAATTGTTTTTAGGTTTTTACTATTATGAAAAATACTGGCAGATCTATGCAATGATTTCTCTTGAGTATATACCAAAAATTGAATTGCTGGATTCTGAAGTGTGTACCTGTCCAATTTTTCAAGATAATGCTTTATTTTTCCAAAGATCTCATACCAATTTATGATCCTATTAGCAACTGATAAAAGATACTATTGACCTGCATGCTTTTTAGTACTTGCCATCTTTAGAAATCTAAAATTTTTATCAATAACATGTATAAAATGTGTTATGACATTATGGTTTTACTTTGCATTTCCCTCATCAGTGATTAAGTTGAATAACCTAAATATGGTTATTGCCCATAAGTATATTCTCTTCTGTGAAAGGATAATTTTCCATTTTTAATACTGTATTATGAAAGTTCTTTATCTGCTAAATAGATAGTGACAAATCTTTGTCAACTGTAGGTGTCAATTTCCTAATTATTGAGTTTTCTTTTTCCACTTTCTTTAAGCTTTCTTTTGATTATCAGAGGTTTTCATTTTTATCACAAATTTATCTATCTTTTTTATGGTTAATAGTTTTGACATCTTTATAAAGAAAATTTTCTTACTTGGATTATCTATGAAGATTCTACTTTTGGTAGTTGATTCTTCAATGCTTCTGAAGTTGCTTAGTTTGTATAGTATGAGACATACATCCAATTTCCTAGCCAGTAAAATAAAATAGGAAGAAGAAATAAAGTATAAGGTTTGGAAAGGAAGAAAAAAATAGATAATATGATTATTCAGAGAAAACCCTAAAGATTCAACAGAGAATTATTATAAAAATATATTATAAAATATGTAAATATGATAAATTTATAAATAACAGGACTATTGAATAGTTTGTAAAAGGACAGAACATGGGGCACCTGGGTGGCTCTGACTCTTGGTTTCAGTCAGCTCAGGTCATGATCTCCATGTCCTAGGATCCAGTTCTGCTCAGTAGGGAGTCTGCTTGGGATTCTTGCTCTCACTCTCCTTCTGCCCTTCCCCCTGATTACCATAAATAAATAAATTAATTAACTAATCTAAGAAGAAGAAAAAATGAAGTCAAAATAAAAAACTCTATTGCATTTCTATGTATCAGCAGCAAATAATAAGAGAATGTAAAATTTTAAATAAGATAGTACCTAGTAAGTAATACTGTAAAATAGTTAGGAATAATCTAACCAAATATCTATAAGGTTTAGGAGTGCAAATTTATGAACTTCCATTGAGAGACATTCCAGAAGACCTAAATAATTGGAAAGAGGATCATGTTTATGGCAGAAACATATCATGGAGATGCCAACACACCCCAAATTGATCATGGACTCACTGCAACTCCAGTCAAAATCCTAACTGGACTTTGAGGCTTATTCTTAAATTTCTGTGAAGCTGTGAAGGGTCAATAATAATCAGAATAAGTCTAAAAACAGCTAAGAGAGAAGACATGTCTTGGCATATATTTGGCTTTATGATGAAACTATTGTAACTGAAACAGCACTCATTAATGAAGAAACAGACAAATTGATAAGTGGCATAGAGTAGAATAAAGAGCCCATAAAAAGGCCAATATACACATGGAATTTTGAAAGATGATGCAAGTAGCATAGCAGATCAACATGTAAAAGGGGATTATAATAAAAATGGAACTGGAAAAGTTATTATAATGCCTGTGGGTAGAAATTGGTTTAATACCACTTATACAATCAACTGGTACTTATTAAAATGGTACTTTAAAGTTCACAGGCTTGTCTTCATTAATAACAAGTTCCTGTAAGTCTTCCTTTTGAAGAAATATCTGAATGTCACAACAGGGCTGGATTAAGATCTGTAAGGGCATAGCTTGAACAATAACAGAAAGTCTCTATTTCCCTTTCAAGAAGAATGAAGCTGGTTAACTGGAAGCTTTCAAACTATTGAATGAGAGATACAATTTAAGACCAAGGTTGAGGTCAAAAAGAGAGGCTGAGGAGAGGAGCAAGATGGCAGTGGAGTAGGAGACCTAAATGTATTGGGTCCCAGAAATTCAGCTGGATAGTTATCAAACCATTATGAAAACCTACAAACTCAAAGGAGATCAAAGAGAAGAAGGGCATCAATTCTATGGACAGAAAAGTGACCACTTTCTGGAAGGTAGGATGTGCAGAGAGATGAATCCAGGTGATACATGGGAAGATAGACCATGGGGGGAGGGGCTGGCTCCTGGCAAGTGGTAGAGCAGTGGAGCACAAAATCAGAACTTTGAGAAGTCTGCTCCACTGAGGGACATCATTCCAGAGGCTAAGAAGGGGGTTGAGCCCTCACGGGGACAGTGTGGTCTCAGGACCCTTGGGAGTCACAGAAAGATGGGGGAGAGTGGCAGAGCTCCCAGGTATTAGAGTGGGGAGGCCAGCTGCAGAAATGGAGCCAAGGAGGGGGCTCTCAGCTTGGGGTTACTTTAAACCATATTCTGAGGCAGAGTCAGGCCACAATTCTTCTAGTGGGGACCTATCAAGCAGCAGATCCAGGGAGACTCCGCTTCCTCCTCTGGGGGGAGCTATGCGGAAGCACGCTGTGGGAATCTGCTGGGTTTGGAGACTCCAAATGGGGCTGTGCACCATAGATAGAAATGTTCAGTCACAGGCAGGGTGACACGGAGTTCAGCCAGAGACCAGGGAGATGGGAGGGATTGACTGCTTTTCTCTGAGGGTGCACTGAGGAGTGAGGCCCCAAACTCTTGACTCCTCCTGGCTGGAAATTTGGAGGCCACCATCTTCATTCTCCTCCTCCAAAGCTGTATGGAAAGCGTTCAGGGAATAAAACCTACCGAGAGTGAACCCGAATGAATTACTTAGCCTGGCCCCTAGCAAGGGTGGTGCAATTCCACCTTGGGCAAAGATATTTGAGAATCAGGGCAACAGTCCCTTCCCCCAGAAGATCAGGAAGAACATCCAGCCAAGACCACGTTCACTGATTAATGAGAACTGCAGAACTCCAGAGCTGGGGAAAATACAGCACATAGAATTCATGGCTCTTTTCCCCATGATTTTTTAGTCTTTCAAAGATAAATTTTTGTTATTTTTTTCTTTTTCTATTTTTTGAATGTTTCCTCTTCCTTATTTTAACCTATTTTAAATATCTTATTGGGGCTCCTGGATGGCTCAGTGGGTTAAAGCCTCTGCCTTCAGCTCAGGTCATGATCCCAGGGTCCTGGGATCAAGCTCCACATCAGGCTTTCTGCTCGGCAGGGAGCCTGCCTCTCCTCTCTCTGTGCCTGCCTCTCTGCCTACTTGTGATTTCTGTCTGTGAAATAAATAAATAAAATCTTTAAAAAAATTTTTATCTTATCAAATCCTTTTAAGAAATCTTTTTTAATTTTCATTTTTACAGTCATATTCTATCCCTTCATGTATTTAACCCTATTTTTTGTATATGTGTTTTTTTTTCTTTGAAATTTTGGGATAGAGTTTCTTCAAACAGACTAAAATATACCCAAAATCAAGTGTTTGGCTCTGTTCTATTCACCAGCCTAATCATATATCTCTTTCTTTCTTCTCCCTCCAGTTTCAGGTCTCATCTGATTTGGTTAGTGTCTATTTTTCTGAGGTCATTGTTACCCTTTTAGCATTTCATTCTGTCATTCATCTATTCTACTCTGGACAACATGACAAGGTGGAAAAAGTCACCTCAAAAAAAAAAAAGAACAAGAGACAGTACTAACTGCTAGGGACCTAATCAATATGGACATTAGTAGGATGTCAACTAGAGTTCAGAAAGACAATTATAAAGATGCTAGCTGGGTTTGAAAAAAAAAAAAAAAAAGCATAGAAGATACTAGAGAATCCCTTTCTGGAGAAATAAAATCTCCTTCTGGATAAAAAACCTAAAACCTAACCAAGTTGAAATAAAAAAAGCTATTAATGTGGAGCAATAAAAAATGGAGGTTCTTACTGCTAGGATAAGTGATGCAGAAGAGAGAATTAGTGATATAGAAGACCAAATGATAGAGAATACGGAAGCTTAAAAAAAGAGAGATAAACAACTACTGGACCACAAGGGGAGAATTCAGGAGATAAGTGATACCATAAGATGAAACAGTATTACAATAATTGGGATCCAAGAAGAAGAAGAAAGAGAGGGTTAGAAGGTATATTGGAGCAAACTGTTCTAATTTTGGGAAGGAAACAAGCATCAAAATCCAGGATGCACAGAGAACCCCCTTCAAAATCAATAAAAATAGGTCAACACCCCATCATCTAATAGTAAATTTACAAGTCTCACAGACAAAAAGAAAATCCTGAAAGCAACTTGGAACATAGTCTGTAAACTATGATGATAGTAATATTAGATTGGTAACAGACCTATCCACAGAGACCTGGCAGGCCAGAAAGGACTTGCATGATATATTCAGATCACTAATCCAGAATAATATGCAGTCAAGAATGCTATATCCAGCCAGGCTGCCACTGAAAATAGAAGGAGAAATAGAAAGCTTCCGGGATACACAAAACTAAAAGAACTTGCAAACACCAAACCAGCCCTATAGGAAATATTGAAAGAGGTCCTCTGAGCAAAGAGAGCCTAAAGGTAACAGACCAGAAAGGAACAGAGACAATATACAGTAACAGTCACCTTCCAGGTAATACAATGGCACTAAATTCATATCTTTCAATAGTACCCTGAATATAAATGGGCTAAATACTCCAATCAAAAGACACAGGGTATCAGAATGGATAAAAATAACAAGACCCATAAATATGCTGTTTGCAAGAAACTCATTTTAGACTCAAAGAAACCTCCATATTTAAAGTGAGGGATGGAAAACAATTTCCCATGCTAATGGACATCAAAAGAAAGCTGAGGTGGCAATCCTTGTATCAGACAAATTAGATTTTAAGCCAATGACTATAATAAAAGATGAGGAAGGACACCAAATCATACTTGAAGGGTCTGTCCAATAAGAAGATCTAAGAGTTTTAAATATCTATGCCCCTAACATAGGAGGATATGTAGTTTATAACATATGCCCCTAACATAGCCAGTTATATAAAACAATTAATAACAAAATCAAAGATATGCATCAACCATAATACAATAATAGTATGGGATTTTAATGCCCCCTCACTGAAATGGACAGATCATCTAAGCAAAAGTTCAACAAGGAAATAAAGTTTTCAAAAGACACACAGAACCAAATAGACATCACAGATATATTTAGAACATTCCATCCCAAAGCAACAGAATAAACATTCTTCTCTGGTGCACATGGAACATTCTCCACAATAGATCACATCCTGGGTCACAAATCAGGTCTCAGTTGGTACCAAAAGATTGAGATCATTCTCTGCATAAGTTCAGACCACAATGCTTTGAAACTTGAATTCAACAACAAGAGGAAAATTGGAAAGAATTCAAATACATGGAGGCTAAAGGGAATCCTACTGAGGAATGAATGAGTCAACCAGGAAATTAAAGAAGAATTTAAAAATTCATGGAAACAAATGAAAATGAAAACACAACTGTTCAAAATCTTTGGGACGCAATGGAAGCAGTACTAAGAGGAAAGCATACAGCAATGCAAGCCTTTCTGAAGAAACAAGAAAGGTCTCAAAAAAAGAAAGACAGATAGATAGATAGATAGATCTCAAGTATACAACGTAACCCTACACCTAAAGGAGCTGGAGAAAGAAAAACAAAGAAAGCCTAAATCCAGCAGGAGAAGAGAAATAATAAAGATCAGAACAGAAATCAATGAAACAGAAATGAAAAGAACAGTTGAACAGATCAATGGAAGTAGGAGCTGGTTCTTTCAAAGAATTAATAAGGTTGCTACACCTCTGGCCAGACTTATCAAAAAGAAAAGAGAAAGGACCCAAATTAATAAAATCATGAATGAAAGAGGATATATCACAACCAACACCAAAGAAATGTAAACAATTATAAAAACATATTATGAGCAACAATATGCCAGCAAATTTGACAATCTGGAGGAAATGGATGCATTCCTAGAGATGTATAAACTACAAAACTGAACCAGGAAGAAATAGAAAACCTGAACAGACCCATAACCAGTAAGGAGATTGAAGCAGTCATCAAAAATCTCCCAACAAACAAGAGTCCAGGGCCAGAAGGCTCCAAGAATTTATACCTTTTCTCCTAAAACTGTTCCAAAAAATAGAAATGGAAGGAAAACTTCCAAACTCATTTTATAAGGTAAGACCAGCATTCCCTTGCTTTTAAAACCAGACAAAGACCCCATCAAAAAAGAGAATTACAGACCAACATCCCTGATAAACATGGTTGAAAAATTCTCACCAACATATTAGCCAACAAGCTCTAACAGTACATCAAAATGATTATTTACTATGACCAAGTAGAATTTATTCCTGGGCTGAAACGTTGGTTCAACATCCACAAATCAATGTGATACAATACATTAATAAAAGAAAGACCAAGAACCATATGAAACTCTCAATAGATGCTGGAAAAGCATTTGACAAAGTACAGCATCCTTTCTTGATCAAGCTCTTCACAGTGTAGGCATAGAGGGTACATACCTCAATATCATAAAAACCTTCTATTAAAAACCCACAATGAATACCATTCTCAGTTTTTCCCCTAAGGTCAGAAACACAGCAGGGCTGTCCACTATCACCACTGCTATTCAACATGTAGTAGAAGTCCTAGCCTCAGCAATCAGACAACAAAATGAAATAAAAGATAACCCAGTGGACAAAGAAGGAGTCTTTGCAGATGACATGATACTTTGTAGATGACATGATAACTTTATGTAGAAAACCCAAAAGACTCTACTCCATAACTCTTAGAACTTATATAGGAATCCAGTAAAGTGTTGGGATATAAAATCCATGCATAGAAATCAGTTGTATTTCTATACACCAACAAGACAGAAGAAAGAGAAATTAAGGATCGGTCCCATTTTCAATTCCACACAAAACCATAAGATACCTAGGAATAAATATAACCAAAGAGGCAAAGAACCTCTACTCAGAAAACTATAGCATACTCATGAAAATATTGAGGAAGACACACAAGAAATGGAAAAATGTTCCATGCTCACAGATTGGAAGAACACATGTTGTGACAATATCTATGCTACCTAGAGAAATCTACACATTTAATGCAATCCCTATCAAAATACCATCTACTTTTTTTCAAAAGAAATTTAACAAATAATCCTAAAATTTATATGGAACCAAAAAAGACCCCAAACAGCCAGAGGAATGTTGAGGAAGAAAACCAAATTTGGTGGCATCAAAATTACAGACTTCAAGCTCTCTTACAAAGCTGTAATCATCAAAACATTATGGCACCTGCACAAAAACAAACACAGATCAATGGAACAGAATAGAGAGCCCAGAAATGGGCCCTCAATTCTATAGTCTACTAATCTTCAACAAAGAAGGAAAGAATGTGCAATGAAAAAAAGACAGTCTCTACAACAAATAGTGTTGGGAAAATTGGACAGCCACATGCAGAAGAATGAAACTGGACCATTTTCTTACACCACACACAAAAGTAAGACTCAAAATGGATGAAAGACCTCAATGTGAGAAAAGAATCCATTGAAGCCCTTCAGGGAAAAAGGCAGCAACCTCTTTGACCTCAACAACAGCAACTTCTTCCTAGAAACATTGCCAAAGGCAAGGGAAGAAAGGATGAATATGAACTATTGGGACTTCATCAAGATAAAAAGTTTTTGCACAGCAAAGAAAACAGTCAACAAAACCAAAAGACAACCAACAGAATGGGAGAATATATTTGCAAATGGCATATCAGACAAAAAGCTAGTATCTGAAATCTATAAAGAACTTATTAAACTCAACACTCAAAGAACAAATAATCCAATCAAGAAATGGGTAGAAGACATGAACAGCCATTTCTGCAAAGACATCCAAATGGCAAATAGACCCATGAAAAATTGCTCAACATCACTCAGAATCAGAGAAATACAAATCAAAACCACAGTGAGATACCATCTCACACCAGTTAGAATGGTTAAAATTAACAAGTTTGAAAACAACAGGGGTTGATGAGGATGTGGAGAAAGGGGAACCTTCCAACACTATTGATGGGAATGAAAGCTGGTGCAGCCATTCTGGAAAACAGTATGGAGGTTCCTCAAAAAGTGGCAAATAGAGCTACCCTATGATCCAGCAATCACACTACTGGTTTTTCACCCTACAGATACAAATGTAATGATCCAAAGGGGCACATGTACCTGAATATTTATCAGTAATGTCCACAACAGCCGCACTATGGAAAGACCCTAGATGTCCATCAACAGATGAATAGATAAAGAAGATGCGGTATATATATATATACAGTGAAATATTATGCATCCATCAAAAGAAATGAAATCTTGCCTTTTGCGATGATGTGGATGGAACTAGAGGGTATTATGCTAAGCGAAATAAGTCAATCAGGGAAAGACATTTATCATATGATCTCACTGATAGGAGGAATTTGAGAAATAAGACAGAGCATCATAGGAGAAGGAAAGGAAAAGTGAAACAAGATGGGACCAGGGAGGGAGACAAACCATAAGAGTCTCTTAATCTCAGGAAACAAACTGAGGGTTGCTGGAGGGGAGAGGCTTGGGAGGGATGGGGATGCTGGGTGATGGACATTGGGGAGGGTATGTTCTGTGGTGAGATAGACAGATGATAGATGACAGATAGATAGTTAGATAGATGATAGATAAATAGATAAATGGATGGATGAAGAGGCTGAGTGCTAACTCCTAGCAGTCATCTTTCAAGGCCATTCTCCCTCACAGTATTCACCCTTTCTTCAAAGCATGTCAAGTAAGTTTTAAAGGATACAACTAGTAAACTATTAGCTTACTGGCAGCATTCATATAGTTCGATCTGCTTTTGCCTCACAGCAGTTAATAAAGTCACAACTCATTTGCTTGGGTCCACATTTCAGTGCATTTCCAGAAAACCATTCATCACTGACATGTATGTGTATCTCTCTTTACCCCGGAACCTTATCTCCCTGTAGTCTCACTATCTGAAAGCCTAAGCACATTAATTCATTTCAGCCCACAAGTGTTTTAGAAATTTAGAAATGTACATGTTGTCTATAGTATTCACTTAACCTTTCTTTCATCTACCCCCCTGATATTTATTAAATTGTCACTTCAAGTCTTCCTGAACAGTACTCAATAATAATAAGTACACAAAAGTTTTTCTTTTCTCACCAGATAATATCTGAATTATTTTGATTCATGGCACCCTATACCTTTCTTCTCAATATATTATTGATCTTCTCTGCTCTTGTCTTAATATTTTGTCCCTTGTGTGTTGACTCAAATCCTCCACTTGAACATAAGGCTGATATCACTGCTCAGGTATCTGACTCTGTGTCAGTTGTCATTTTAATTTCTCTTTGTTCCCATCCTACTTTCCAGGATAATTTTGAGCTCATTCCCCAGAAACAGGGCCAAAGCATCTTACCCTAGCACTAATTCAAGTGTCTGGCTTTCTCAACATGTTTGCCCCTTCCTCTGATAAAGAAAATAAGTCACAGAGCACTATTATAAGTTTTTTGGAAAATGTACAGTTTTGGAGAAACAAAAGATAGATATACATTGAATAATTAGAGAATATTCCCACGTTATTAAGTCTTTATGCTGCATCTCTACTGATTCAAGTACACTGCATGTTTTAACCGTCTGGCTGAATTCCACCTCTTATGGAAAATCTTCTTATTTCCTAGTTCACGGTTTGGATTAGTGCTTCCTCTGCTTAGGGAATATGGAAGTGTTCCCAATTGGAGTGCTTTTTCCTTTTTTTTTTTTTTTTTTTTGCCATTTTGTTATATTAGTCACCATACAGTACATCATTAGTTTTTGATGTAGTGTTCCATGATTCATTGTTTGTATGTAACACCCAGTGCTCCATGCAATATGTGCCCTACTTAATACCCATCACTGGGCCAACAGACTTCATTCTCCTATGCTGGAATCCCTATGGCCATTACTCTCCATTTCACTACTTGACACTGACAGATACATTAAAGACAATTAAGAATATGTTGTAAAATGTCTGACTTGTTTCTCCTCTTTGCTCCCTGAGAACAGCTAGCTCTTCTACCCTTCAAAGTCCTTTCTGTATCAGTCAGGGTCCCAGAGGAAGCAGATGGCACATTCAAACTGGGATAATTTCAGAAAATTTAGTAAAAGGGCTATTTACAACTCCTGAGGGATGGTGTAGTATTCAGGGACTAGTAATTATAGGGCTGATTCCTTGACTAGTTCTAAAAGGTTAGAAGAGAGAGCAGTCATCATAAGTCAGAAGCAGAGAAAGCTTTGGGGATCATGCTGATTGATCTTTGTCCAAAGGAAGCATCTGGGTATAGTGTCCCTATAAGGAGAGTACTAAGAAAATTAGTACCTTGGCCACATATGCATCCCCTCCTTCCCTCCAGTCTCCTCCATTGCTCTCCACTGAAAAACAAAAAGCAGGGACAAAAGCAAATGCAAAAGCAAAAGAGTGTCCCTTGTTGCAATCTGTAGAGCCAGGCTTCCAAGGCACAAATCAAAGTGGAGAGTAGAGAATGGGTCTGCAGGGACAAAAGGAAGGAAGACAGATAGCATATTTTCTGAGCCTCAGGTTATTTACATACAATGGACCCAGCCAAAATGGAATTAAATTAGAAATAAATCACAGAATGATATCCAGAAAATCCCCAAATATTTGGAAAATGGATAGTATGTTGGTGAAAGAAGAAATCAATAGGGAAATTAGAAAGCATTTTCCTTGAGTGAAAATGAAAGCATAACATATCAAAATTGGTGGGATGCATATAAAACAGTACTTAGAGGGAAATTTATAGCTTACAATTATATTAGAAAAGAAGAAAGGCTTCAACCTAATGACCTCATCTTACAGTAAAAATAATAAATAAATAAATAAATAAATAATAGTAATAATAAAGGCCTGAGCAAAAACTAACATAATAGGAAACAGCAGAACATTAGAGAAAAACAAGAAGATTTAGAAGGTGGTTATTTACAAAGATCAATACAAACACTAAACCTCTAGCCAGCCAGAATGGTCAGAAGAACAGAGAAAATACAAGTTATCAATATCAGGAATGAGAAAGGTGACATTGCTATGAATTCTTCAGATATTAAGATAATACTAAGGAAATATTATGAAAAAACAATATGTCAACAGCTTGGACAGGTTAGATTAAATAGCAAATACCTGCAAAGACAAAAACTAAAAAAGCTGGCTCGAGAAGAAATGGCTGACTGTAATAGGTCTGCATCTATCAAACAAATTGAATTTATAGTTAAAAATCTTCTCACAATGAAAACTCCAGATCCAGATAGCTTTACTGGGGAATTTTACCAAATACTTAAGAAATAAATAATACCAATGTTACATAAAACCTTCCAGAAAAATACTAAAAGAAAAAATGATTTTGAATTCATTCTGTGAAGTCCTGCCCTTCTGACACCAAAACCAGACAAAAGCATTATAAGAGGAAACAAAGCCACATACCAACATCCTTCATAAATGTAAGTGCAAAAATACCAAAATTCTAGCAAATCAACTCAACAATATATCAAAAGGGTAGCATATTATGTTCAGATGGGGTTTACCTCAGGACTACAAGATTATTTTAACATTTAAAAATCAGTTGATAAAGATGGGGAACCTGGGTGGCTCAGTCTGTTAAGCCTCAAACTCCTGATTTTGGCTCAGGTCATGATCTCAGGGTCGTGAGTTAGAGGCCCATGTCAGATTCCCTGCTCAGTAGGCAAGTGCCTAGTATTCTCTCTCCCCCTCCCTCTGCCCCTCCCTTGGAGACACTCCTCCCTATTCCTGCACCTCCTCCTTCTATGGAAGGGAGGAAGGAAGGAAGGGCAGAAGGGAAAGAAAGGAGGGAAGGAAGGAAGGAAGGAAGGGAGGGAAGGAAGGAAATTAATCAGGGCACCTAGGTGGCTCAGTTAGTTAAATGGCTGCCTTTGGCTCAGGTCAAGATCCCAGAGTCCTGGAATTATCACAATATCACAATTATCACAATAGATGTATGAAAAGCATTTAACAAAATTCAATACACTTTTAAGGTAACATCTCTCACCAAACTAGTTATAGAAAGGAACTTTCTCAACCTGTAAAAGACCATCTACAAGGAGCCTACAGGTAACATCATATTTAGTGGTAAAAGACAACATGGTTTCCCACAAAATTCAGGAACAAGTAAGGACTTTGTTGAGCCTCAGATTAACTGTGGTTGCCATACAGACCACCTGACCATGGAAGAAGCACTCAAATGTTCTATTTAGGTTTTAAAAAAGGATAGGTCACCTGTGCTTACAAACATAGGATCAAAATCCCATTTAGTCTCATGAAACCCTGACTCACAGGCTCTGATATAATTCTTCCTCATCAATTTCACCACATTCTTGATTTAGTTCCCTGACCTATCTCCTTTACTCACTGTCTGTATCTACATAAAAAGTCTACAGGCCTCATTAAGTCTTTCAGGTACTGCCTATGTCCCTGCTTGTGTTTCCTGGGGGGAGGTGGGGGGAAGCCCAAGAACTTGTCTGTAGTCAACTGTCATCATTTTTCTCCCACCTGTTCTCTTTGTCCTACTCCAAACAGGCTTTGTGCCAACACTGAATTAAAACTACTCTAACAACCTCCATGTTGCCTAAGCAATGTCATTCCTCTGGCTTTATCTTACCTCATCTATGAAAAGCATTTGACACATTTGATTGTTCCTTGGTTTTCTTTGTGCTTTTAAAATGGTCTCCTTCTTAAAATGTTTCTGCTACCACCTTGACTGCTTTCTCCTCCCGTTTCTTTTGCCAGCACCTCCTTATCTTCCTGACCGCCTAATGTTGTGGTGCTTGAAGGTCTTTGTTTTCTCTTCTGTAAGTACAGTCACTCCCTATATGATGTCATCCAGTCCTGTGTTTTACACCAGCCCTGGCCTTACTCTCAGCTCTAGGTGCACACATCCAGCTCCCTACCTGATAACTCCACTTGGGTGTCTCATTTCTGTCTGGAACAGACTTTTTAAATTTCATCCCCCATCCCCATCCTATTTGCCTTTTCCCTGGTCTTTCCCATGCCATTGAATGGCAATACCATTCACCCAGTAAGTCAGGTCCCAAACCACACGAGATACTTCTAGCATCACACTCACACGTGATACACCAGTAGCAAGTCCTGTCAACTCCACCTCCACAGGATACACCAAATCGCAACACTTTCTGCTGTGTAGTCTGCTACAACCCCTTACAGCCAGCATCACATCTCTCCATGACTACTCTCCCTCCTTTCACTCCTATCCTATGAAAACCAATTCTCCTTCACTTAGCAGCTGAGTGATCTGACTCCAGGTCAGACCTAACAATGTTCAGAACAAAATGCATACGTCTGCCCCTCTGCCACACCGTGACTTATAGGGCTCCATCTGACCCAGCCCTTTCCAACTCTTAGACTTTACCCCCTACCTCCTCCTTTTCTCTCACTTTGTTCTAGCAATAGTGGTCTTTGTTTCCATTCATTGACTATACCAAGTGTATTCTGACTTTTGATGCTTTGAATGTGTCGCTTCCTCCACCTTAAACACTTTTCCCTCAGGAACCTGCCTGGCTTCTTCCTGAACTTCAGTCAAATCTCTGCTCAAATGTTGCTTGCTCTGAGAGGCTTTCTCTGACCATACTATTGAAAAGAGCTCCCCTTTTTCCTAATGTCATGCCCCCCAAATCTTGCTTAGTATCTTTTACTTTAAGTCACTTAAACCGCATTAAATTATATATTTATTTGCTTAAGTGTTTATGATATGTCTCCCTACTTAGAAATATGAATTCCAAGAGGGCAGATTCTTTTCCTGCCTTGTTCATCCCTATATACCTGGTGGCTAGAACAATATCTGGCCCATAGCAAGTACTCAATAAATATCTATTCTAAGAATGAAATATTGAGGAAAATACTGCACCAGATCAATATATTCCATTAAAACCTTTCCATGCTTTGAGATTTAGTTATTCCCCTTTTTATATGGCCTTTTGCTAATTGCATTCTAGAAAACAGAAAAGTAAGTAATTTCAATAAAACAAAAGAAATTCAAGGCAAGTTCACATTTAAATATTAAAAGTATCAATCATAATAATGCTCTATGTTTCAATAACACTTTTATGGGTTTCTTGGTACTTTCTTTTATACTATCCCATTTAATCCTTATAACAATCCTTCATTAGTAGCTCCATTTTGCATATGAGTGAATGAAAACTCAGTAGAGCTGAGGGACTTGAACAAGTTCATGCTGCTAAGAAATGACAGAGACAAGATTAGAAGTGATGTTCAGCAGACTTTCACCAAGAATTTGTTCACTGTGTCACACCACCAAAGTTAAACTGAATCCTTTCTATTCTGCCTGTGGCAGGTCCGATGTAAAAGAAACAAATTTATAATGGCATTCTATGGTTCATATTGTGAAAATGTATATTGTCTTTATTTTATTTTTTAAATCATTTGTTTATTTATTTATTTATGAGAGAGAGTGCAAGCAAGGGAAGCTGCAGAGAGAAAGGGAGAAGCAGGCTCCCTGCTGATCTGAGAGCCTAATGCAGGACTTGATCCCAGGACCCTGGGATCATGACCTGAGCTGAAGGCAGACACTTAACTGGCTGAGCCACTCAGGCTCCCCGTGAAAATGTATATTGTCTTTAAAAGTCAAACTCCAGTTTGAAAAAGATTCTGATTCTGATTCTGATCCAGAAACTCTAAGAAGAAACAGATGGGGAGCTTGGCTCTGCATATACAATTCCCAATTACAGGGCAGGGGCTGTAACATGAGGGTCAGGCAGAAAAGACCGGCTGGGAGGTTCAGGCTAGGACACTACCTGGCAAATAGAAGAACAGGTGGATTAAGAGTCAAATGATTTAGCAAAGAAGAATAGCTACAAATGTGTAGCCATTGAGCCCTACACAGTCTGAGTATTTTAGCTTGGGGTTCTATTTTATTTTGCTTTTATTTTTGTCATTTGTGTCAGTGTGGTGACAAGTTTATTTTGTATTTTAAATTAGTTCCAAATATTTCCCATTCAAAGGACTTCACACAAAATTGTTTCTCAGCTTCCTTTTAAAACTTGGAAGATAGAAGGACAGCTAGTTTATCACACACAATCATAACAAACCACAATATGGGTAAGTAACTACCTCTTCACGTGGGATGTATACTTTCTATTTGCCATTGTCCCCAGTATTTGCTTATAAATTCCAGCTTTCTGCTTTGCTCCTTTAATTGCTTTCTTGGCCTCTATAGCTATTTGAATTTGTGGCCTACAATTTAGGAATTCCCTGGCTATATGAAGCAAGCATGAGGAACCAGATAATCATCAATGACACGGGGTGATATGGATGGGTTATAGGACTTTTATTCCTAAGTATCTTTTGTTTGGGAAGAAGAAAGGCATCTTGAAAAGTGTGTGTTCATAATAAACATATTGCAACTGCAATGCACTTCCATAAGCAGCCAAAAGACGATCTTTCCTAGTGGGGCTGATTCCCTGGTGTCATCTGTTGCCGTGATGTATGTGCTGAAGCCATTTATTATTAATTGCTTTCCGTACATGTTTTCTCCAACAGCCTCTCAGAGCCTTGAAGGAAGAACTCCAGAGGTACAATATAATACCTTATTAATGAAGGGTGGAACACACTACCCCAAATCAACCACTTCCATGGTAGCATGTAGAGCAGAGACATAAGGAAATGGGGAACATGACGGGGAAGAAGAAAACCATTAGATATTTTTAGCCAAGACAATACTGGAGAGGGTGATCTTGTGAAACACCTGTGTCACTTAGGACAATGGCTGGGCGTTGGATGTTGTGAAGGGAGAAAAAGGGTATTCGCAGTAGGAGGGGACTTTAATACCCACAAAAGAAAAAAGTACGGGGAAAATCCTCTCACTCCTCCTTCTCCAAAAAGGAGGAGTCACTTCTGTTATGGGTGTATTTAGAAGACCTGGAACTTGTTCCACTCAGACTCCTCACGCTCAGCTTCGGTGTGCTTACAGAGAAAATGCATTTTGGTATGGTCCTCAGCATGTGATAAGTTTACAAATTCAGATTCTGCCTTCAGAAGGTAAAGCCTTTCAGTCTGGGGGAAGATGTTCAGTTCAGGGTTGAATAATAGGCTATCCATTACAACCACACATTGTAAGCTAGTTAACAATATTATCATTTTTATCTCCATTTGTTTGTTGTTTATGTCTCAATATCTAATGAGCATGGGAGGGGATAAAATGCGTTATTTATAAGAACCATAGAACCCTAGTAATGCTAAAAAAAGAAAAAGTGAGGGAATTGAGAAGTAGTAATCTTTCTTTGTCTTGTGTCTAGAATTTCTCTTGTATAACTTGGAGGTTTTCAAGCAGATGGACTCTTAGGTGAGGTGACATGCAATGTTCCTTTGAACACTAAGTTTCCATAATTGTATAATAAGATGTACTACTGGTAATTGATATGTTTTCCAGTATAAATGTACACTTATGGCCTTATTAACCCATCAGGGGAAACAAACAACTAGTTGTTATGGACTCACAGAATCTATAAGCTTGGAAGGGAGTATGTAAAACCTTTTAGTTCCCAACCCACTGTCAGTGTGTCCTTTCTATTCATAACTAGTAAGCCCTCCACTTATGTATAAACGTAGTATAAGTTTGAAAATGTAAGATCATTCGTTTTGAATGACTGACTCTCAGATTGCAAGCTACAGGAATATGGAGTTTTAGCACCATTTCAGGAAAAACATACCTATAACAGAATGTATTGAGTACCTATAATGTGCCAAACATTGTGCAATATTTGACAGTATTAAAGCAAAATCTTTAATGTTTAAGAGAGCATATGAAGACAGATAAATATAGTTGATTTCTGAGGAATATGAAATGCAGGTGCTATGTGAGCAAATGTGAATGACAAGACTGGCAGAGGGTCTAAGTGGAATTTCTGTAATGTATTTTTCCACATCTTTGTTGTGCACTTACCTTGAGTTTTCCTTTAGAAACATTTTCTCAATTTTACTTAAAAAAGAACTTTCATAATTGAAGGTTCTCTTTCTGTTTTCAATCAATAATAGATGATAAATGATGAATTAATCATTTCTTAGGAAACAGTCTGAAAGTTATTAGATACTACACTTATTCTTAAGTATCTGTTCACATTTGTGATGCTGTCACTTGATTTAGATTCCCACTAATGTAAAGATAGTGTAAGCATCATTGAAACATTTTGACTAATCAGTAAGTTAATGAACTTAACAGATCTCCAATGACCTCAATGAAGCACTCATCTTCAGCAGCCCAGCTTAGGGTCACAAGCAGCAAGTGTAATCATCACAATCCATACCCCTTTGAAATCTTTAATTTGAAAACCTACTCCCTTATTATTACGATTATTTCAACTCTCGTTTCCTCTCTGCATTATACCTGATCTTAGCCTTGGGAGAACTAGAGTCCCAAAGAAATCAGTCATCTGGCTTCACTTACTTCCTTGCTTGGTCAAACCCCAAATGTCCATTGCTTCAGTCACAACTTCCTCATCCATCCCCATTCCACCATCTCCTCCTGAAAAACTACAGGACCAGTCATTCCAGCCTCTTGACTTCTCTGTTCCTATACCAGAGCTGTGAAACAATACCTGAGATCATTCTGCCACATGTTGGATTGGTGTAATTAAACATTCATGCCTTAATTGTCAGCCAGAAAATCTTTTATTTTTTCTTAATAGAAAATATTTCTTCGGGTCCATGGGTGGCTCAGTAGGTTAAGTATCCTACTCCTGGTTTCAGCTCTGGTCATGAACTCAGGATAGTGAGATAGCGCTCCATGTCAGGCTCATGCAATATGGAGTCTGCTTAAGATTCTCTCTCTCTCTCTCTCTCCTTGCCTCTCCCACTTGTGTATTCTCATTCTCTCAAAGAAATAAATAAATCTTTTTAAAAAAAAAGAAAATATTTCTTACTTCTTTGTTAGAAAATCTTGATTATTTTCTTTGTCAGTGTTCTCTCCCACATTACCTTCAATAGTTATTCCATACTAAATAAAAAGTAATTATATCAAAATCTGGAATACAAAATACTATAAAGAAAATTGATACCATGTACTGATCCTTTCTTCAAAAACCAACTTTCTTCAAAACCATGTTATATTCTTAGATCTTTTGCCTCCAACAAATAGGGTAATTTCATGCTATTTTATTCATATAGTATTTGAAATTTATATGCCCTGCTTTTCCAATGAACCCTGTAACATAAACAATTTTCCTTGTTATTATATTACTTAAGGATCAATTAAAAGGACTGCACAATGTAGAGATGATATACTATGGTTTTATGATCAGATCTCTCAAAAGAATAGATGTCTCTTACTACATTTATTTACTAATACGTCATTCACTGAATCGTGTAGATTGATAGGGCTAATGCCTGTTATTTCATGAAAAGTACCCCAACAAAATCCACCAATGAACTCATATCGAGGGTTAGGTTCAACAGCAAGTAGCACTAGAACATAAAACAAAAAGGCATATATAGAAATTTATTTCTTACTCAAGATGAAATCCTGCCATGGGATGATGACAGAGCTGCTCCATGAGATTTTGGGGAACATAGGATCCCTAGATATATGGCTTTACTAGCATGACCACCATTCATAGGACCATACTGTAGTTGAAGATGGCTGCTCCATCAACAAAAATAAGGTCTGTATTTCAAAGAGAGGAAAGAACGATAGAATAAACAAGAAGAAAACAAAAGACCTCTATCAGCTACTTTAAAAAAAAAATTCTGGAAATTTTGGTTGGACAATTATTCTAATGTGTTTTGGCAAGAACATAGTCATTTGGCCATAGCTATCAGCAGGGAAGGTTAAAACATGTAATGCTAATTCTAAGCAGTCATTTTAACACCATGAAGAATAGGAGAATAAATATTGAAAAATAATGAGCTGTCTATAGGTCCCAATTACCAAACCTTATTTATCTATTTGATCCCTCAGCATGATTTATCCCCATTGATGCCCTTATTCAGTATCCTCTTCATGTAGTTCTTCCACTTTTATGACCATTTTTCTTCCTGCCACAAAATGTTGATATTCCCTGGAGTTCTGTCCTTGTTCTTCTTGTTTCTTTTATTCTACTTATGTTTCCTAAATGTTCTATTTGTATTTTTTACTACCACATATATGGTGATGATTCAACGTCTTTATCGGCACCCAGGTCTTCTATTAGAAGCTTAAAATCGATGCATGTGTCATCTCTTTTGGATTTCTAGACCCAATTCCAACTGGGGGTGGGGGGGTGGGAAGTGGAGGCTTCCCACACCACTAATAAGCAATTCTGGACATCAGTAAGGTGTCCAAGAATTCAACTCAATTATGACACTATCTACACAGAGATAATGTCAGATTCCACAGGTTAAGAATTCAGTCCTATAAGATGGCACCCACTTCAGACTCTGATCACAAATTCACCTGTACTTCTGACAAATGGTTTATAAATCAGAAGTCTCCATGAAATCCCCACTGGGTTTTGTTAATTTGCTAGAATGGCTCCCAGAACTCAGTGATAACTTACTTAATAGACCACTAGTTTATTATAAAGTTATCTAACACAAGAACAGCCAGATAGGAGAAATGCATTAGGGCAAGGTGGGGGAAATGGGGTGGTATTTCCATGCCCTCTATAAGCATGTCATTCTTCTGGAATCTCCATGTGTATACCAACCTGGGAGCTCTCTAAACATTATTTTTTGGGGATTTTATGAAGGCATCATTACATAGATATAAGTAATTAAATTATTGGCCACTGGTCACTGGTCCAATCTCCAGCCCTTCTTCCTTCCTGGGAGGTAAGTTCCAACCCTTTATTCATATGGTTGTTTACATTGCCTACCAGTCCCCATCCTTCTGTGAAGTTCAAAAATCCCCTTATTACTATAACAAAAGACATCTTTGTTGTTCTCATCACATGGGAAATTCCAAGGGTTTTACATACTCTGTGCCAGAAATAAGGATAAAGACCAAGTATATTTCTTATCATAAAGCAAAGCACCACGTTATTCTATTTTATATCTTCATGGATACTCAACAAAAATCTTAAACTTATCAAGTGTATAGCTAAGCTCATTATTTTCCCCTATAAATCCACTTCTCCTCATGTTTTCTATCTTTTGTTCTTTCCACCATAATACTAATGAAGCCAAAACCTGGGATCATTCTAAAATTTTCATTTTTTTTGCATTACAACTCAACTAATCAGTAATCCAGTTTTATAAATTACCTTTTCAGTATGTCTCTAAAATTCATCTCTTCCTCTACATCCTCACAACTGAAGTCTCGGAAAGTAACTGTGATTGCTATTCTGCCCTTAGAATTTCCCCTTCTTGGACAAAATGGCCCAAATGATTTTCTTAAAACGGTTGTTCACAACAAAGGAAAGAGTCAACAAAACAAAGAGGCAACCCACCCATGGAATGGGAGAAGGTATTCGCAAATGACACTGCGGACAAAAGGTTGATATCCAAGATCTACAAAGAAGTCCTCAAACTCAACACACACAAACAGATAATCGTGTCAAAAAATGGGCAGAAGACATGAATAGACACGTCTCCAAAGAAGACATACAAATGGCTAACAGACACATGAAAAAGTGTTCATCATCATTAGTCATCAGGAAGATTCAAATCAAAACCACATTGAGATATCACTTTACACCAGTTAGAATGGCCAAAATTAACAAGACAGTAAACAAAGTGTGCAAAGTGTGTTGGAGAGGATGGAGAAAGGGGAACACGCTTACACTGTTGGTAGGAATGCATGTTGGTGCAGCCACTTCGGAAAACAGTGTGGACATTCTTTAAGAAATTAAAAATAGAGCTTCCCTTGCTCAGCAGGGAGCCTGTTTCCCCCCACCCCCGCCTGACTCTCTGCCTACTTGGGATCTCTCTCTCTGTGTCAAATAAATAAATAAAAATCTTAAAACAAAAACAAAAACAAATACAAATACAAATAGAGCTTCCTATGACCCTGCAATTGTACTGGTGTAGTGAGAAGAAGGGCCATCCATACTCCAATGTTCATAGCAGCAATAGCCACAGTCGCCAAACTGTGGAAAGAACCAAAATGCCCTTCAACAGATGAATGGATAAAGAAGATACGGTCCATATATACAATGGAGTATTATGCCTCCATCAGAAAGGATGAATCCCCAACTTTTCTATCAACATGGACGGGACTAGAAAAGATTATGCTGAGTGAAATAAGTCAAGCAGAGAGAGTCAATTATCATATGGTTTTGCTTACTCATGGAGCATAAGGACTAACACGGAGGACATGGGGAGATGGAGAGGAGAGGTGAGTTGGGGGAAATTGGAGCAGGGGGACAAACCATGAGAGACTGTGGACTCTGAGAAACAAATTGAGGGTTTTGGAGGGAGGGGGGCTGGGAGGTTGGATGAGCCTGGTGGTGGGTATTATGGAGGGCACGTATTGCATGGAGCACTGAGTGTGGTGCATAAACAATGAATGTTGGAACACTGAAAAGAAAAAATGAAATGAAAAAAAAAAAGTTGTTCATGCCATTCTTTTGTTTAAAATTTTTCAATGACTATAATCAGAATAAAGTCCAAATTTATTAGCATTGTTTAAAATGTCACTTGAAGTCAAATATTCCATAACCTATCCAACCTCATTCCCATCTGTACTTTAACTAAAGTCATCAGTCCAACTGACTATTGTACTTCTCAGAGCACACCATATTGTTAGATGAGGCCACTGTTTTACTATTTGTCTCTGATGTTTGAGTCCCCTGACATGCACTTATCCACCTATGTTATTCCTATCTGATTTTTTAAATACATCAAAGATCATCTCTCTGATGGAACTTCCTTGGCCTTACTTCCTCCAACAAATAGATTTGGGTGCTCATTTTTCTGTACTTGTGCATATACATTCCTATATATCCATTCACAATCACTCTTGTTACATTGTACTAAGTATGCCTGTTTTCATCCTGGACCCTTTAAATTACTGACTGCCTATCTGGTCTGTCACCTAACGTGTGGCACACATAGATAAGGCTTCATTAGAGAGAATTCGGCAAAGATTGCCTTAGTTTACCATTTCTGGGTACTAAATTCTTGCTTTCAATAGGTAAGAGGTATTACCAAGTAACTCTATTTTTAAAAATAATACTTTAAAAGATATTTTAGCTTTGGAACTATGAACACAATAAAACGATTTATTGAAAATAACAAAAGCTACATTTTTGAAATAGCTGTTCAGTCTCCAGAAAATCCTAGCACAGCTTCAACTGAGTGACGGTATCCTACCTGTAGGATCAGAATTTTCTTTTTGTTTTTTTCTTCTTTTTAAAGGTTTATTTATGTATTTATTTATTTAAGAAAGAGAGAGAATTGTGAGAGCCAGCTGGGAGTGGGGGGGGGGTGCTCAAGGCAGAACAAAGGGCAAGAGAAAATCTTAAGCAGACTTCGTACTCAGCACAGACCCAGGCTCTCTACTCAAACTCACAAGCTTGAGACCATGACCTGAGCCAAAACCAAGAGTTGGACACTCAACTGACTGTGCTGTCAATGGACCCCTAGAATCAGAATTTTCTAATTCTGACCTTTACATTCCTTCTGTCATCACTACTTTCTTTTATGTACTGTGATGTTGGAAAGTTGTTTTAAACTTCTAGAGATCTATAGTTCCATTACCTATGAAGAGTGGGAACTAAAAATTGATCTCCCCCTATTTACAGTTCGTGACAGTTTCTGCATTCTGTCATAAAAGATAGTGACTCATGACATTACTTTTTAATCACTTCCTGCCCAGTTCAGTGGTTTCCAAATGCCTTTGTGTGAATGGATTGTATTAGAATTGCCTGGGAAGTATATTAAAATTACAGATTCCTAGGTTCCAACCCAGTTATTTTGGAGAATTTCCAGAACTGAATCCTTTTAATCTTTAATCTTGTTTTAAACAAGAAAGAAAACAATTTTTAATCTAACCCAGTTTGAGAATTTATAAGAGCCCAATGACTATCATATGCATAGAGTCAGCAGATACCATTTTCTGAATTAAAAAGAAAAATCAATGCATGGGAGACATTTGTAAATATTAAAAAGTCATAAAGAACTTTTATGACCTTTCTAGAACCTTCGATCCAGACAAGTGAAAGCCTACCATCTGTCTGATAAACTAAGGCAACCTACACTTCTGCACATGGGTAGAATGCAGCCCATAATTGCAGGCCAAGGCTTTTGTAATAACAACCAGGAGAAATCAGATAGATATATTACCAAAACCCATATATTTTAAGGCATCAAAAGAATTAAATGGTCTAAAACCCCAGAAGTGTGGAATATTTCCAAGGTAACTTGACCACGTCTAACCTCTACCTTCATCTAGGAGCATTTGTAAATTCTGTGCCTGGGCTGACAATAGTACTTACTGAGAGCCCCTTCTTGGGGAGGTGGGAAGGGAGAAGTGGAGAGAAAGGGAATTTTGGCGAGATTGTGTGGTGCTGGACTCAATTTGGAAATCTGAGGGAAAAAATTTTTGAGGGACTGGCCAGTTTTCCCTATGAGACACTTGCTAAATTCTGGTATTGTGAAGATGGTTTCCCTGGGGAATTCCCCTGGGTATTTACAGAATAATCTATACAAATCTCATACAAACTCTTTCAAAAAAAAAAAAAAAAAAAAGAAGAAGAGTGAATAGTCTGCCTGTATTTATAAGGTTAACATACATTTTGATTCTAAAATTTTTCAAAGAACATTACAAGAAAGGAAAATTACAAGCCAGAATCATATAATTATGGATGCAAAAATCTTTGGCAATTATTAGCAAAATAAACCCGATGGTATATAATATAGTTTTTAAAAGATAATACTCTACAACACACTTGGGTATTCCAGGAGTGCAAGATGGTTTTGAAATTCAATAGTTAATCTGTTTGATTTACTGCAGTAACAAAACAATTGAGATAATCATAGGATCATCCAGATAAATATAGAAAAAAAACCTCTAAAAATTCAAAATATACTATGAATAAGAAAAAAAAACTTTAGCAAATTAGGACTAAAGAATGTCTTTTAAAAAAATCTGTGTCAAATTTCACTCTCAATAATGAACTGTAAGAGATTTTGTTCCAGAGATTAGAAACAAGACAAAGATTCTCACTGAAGACCACTCTGTTCAACATTATTCTTGAGGTCCCAAGCAGTGTAATAAAGTAAGAAAAGAAACAAAAGACAAATGGTTAGAAAAGAAGAGAATATAACTATCATTACTGGCAAACTATGTGATTATGTATATAAAATCTATCATACATACTTTCAAAGCAATACTGCAACTAATAGATGAATCTAGGGATGTCTGGGTGGCTCAGTCATCAAGTGTTTGCCTTCGGCTCAGGTCATGATCCCAGGGTCCTGGGATCGAGTCCTGCATCAGGTTCCCTGATCAGCAGGGAGCCTGCTTCTCCCTCTCCCACTGCCACTGTGTTCCCTCTCTAGCTGTCTGTCTCTCTGTCAATTAAACAAATAAAATCTTTTAAAAAATAGATGAATTTAGCAAGGTCATAAGTTACTAAATAATACTTAAAAATCAGTTTTATTTCTATATACTAGCAAAAATAAATAAATAAAATAATTTAAAATATACTAAATACAATAGATTTTAAAAAACATTAAATGTCTAAGAAAATATACCTTGAACGATATGCAGACTTTATAAACTAAAATATTATAACACATTTTTGAAAGAAATTTTAATAAACCTATGGAAATGGAAGAATTTATCACACTTTAAAAAAGGCCAACCCAGAGTATATTATCAGACAAAATTCTCCTTCTGAAATTAAGGACCTATAAAGATATTCCTAGACTAACAAAAGCTGAGAGAGTACACCACAACTATACAACAATGTTTGCCTTACAAGAAATGCTCAAAGGAGTTCTACAAGCTGAAATGAAACACCACTAATTATTAATATGAAAGCATATGAAAATATGCAATACACTGAAAGTTAAGTATATAGTCAAATTCAGAATATTCTAATACTGTAACATGGTAGTATATTAAACCACTTAACTCTAGTGAAAAGATTAAAGGACAGAAGACTTTAAAAATAACTATAGCTATAATAATTTGTCAGTGGATACACAATATAAAAAGGGTAAATTGTGATATCAAAAACATAAAAGGAGTTTTTGTATTCACTTAAAGTTAAGTTGCTATCTGCATAAAACAGACTGATATGTCTATAAGATGTTTTATGTAAACCTCCTCATAACCACAAAGCAAAAACCTACAGTAGACACACAAAAGATAAAGAGAAGGGCATCTAATCATGCCACTGTGGAAAATCATCAATCCACAGTGGAAGGCAGCAAGAGAGAAAATATGAAACAAAGCAGCCAGAAGACAATGAATAAGATGGTATTAGTAAGTCCTTATCTATCAGTAATTACTCTAAATGTAAATAGATTAAATTCTCCAATCAAAAGGCATACTGTGGCTGAATGAACAAAAAGAAGAACATTCAACCACATGCTGCCTGCAAGAGATTCACCTCAGATTTAGGGTCACACATAGGCTCAAAAGGAAGAAATGGAAAAAGATATTGACTAACTAGAAATTGAAAGAGACTAGGGGTACCTCTACTTACATCAGACAAAATAAACTTAAACTGAAAAGCTGTAAAAGAGACAAAGAAGATCATTATATAATAACAAAGGGGTGAACTCATCAAGAGGATAAAACAGCTATAAATATATTTGTAGCCAACATTCGCTACAAATATATTTATTGTAGCCAACTAAATATATTAAACAAATGCTATCAGATCCAAAAGAGAAATAGATTCATGTATAGTAAGAATAAGGGAATTTAATACCCCAATTTCAATAACAGATCCTCCAGACAGAAAATCTGTAAGATTTGAATTGAATTATACTTCAGACCAAATGTATCTAACAGAAAATGTGGAACATTCCATTCAACAGCAGCCGAGTACACATTCTTCTCAAGTGTACATTGAGCAATCTCTTATTTAGATCATAGGTTAGGCAAGTCTTAGAAAATTTAGATTGAGGGGAGCCTGGGTGGCTCAGTGGGTTAAACCTCTGCTTTCCGCTCAGGTCATGATCTCAGGGTTCTGGGATTGAGCCCCCCATCAGGCTCTCTGCTCAGTGGAGAGTCTGCTTCCTCTTCTCTCTCTGCCCACCTCTCTGCCTACCTCTCTGCCTACTTGTGATCTCTGCCTGTCAAATAAATAAATAAATAAATCTTTAAAAGAAAAAAAAAGAAAATTTAGATTGAAATCACATTAGGTATCCTTTCCAACCAAAGTGACACAATGTAGAAATCATTAACAAAAGGAAAACTGGAAAATTCATGTATCTGTGAAATTAAACAACACACTCTGAACAACCAATCAATCAAAAAAGAAACCAAAAATGGATATTTTTTTAAATCTTGAAATAAACAAAAATGGAAATACAATGTACCAAACTCCTGGAATGCAGTAAAATCAGTTCTATGAGGGAAGTTCAAAGTGACAAATGCCTACATTAAAAAATTTATCCATGAAAGATCTCACATGAACAACCTAATTTTACACACCACAGAATTAAAAAAGAAGAACAAACTAAGCCCAAAATTAGATGAAGGAAGGGAATAACAAAGAACCAAGCAGAAACAACTGAATTAGGGACTAAAAGGACAATAGAAACAATCAATGAAACTAACAGCTGGTTTTTTGAAAAGATAAGCAAAACAAACTTTTTGCTAGACTTTACATAAAAAAGAGTATGAGAGCTCAAACAAATACAATTAGAAATGAAGGAGGAGACATTATAACTGATATATAAATACAAAAGATCCACAAGAGCCTACTATGTACAATTTATAAGCCAACAAATCAGATAACTTAGAAGAAATGAATTCTTAGAAACACACAATCTACTTAGACTGAATCATGAAGAAATAGAAAATCTGAACAGACCAATTAATAGTAAAGGGCTTGAATCAATAACCAAAAATCTTCCAACAAATGAAAGTCAGGACCAAATGGCCTTGCTGGTGAATTCTACCAAACATTTACGAAGGAATTAATGCTTATCCTTCTCAAACTCTTCCACAATATAGAAGAAGAGGCAAAATTTCTAATCTCGTACGAAGCCAGCATTCCTCTAATATGAAAACCAGACAAGGACACTACAAGAAAAGAAAATCACAGGCCAGTATCCCTGATGAATATAGATGCAAAAATCCTCAAAAAAATATTAGCAAACCAAATCAACAGTACAGCAAAAGGATCATACACCATAATCAAGAGGGATTTCCTTTAGGGAATGAACGAATGGTTCAATATCAGCAAATCAATCAACATCTACACCATATTAGCAAAATAAAGGATAAAAATCATATGATCATCTCAATAGCCACAGAAAAAGCATTTAACAAAATGCAGCATCCTTTCATGATTAAAACTCTTAACAAACTGGGTATAGAGGAGATATACATCAACACAATAAAGACCATATATGACAAGCTCAGAGCTAACATCATACTCAATGGTGAAGAGTTGAAAGCTTAGCTTTTCCTTCAAAATCAGGAAGAAAACAAGGATTCCCACTATTGGCACTTTTATTTGACATAGTACTAAAAGTCTTAACCAGTGAAATTAAGCAAGAAAAAGAAATAAAAAGCATCAAAATCTACCTCGTATTCCTGATTTCCTGAATGGCCTTGCTACCAGTTTCCAGCTTCTCAGTTCTCTCACCTATATAATCAGTTCCCTGCCTTTAAGTCTTTCTGTTCTAAATACTCTAAATACTGTTTGATAAATAGATCCTGACTAATGTAACTCTGTGTTTCAAATTACAAATTTACAACCATCTTTTACTCACACAAGCATGAGTTGATTATTTCATTAATGCCACAGGGAGTAGAAGGACAATAACCTTATTTGAAACAATTGACAGATCATGACTCAGTGACTCTGGAAATTACAGTGAGAGTTAAATTAGCCCAAAGAGCCCAAGACTGTTTAGCATGCACCAGGATGGCATCACATATATCTACCAAATTCATAACAAGATGGGGGAAAACATGCAGCATTACTTCCCTTCTAATAGATGCAAAAACTAAGTCACAGCAAGGTATAATATTCACTTACTGCTATAGTCTAAGGGAAAGAAACCATCTTAAACCAGGGTTCTCAACTCAGGATAATAGATGGATGCTATGTTGGCCCTTAACCTAAAATATCTGAGAATTCTCATCCAAAATTTTATAAATGTATAAACTGAGATTCAAAATGGTGAGAAGGTTGATCTATGGCTAGAGGGTAGGTTCAAAATACCTGTGACTCTTTACTTCCAAAACCATGGTCCCATCAAAGCAAGACTTCAAAACTTGCCTTATACTTACCTCCAATATCCCCTTTCTTACCTTGAAAACCAAAGAGAATTAAATTGTTGTTATGATCATTCAGAGTAGGTATTGATTTTATAATGGTAAGGTCCATTATAAAATGGATATAATATATCCATTATATATATCCACATATATCCATGGATATATAGATCCATATATGTATGTGTGTGTGTGTGTATCCATATATAATGGATATCTATTATATCCAACAAATATAAGCGTTTATTTAATCATTTATTCATTTATTTAACAAATATTAATTATAATGAAATGTGTACTGTTTTGAGTACTGATGACATATAGCAATAAGTAAGATAGACATGGTCCCTGTCTTCCTAGAGCATCTAAACTAGTAGAGGAATAAGACATAAATAAGCAACCAATAATTTCAGCATGCAGTAAATACTGTGAATGAAACAAACTGGACGCTGTTATAAAGGATAAAGGGTTATGGGAGTGCTGCGTACAATCATGCGTGTTTCACACACACAACCCTAGGAGGCGCTATTAGTATCATGGGCATTGCAGATTTGTATATTTATTGAAAAAAATTTCCGGCAGGTGGCAGTAAAGTTTCTTGTTCAAATAAATTGGTACATTAAAATCATTTTCTAACAATCTAAGAGTCTTGAGGAAGAACTGTTTTTGTTTTTTGGGGGGGTTGGTTTTATTTTTTTTTTTAATTTTTGTTTGTTTTTTTTTTTCTCCAATTTACCCAAAGACACCATACAGACTAGTGGAGGCCCTGAAAAGGGAAGGTACTTCGAAAAGAAAGTCGGATAAGACCATTTTGATAAAGTGACATTTAAGCTGAAGATAAATAAGAGACAGTCATTTGAAGAGCCAGAATAAGAACACTCCAGGAAGAAGGAAAAGCATGTGCTTGACATTATCCACTTTTATTTTCGGTTTGTTTGTTTTGACATTAGATTCTTACAATTAAAAATCATGAAGTTCTTTGTAGATGAACCTAATTTTCATTAGCAGAGTCTGTGTTTTGCATGATTTGTTTTTCCACTGGTGATGACCTAGTCTCCTTGCTTTCCTCCCTCGAGCATACATGTCCAAAGCTTTTTGCTGAGGTTAGGAATGCAATCTTTGATCACATAACCTAGCTGACTGACCCATATAAACCAAGGACAGAGAAAAGTAATATAGCAAAAAGTTAAGAAGCAATTTTCATGGCAATTACTACCATTTGTTGAGCATTTACTAAAAGCAGGGCAATATATTAAACCAAACAATTAATCTGAACATTGTGCTTAACAATTAATCTGACCTGATCAGTCACCACCAAGGAAATTTCCACTACTATGTATTTATCCCCTTCATCTTCCTTCCTTCTATGTACCGGGTAGTTTGCCTTTCACCTATACGGCAAAGTAGAAATATCTATGATTTAACCTTGTTATAGTCCTAACCTCTAACATTTGTAGTGTTTATTAAATGCCAAGTATCATGTTAAGAGTTTTACTAACTTTAGTTAATTTAAACCTCAACAACCAAGATTAGATGTTATATCACCCAATTCACAGAGGAGCCTGAGACCTAGCATGCCTCGGATTTATGGAGGTGGAATTTTGTCCGAGCAGCCTGACTCCAGTAATCACCCTCTTAATTCTTCATGCAGTACATGGTACCTAGAAAGGTATCAATAAATGTTTACTATTGCTGGAGGCAGAATGGCATAGTGATAAGGGGTATCACTCTATAAGTGATCACTTATCACTCCAATAAGTGGAGATTCCTACCTCCCACGTGACCTCTTATGACCCTAAGAGAAGGTATTCCAAGCCACCAAGGTTTCCTTAGAGAAATAGGCCAAAATAACTCAGCTACCATGGAACTTTTGTTTGCCGTGTGCTTTCACCAGTGTTCTGACATCTTTTGTTTCAGAAAAAAGTCTTCACCTTCCCCCATGTACTCCTTAGGGTAAAGCACCCTTCATTCTCTCCTAAAAATTCCTGATTTCAAGGAGAAAGAGATATAGAACATGCATAAAATTGTCTTCATTCATCCTGGTCCTCCCTCCCCAGAGGCCACTACTGGAGTCCTCTAAGTGACAGAAGTAAATGGCAAAGAACACCAATTAGCAAGAAAGTACTTTCTCCCCCTTTCATTTATTGTGAGTGTACTGTTCAAAAATTTAAAGTGTTGTGTGGCAGATTTCCACAGAATTTGTGATTCTGAAGTACAAGGAAAACCCACATCATGAAATTAATTTGATAAAAAGACAATACAAAGCCAAGAGACTATTTAGACATGTCATTTTATTAAACATCATAAACTCTGTTGTGTTATAGGCACAGTGGAACCAATAAGCCATTAATACAGCATCATGCAATAGCCAAGAGCAGAATATGAACCAGCTTTGATCAAGAGCAGGTGTGAGCACAAAGCAGAAAGTAAATTGTTCAATCAATTAATGGGAACAGAGTTAAACACTCTTGTCTATCGGTAGGTTATAAATCATTGCATCCCGGTGGAAAAGGCTACAATAATTCCATAACAAAGCTCAGTGATTCTAAGCACTCTGCAGTAAATCTTTTATCAGCTTCAGCCTGGCATCTCTGTCCCAAGAGCCAATTTGTACTTTGTGGGCTCAGCCCAATACAGTGCCCAGAAAAGAAGATTTCGGTGAAAGAGACTTGTGAGCAAACCTCCAAATGTTCACACACTAGATCTTGGATAAATACCCACAAATTCAGTGGCTTATGTTAACTGCTGAAACATGAAAATCCAAGCTGGAATATGTGTGAGTAGGCAGTGGGGGTAGAACAAAGTACACACGTCAGAGAAGCCAGGGAAAATTAAGAGCCGCTCAAGGAAATAGGCATCCAGACGTTTCCAATTTTGAAAAGTAATATTGGAAAATAGTTTTGTTTTTCTTTTCTAGACAAATGTGCTCCTGAGTCTCCAAAGATGGCTCCCTAAAACTTAAAACTCCCTCCTGCATTGCAGCTGAAGTCTGAAGCACTGAGAAAAGGCAGAGCTCACTCTTGGAAATCTGGAAATTGAAAAATCGCAAACCAAACTGCAACCTGCTTAGATCACCGGGGAATGGGCTCGTTTTCCCTCTCTGGCCTTTGTAATTTCCATTCACCTCCTCAATTCTACAGTAATAACTTCAATATGCTTAATGAAAGCCTGCCAAGAGAGCCAGCTTCTACGGACTCTGGGACTAATCTTCACCCCAAATGAGGGACACATATGAATTGCTTAAGTGTGGCAGGAAGTCACTAGCTCAACCTCAAAGTCAGTCTTACTATAGAGTCTTTTCTGACCTTGGTGTCAAAGTTCCCAATAACTGGTTTCATGCCACATTCCCCAGTTATGATGATAAAGTTGGTGCCTTAGCCTCCTGAATACAAATGTCTAGATTTTGTCCCTAAACCTTAATTTCCCCAATATTTGTTCTAAATCTCTACACATGCCACCAGTTTATTTGCTTTATCTGTTTATTGTTCTGCCTTATCTTGACCTGCATAGATTTTCCTTTCTCACACAGATGAACCTCTCAGATTTAGAGTTAAGTTCTGATTCCTTCTTCTCTTCCTTCCTGTCAAATATTTATTGAGTGTCTATTTGGAACTGGACCTAAAAAGAGAAAGCAACCCAGTCTCTGACCTTAAGAGCAACCATGGGTATCAACATCAACATCCTGATTTTGAAAGATGTCAGGATTCGATCCTATGTATTCCTTGGATCTACTTGATCTCTAGGTCCTAGTCCACCCTATAACAGCTTAAGGAGCTGAGGCTGGGGTCCTAAAAGAACACTAAAGGTATCACTTAAAGTTGATAGAACTATAGTCTTAATTGATAGCCTCTCCCAATGGTGTCCATATTGCTAACTGGTTTGACTTGTTTTCTTTCTTTGCTATTTTGCCTAATTAGGTGGGACAGTATCAGGGTTAAAGTTCATGTACAAGTCAATGTCTGTATTAAGGAAAAGTATTTAGTAATTTTGGCAATAGATGTATAAACTTGATCCCTAACAAGGAGAGTTTTTTATTTCAATTAGGGTATTTTGCCTTCACCTATGTTGCATTGTGTCCTGTGTCAAATAAAAGTTTGTGGTGTGGTTTTCCACACAGGTATTTGAATGGTAACCCAACCAACACCTTCTAGCTCTGGTTTTGATTAACAACACATAAATCTACAGTTAAACTTAGAAATTATATTCCTTCATAATTTAAAGACGAACATAAAATGTTTTCTTATTTTTCCCTTCTTGCTGTGAATGTTTGTCAGCATTTCTCGAGCCAAGAGCAGTGAAAAGTCAATGTTGTAAGGCAACTCTCTAACCAAAACTGACTCTTCTGTTCTCACTATCTCCACACACACACACCCACCACATCCCCCGCACAAACACAGATTTTTTTTAATCTTCATATACTCTTTTAAAGCAGAAAATAAAATTAAAAAGCAACAAAAATACAAAAGCAGTTCCTCTGTTCCCATACTTTGGACAATGAGGGAAAAGGCATCGAGAATTGTAGATCTCAACAACACTGAAAACAAACATTCAAGATCATACCACAAAACTAACAACACCGTTAAATGAGAATCAAATACTATGCATCAGATCCTTAATAGTTACCTTTGAGAATTATGGATTTTACCAATTAGCAAGTTCTTGACAAACACTTTACTTATTCATGGAAATGGATTTGATTTCCTTCACTAAACCATCAGTTGCCTTATTCAGTAACCTTGGAAATGATAAACATGGGGGTTATTCTGGGCCCTGGGGTGGGCTGGTAAAATGTTTTGTATTTCTAGAAGAGAAACTAGATTTTCAATCAGAAGACATGGATGGGGTTGAAGCTTAGGCTCTATACTCATTAACCATATAATATTGTGCAAGGTATTTTACCTCTCTGTGTTTTGGCATGCCCATATATCCAGAAGTTATTAACAATGTTAACAATAACTGCTGTATTGATTTGACTATACTTTGGTGAATTTTTAGTACCTTTTTACTGTGATGAAATATACATAAAATTTACAATTTTAACCATTTTTTATCCATACAGATCTGCAGATCTGTACATTCATAATGGTGAATATGACCATCAACACCATCTTTCTCCAGAACTTTATCTTCCCCAGCCAAAACTCTGTACCCATTAACCACTAACACCTAATTGTGCCTTATTCCAGCCCCTAGAATTGTCACTATAAAGTAAGGATCATAATTAGACCTTGCAAGTTTGTTGAGAAGTTTAAATGTCATAATAGTATATACACTGTTGTTGTTATAGGTTAAAGATGGTCAAATGTTGGCAATTTCACATACCTCGACCTAATATGCTTGCTGATATTCATTTGCCCTTCTAGACCCAGCCCATACATTTTGACATAAACTGTGCTCTGTGTTCTAAGAGCCAGAGCTGCATGAATAGCTCTCTTGCCATCTGGCTTCCAGTTAATTCAGTAGGGACAGGCAGTAGATTGCAGGACAGGAGGAGAGTGTGCTTGGAATATTTATTCCCCAACTTCCTTATTGTTAGATAACAGTTTGACCAGCAATCACATTCATCCAATGAATTCTATAGCTCTTCTCACATGGACTTCCCCTTCAGCTAGTTGTAGCTTCATAGCATCCACATTTTAAGCTCCTCCAGGCCTAGGGATGCTAACAACTCTCAGAGATTGATAGTCTCAGGGTACTCCACCATCTTTGATTGGTTTTTCTTAAACATGTCCTTACCTAAACAACTTCTTTATTGATCTCTTCTTAATTATCCTGTTTGAGTGTGCCATGTCTTTCCTGCAGAGACTCAAACTGATATAATATATAACATATTTAATATATTGCCTTGCTTTTATTAAGTACTCAAAAATTATAATTATCATAAAAATTACATCTAATATTTTGATACTATTATTTCATTTTGTCTTTGGTTAATCATACTTCTTTTCTCAAGTCAAAATTACTCATATGCTGGAGGCATGATCAGTGAACCATATTCTTAAATACCATATACAAAGGTTGGGGCACCTGGGTGGTTCAGTCAGTTAAGCATCTGACTCTTGTTTTTGGCTCAGGTCATGATCTTAGGGGTATGAGATAGAACCTCCTGTCCAGCTCTGTGCTCAGTGGGGAGTCTAATTGAGATTCTCTCCCTCTCCCTCTGTCCTTCCCCACCGTTAAAATGGGGAAGACCATTAAAAAAAAGGTAAGATCTTCTTTCAAGTTATGCTTATTGGGTTCTCCAAGTAGCCAACAAGCTGGAAAGCAAAACTAAACTAAAAATGTAGCTTAATCTACCTCCAGAAGTCCTTAAGCTTATCTTTGTTCCATACTTAATATGTTGAGACAGTTTTAAAATAACTTGTTTGAGAAGCTAAACAACCCAAAAGTTACTTTTGGTTTCCATTTAAGGAAAGCCTTTGACCTCTTATGGAAGATGCACTGTCCCCCAGCCAATGGTGGACAAGATGTAGAAGAGCCTAACTATAATGCTACTTCAGACAGAACAAAGATAGTAAAGATGGACTTATAAAAAACTCACAAATCTTAAACTTCAAGGACCCTTGCTTGTATAATCTCCCATCAGGATCTCAGGCAGGAGACATGGGTGCACAAGACCATACATGTTTGTAAATGTGCAAAAGTAAGACAAATATATATTTCCACTGTGACTTCCCCTCTATCACATTTTTCTCTTATAATGGGTAGGATTGAAGTGGCTGTGGGCATTGTGTAGAATATTACTAAAAGCAAAGCTGTACTTTCATTGGGTTTAGTGGGATACATTTATGCTGTTTATAAGTATTTTTTAGTACAGTTAATTTACTGTTAGCTATTGCATAAAAAAAGGCTTCAGGAATTCTATCTCTGGCTACTTTGCTGACTCAACCACCACTGTGGCATTAAGATGCAAAAATAGAGGCTGTATCACAATATGAATGTGTTCTACAACACCTGGCACAAAAATCTGTGACTAGTGGAAGAAAAACAAGATTTACAAATATAGAACTAGAAGCTCATCTATATGAAATTCTTTCAGTCATTAGACATGTAAAATTATAAGCAGAGAACTTAGTTCTCATCAATGTCTAGTCAAAACAGGAATATATTCAATAATGCAACATAAAATTATAAAAGCACCATACATTTTCATTTTTACATGGTAATCATGCAAATAGAATTTACCTGCATTCTTGTTATTGTAGAGCACAAAACTATAGGGATACTAAAAATAGCAATGAGCATGTTTGTAATAGTTCATAAATGAAAGAAACTTGATAAAGGTTTTTAAAATTTTGGCTATACTACTAAAAATTTTATATGACAATGTAATGAATTGTGAACTAAATAAGGTAACATTTCTAAACCTTTGCTCACATACTGATCAATCACAGTAGATGAGAAACTGAATTATTGGTAAAGACAATAATTATTATTGTGATTAAATTTATTGTGATATCTTTCCTGTTTCTAAATAAATATTGACTCTAAGACCTATTTTTGTATTTGTTTTCTGGTAGAGGTCTCCTCAAACTGTATAAGCTTCAAGTACCTTAAAAGTTGTAGCTACCCCAGAAAAACAACAAAAGTTTACGTAAAGTCTCCACTTCTACCTCATAGAGGCACTCAAGATAACCTCAGGCATTTGCTTACCATCTCCAAAGTTGATATATCTGTCTCTGCACCTCAGTCTAAGTAGAGTTTTGAATATTCAATGAAAATGAGATATTTCTACTTGGAATTATAAAAATCCTGAATAATGATAATGATAAAAGTTCATGTCTCTGGCCTGATGATCTGTGGGATGAAGTCCTCTGTACTAGAGGCTCCAGATACACAGGTTCTCTGTTCCACTGAACTAAGGGGGAGAAGAGAGAGAAATTTTCAAGCATCCTCTGCATTTTTTTTTTCATGGACAGAATTCCAGTATCTCAGAAAACAACCTTGCATTTGTGAGAACTCCTATGAGGGAATCAGCATTTTCTACCTGATCCAAGAAATGGGAAGTGGTTTGGGAGAAAGTAAGGGAAAGAAAAAGAAGATGCTGCTCTGGTTTTCTTTTCCATGGTAAATTTTTTGGGAAATTTGTCAAAAGTAAATGCTATGTTCCTTCTTTTAAGTGGCATTCAACTATTGTCTGCTCTAGAAAAAGATAAAGCCATGAAAGATGAGTTAATATTTTTCACTGTATCTCCTTATATTTATAAATAAGAAGATTACAATGACTGTGGAGGCAAGTCTCTGTCAGCATTTTTAAATTATGGCAAGAGAACTAGAGAATACTAATGCTAATAGCACCAGAAGTGAAAATCAATTTTGCTATTTGATTCTGAAATGTGGCTTCCATCTCAAGATGTCAGAAGCTATTACAATACTCTTGCATTTATATCCTCTCCCCAATTAGCCAAGATAATTTCATGGGTTTTGCTGAGTTTGGTAGTTAAGCACCAAGAGCCATGGAACACAATCATAAAGACAGTTGAGCACAGCACAACTTACACACTGTTATATACCAATTACAGCTCAATAAAGCTGGAAAAAATAAAAAGACACTGTGAGTTGTTAGATGAATACACTCTTTAAAAAACACATGTAAGTTAAGGAGGAAAGAATAGTGTATGCCTAGGAGAAGTGTAAGATGTTAAAGAACAAATCTAATTGAATTAAAAGATGGTAACTTGATTCGTTACTTTATTAGCAAAGTTGGGAAAGGAAAAAAAAAAAAAAGAGAGAGAGACAGAGAGAGATACACAGCCCCTGATTATAATATGGGAAGTTTTGGGGGTATATAAAATCATTATCACTTCGACTCCTGGGAAAATGGGATAGAACTACTTTTCCCTGTCCCTCCCACTAAGTACAACTGAAAAACCTTAAACATTATAAACAAAATAATTCTAAGAAAACTCTGAAGGATGGAGATAAAAGGTACTCTGTAGGGTACTAGACCCAAGGAATGACATGGTGGTGAATTTCCTGGCTTTTCTATTGCATCATATACCCTGGATTTATCGTTGAGAAAGCCAGCCACCCCAAAACACCAACATGTTAACACTTAAAAAACAAACGAACCCAACAACAGCAAAAGCTTTGTCTTTCTAATAAAAGGCTCAGGAAAGGGGTAGCATAAAAAGAAAATTTTTATACAATAACTACCCTGCAGCAAAGGTGAAGGGGGAGCATAGAGTCCTATCTGAATGGAACTGTTACATGTTGCCCAGCAGCTTAGTCAGGGCGGTGTCAGTAAAGGCAAAGGAGGGAATCATCACTTCATCATCATCAAGCTATAACAAGGCTCCTCCCTGGTATCAGTGGACACCATTTGCATTGCCTGAACTTCTACCGCAACCAGGAGGTAATGGGATGTTCCTTCTCCTCTCTATCAGAGGAGGGCTCATAGAGAGTTAAAAACTTCCCTGGCTTCCATTGGTACTGAGGCCATCCCCCATCAGTACTTAAGCCACATGAGGACTGGTAGTGAGACACTCTACTCCTCCCAGCTATGGTAGTATCAGCAGAGGCCTAGTGTGGAGCAAACACTAGCCTCCCACAAAAAAAGTAAAGAGTTCTTCCCACCTCTGCTGGGGGTCAATGGAGACCATTTGGAAACTGAACTTCTACTCCCAGTACAAGTAGTGACTCAGCACTGTCATGTTTTCCCTGGATCAGTGTCAAAGGAAGCCAGCTAAAACAGAAGGCTTCAGTAAGATTTAGAATTTCACAACATAATACCAAAAATATCCAGCTTCCAATTTTAAAAAAATCACTTGTCATGCCAAGAGTCAGGAAAATCTCACCATGTATAAAATGACAATTGATAAATGCCACCACCCTGATAACAGAGATGTTAGAGTTATATAAAGTTATATAAAGATTTTAAAGCAACCATCATGAAAATGCTCCAATGAGCAATTACAAACATGCTTGAAACAAAGAAAACAGTGCAAAGTCTCCACAGGAAACATGAAATCTCAGCAAAGAAGTATTATATAAACTGAATGGAAATTTTAGAACTGAAAAATATATTAACCAAAATTTCAAACTTGCAATGTCTTCAAGTTCACTAATCGCTTCTTCTGCAACATCTAATCTTGTATCTCATCTAGTGTAGGTGAAATAAATTTTTATATTTATAGCAGTTTTAGATTCACAGTAAAATTGAGCAGAAAGTACATGGAGTTCCTACATGCCCCTTTCTCCTCCCACACAGCCTCTCCACCATCAATATCCCTCACCAGTGTAGTGCATTTTTTACAATCAACGAACAAACGTTGACACATTTATTATCAACCAAAATCCATAGTTTATATTATGGTACATTCTTTGCATTGTACTTTCTATCATTTCCGACAAATGTATAGCAAGCAGCATGTATCCACCTGTATAGTATCATACAGAACAGTTTACTTCCCTAGAGTTCTCCAATGCTTTACCTACCTTTCCTATTGACCAATCCCTGCCCCCACCAAGTCCTTGGCAATTGATCTTTTTACTGTCTACAAAATTTTACCTTCTCCAGAACGTCATCTAGTTAGAATCAAATAATATTTAGCTTTCTCAGATTGGCTTTTTTCTTCTTAGTAATACATATTTAAGGTTCCTCCATATCTTTCACAGCTTGATGGCTCATTTCTGTTTAGAACTAAGTAATATTCCATTGTGTGACCACATCAGAGTTTACTTATCCATTTACCTATTGAAGGACACCTTGGTTGCTTCCATGTTCTGGCAATTATGAATAAAACTGCAAAAATATGCATATGCTGGTTTTTGTGCAGAGATAAATTTTCAGCTCCCTTCAGTAAATACCAAGGAGCATGATTGCTAGATTGTTTGGTAAAAGTATGTTTGGTTTTTTAGAAATTATCAAACGGTCTTGCAAAGTACAGAAAACTGTACTATATTGCTTTCCCAAAAACACTGAATGAGTATTCTTATTGCTCCACATACTCACCAGCCAATAGTATTGTCAGAGTTTTGGACTTGGACCAAAACAATAGGTATGTAGTATAACTGAATCATTGTTTAAATGTTCAATCCTTAATGATATATGATGTATATCTTCTTTGGGGAGGTTCCTGTTAAAGTCTTTGCCTTTTTTCAATTGGGTTATTTGATTCTTATTGTTGAGTTTTGAGGGTTCTTTGTATAACTTAGATAACAATTCTTTATCAGATAATGTCTTTGGCAAATATTTTTTTCTAGTGTGTGGCTTATCTCCTCATTTTCTTGATCATCTAGCATATGTTTTTAAATCTCATATATAGTAATTTTCACCTCCCAAAGTTTGATTTGGTTTTTGCTTGGTTTGGTTTTTGAATTTTTTAACATATTTTAAGTTTCTACTTATTGTACCCGATCTTTCTTCTAGCTTCTTAAACATACAGAAGAGAATTATAATCATTGTTTTGATGGTTCTTTCCACTAATTCTATCATCAATGTGATTTCTCAATCTTGATGTAATTTTTAAAAATTTTCTCTATTTGTCACATTTTTTTTTTTTGCTTTTTTTCATGCCTAGTAATTTCTTATTTGATGCCATGCTTTGTAAATGTTGCCTTGTGGGGTGTTCGATATATTTATTTAACAATAAATATTTGGGGCTTTGTTTTGACAGTCACTTGAATGAAAACAATCTGACTTGGGGGGTCTAGAACTAATTTTGTACTACTATTTAAGAAAGACCCTTCTAAGTACCCATTACCACATGAATTATGAAGTTTTCCACTTTGATGCAGAACAAATCATCCCTGACCCTGGCTGAGTTATAGGAAATACTTCATGTAATTTTGAGGCTGTTTGGTTCACTGGATAAATATCTTCCTACATGCATGAGGTGATCAGTTTCCAACTGAAGACTAGAGGGGGGAATCCTCTATAGATCTTCAAAAACTGGCTCTCTCTGAATCTCTTCTCTGATACTCTGAGTTGTAAACTCTACCTCCTTGGCCTCTCAGAGCTGTCAGTTCTGTGTTCTTTGGTAAGAGAAACTAGGGTTCCACTGGGGCTCCCCTGCCTGCACCATAGCCTGGAAAGTCTCCAGGTTCATCTCACTTGTTTTACCATCTCTCAAAGACTACTATTCTTTATTACAGGATAGTCAAATTTTTTTAAGATTTTATTTATTTGAGAGAGAGTGAGTGAGAGAGAGAACATGAGCAGGAGCAGAGGCAGAGGAAGAAGGAAAAGCAGACTTCCCACTGAGCAGGGTGCCTGACATGATGTTCAATCCCAGGGCTCTGGGATCATGACTTAAGCCAAAGGCAGATGCTTAACCAACTGGGGCCCCCAGGTGCCCCAGGATAGTCATTGCTATAGAAACTATTGTTTCATTTATCATGCCTTATTTTTGTTGTTCCAGGTAAGAAGGTAAATCTAGGCACTATTACTCTCTATTTGGGCCAGGGACTGTTTGAGACCCAGAGCAAATCATTAGATCTTAACTAAAGTACTACAAGGTAAAAGAAAAGAAAACATTTGGATTTGCAGACTAAAGTATGGTTTCCTTCAATGGATTCCTCATCTGGCCCACGGACACCACACACCCTGGCTCCCACCACTGTCAGTAAAAGTTCAACTTCCTCCCATCATAGCTTCTCTCTTCTCACCATGCAGTAAGAGCCTACACCAGCTTGTTGATAATTTTTGAACTTTTATAACTGTGAATCATTAGTCTCTAGATCCCCCAAATTCCAGGGGACATATGTCAATTTCTCTGAGAGCTTTCCTTGAGCTCCCCTAACCCCACCATAAGGACTCTGACAACTCTTTAAAAATATATTCTGTGCCAATCTCCAAATCTTTAATGAGTTAATATCCTTATTTCATAAAAGGTGGAAATAATTGATAAACTAGTAATCATTAAACAATCATCCAAAGAATTAGCATTGTATTGTAGAGGTCATCTGGTAATTATTCTTCTCAGATTTTTGAAGCCAAACAACTAGATAGCAGAAAACTGTTAGTTAAACTGTTAGCTTAGTTAAACCATTTCATATATAATATTTTATACACAGACATTTGTTAGTATGTAATCAAAGTACATAAAAATACTGCCTGGCAAGTAATGGGCTTTTAATAAACATTTGTTAAACAAATAAATGCACAATCTTTGGGGTCACACCCAGGTTTGCTAGAATATTATTAACTCTATAGTATACAAACATTAATACACTCATAGAAAGGAATAAAAAATCATCAAAGATTAAGAAAATCTTAAAAGCCACCAAAACAAATGACATGACTCTTCCTGTATAGCAGACTTCATACCAGTACTAATAGATTCTCAAAGACAGTAGAACACTATCTCCAAACTGGTAAGAAAAAAAAAAGTTGCTTTCAACCTGAAATTCAGTACCCAGCTAGGTTATCATGCAAGAGTGAAAAGCTAAAAAAAAAAAAAAAAAAAAAAAAAATCTACACAATACAAACTTCGAGTAAAAGAACTTCTAAAAAGAGCTATGTCATTTAATAGGAAAGAAAATGGAACCAGAAGAAAGTAAAGGGAAGCAAATAGTAAGTGTGAATAAAGAATTTTTAAAAATATGTTGATAGGATTTAAATGAGGATTGACTGTTCACAATATACCAACAAGGTAATTTGTTATGTAAATAAAAAAGAATTATTTTTTATTTAAACTCAATTAACATATATAATATGTATGTTGACATATACATTATCTGTTAATTAAATTTAAATAAAAATAATTCTTATGACACAAAATAAGTAAAATTTAAAAATAAAAATAAACTAAGATGAAATTAAGTAGCACATGGGAAATGAAGGTAAATCAGAGTGAAAATACTCCAAAACTCATGTACCAATCTACAAAAAAATAGGGACTATTGGTTAACTAGATTTTTAGGGAAAGGATGTTAAAGGATTTAAGGGTAACCACTAAAAGAATAAAAACAAATTATATATTCAAGAAAGGTCAGGAATAAAAGAAAACAAGGAAGTTTGAAACTGGTTTTAAAAAATAAATAAGGGGGCACCTGGGTGGCTCAGTCTGTTAAGAAGCCAACTCTTGATTTTGGCTGAGGCCATGATTTCCAGGTTCTGGGATCAAGCTCCCCTGGGGCTCCGTGCTCAGTGTGGAGTTTGCTTGAGGATTCTCTCTCCCTCTCCCTGTGCCCCTCCCCATGCTCACTCTCACACATGTACTCTCCTTCTCTCAAATATATAAATAAATCCATTTAAAAAAAGAAAAAAGTAAGATTTTAGAGTTAAGTCCAAAGAGTTCTGTGAAGTAGATCTGTCTCTCAAAGCTAGGCCATGTGCTTCTCCTGTTGGATATAAGTAACTCTCCCAGAATACTGACTTCAGACAAAGTTTCTATGAAATCACGATTAAGTGAGACAAAACAAGACCACTTTACACTACTGTCTAAACCTAGTCACTGTCACTGTGCAATCTACAAAATGCCAGACAACCCCTTTCCTGGCTATTGTGAGTGAATGCTACTTTTTTTTTTCTTGTAATAATCACACTAATCCCTCCTTTGTCCAACTCTAGACTGCCATCCTCACAGCTCAGATTTGTTAAGACACTCAATTAGAGAATTGTCCCCATTTTCTGACAGTACTTAATCCACTTTATAACATCTTCTCACTGAGGCACCTCATTGTTCTCTACAATGTCTCATGATACGAGTTATAAACCCAACATTCTCTTATGTGTGTGATGCTGGGGTCTTTGGCTAAAGAACACTGACATCTACAGTCATAATAAAATTAAAATGATATTTTAGTTCACTCTTTTCACAGATCTCTTCCTAGAAGAATTTTAAAATAACTTTGCCAATAGTCCCCGAACCCTCACACACCCCAACAAAAATCCTGTTGGAACTTTTCATTTTCTTAAAAATACAGAGTAACATAGTGAGAACTAATATTTTTCCAGTATTGAGTTTTTCCTTTCAGAAACATGATATATCTCTCCATTTATATACATCATGGTTTAAGGTGTCTTTGTAGTTTTATTCATATAGATATTATATATGGATTGCCAAATTTATTTCTAAATAACATATAAAAAGAATTCCTTAATATTTCTGTAATAATATTTGACATAGATATTTATGTATATGTGTCTCTATATATGCATATATGTAATTCTTTACACAGTTTCTGTACATGCCTTTCCAAATTTATTCATATATATTTATATATTTGTGATGTTATATATTGCTATATATATCACTATTATACTTGTTTTCTAATTCACTAATATCCATATTTTACTTTAAATTCTCTGGCATATTTTCTTGATCTCTTTCTAGAATTTAGAGTAAAATGATTGTCTAATTTATTTTTAATAAGCATTTCAGAAATGGGGCGCCTGGGTGGCTCAGTGGGTTAAAGCCTCTGCCTTCGGCTTGGGTCATGATCCCAGGATCCTGGGATCGAGCCCCACATTGGGCGCTCTGCTCAGTGGAGAGCCTGCTTCCTCCTCTCTCTCTGCCTGCCTCTCTGCCTACTTGTGATCTCTGTCTGTCAAATTAAAAAATAATAAATAAATAAATAAGCATTTCAGAATATAGATTTTTCTCTGAACATAGATTTGACCATATGCTATAAATTATCATACAGATACAAAGCACTCTTCTTGTCTTTTATTCTTAAATGAGTTTGCAACAATCATATTTGATTTTAGCTATTGAGGAGAGTTGATTTTTTCCAGGTCAAAAAGCTTCATCTCTTTAATTTTTTGTAAACAATTCCTGTGTTTAGATCATGAAGGTGATGGAATCTTACCTGTATGGTAACTGACATTTCCCTATTTTTCTCAGTCATCTTCATTTTAAATAATTTTCCATGAATATTTAAAAGGCAATATATTTTCCAGAGGACGCAAATACTTGCATGTATATTTATGGGCTCCATGCCCAGCGCAGAACCCCCTTGCAAGGCTTGAACTCACAGCCCTGAGATCATTACCTGAGCTGAGACCAAGAGTTAGTCACTTAACAGACTGAGCCACCCAGGCAGCCCTGCATGTATAATCTTAATACACATTTTTAATATATAGGCATCTTTACCAATAAGCTTTTCCATATACACAGCTCCAAAATACGAGGACTATATTTGTCCTTTTTCACTGTTGTGTCATTAAGGCTTGGCACAATGCCAGGCATACTCAAGAAATATTTATAATTCAACGAACTGATAATTATTGTCATATATTCCTTTTCCCTAAATGATCTCTCAAAACTGAAAGATGTGTTAAAATATCTTACACTACTATGGCTATGCTGAAAAGTCTTTGCATATTTAAAAAGCATCTGTTGAGTGTATATATATATTCTACACTATTTGGTGTCTCGAGGTTTATAACTGTTATATCTTCATTGTAGAATTTTCCACCAAAATTAAACCATCATCTTTGGCTACTTATTTCTTTTGTAACTGTTTTCTATTCTGATGTGGGTGGTAGCTCTGGCCTTCTCTTCTTGATATTCTCTGAGAAATCTTTGCTCCAATTGTTAACTTATTAAAATTATCTCATGGTTGTGCTGCTTGTAAAAAACTATAAAAGGTTTGTGCTTTGGTTGTTTTAACTAATATGAACCTTTGCCCTCTAAGAGATGACATGTCATAAATATTTCTTACATTTGAAGCTTTTTGCTTTTTGTTTTCTTCACTATTGGGTGTTTTACCAATGTCTTTTGCTATATATATAATACGTATGTATTTCCCTAATAAGTTAGAAAATATACATTATATTATAATCGTATATACTCTCATATATTTATAATCATAAACTTTCTCAAACACCAGTGTAACAAAAGAAATAATGTACTGCTTCCCACCAACACAATATTAAGAATATAGGGTGCTTCTACTCTCCCTACACCTTCTCCACCAGTCCCCTACACATTCCTAAGAAAGAAAAATCTGATATAAGAATATAAGAATATAAGAAATGACTCAATGTCATTTACATTAGTGACTCCCTTATCAAAAAATTTTTCTGATATTTTAATTTTGATTTTGTTCATATTTACAATAAGTCTTCAATCTCACTTTTCCATTTAACTAGTAGCAAGGTTTACTTCTAGCTTTTATACCACAATGCTCCCATTCTTGGGTTCTATGGTTTCATTTTTCTCTAAGTTATCCAGAAGACCTGTTTGAACATTTTTCTTCCCAGGAAAATAAATCTATAAAAGTTATGTACTTTCTGCTCATGTTCACACAACAATTCTTACTGTTGCCTTCAGGTGAGCTCTAACTGATTCTCCTTCTGATCAGGACCGTGTGAGAGAAGACTGAGGTCAGAATATTTACATGCTCCTTTGTATTTATTTTGAATTCCCATTTCTGTATGCATGCAAAATTTTCATTTCTCTTGTCTGGATAGAAGGTGGATTTGGTCTTGGACAGAGCTATCCAATAGAACTTTCTGTGGTGATGACAATATCCTTTATGTGTGCTACCCAGTACAGAAGCAATCAGCCACATGTGGTTACAGAGCATTTGAAATGTAGCTACTACAAATTAGTTTTATTACATTTTAATTAATCACATGCAAATAATTGCATGGGAGTGGTGATGACTACCACATTGGATTGTACAGTTCTAGAATGTTCCAGGATCATAAGGGAGAGGGGAGGGGAGTTCAAGTCTGTGTAATTTCTCACCTTGTTTTTATCTTCCCAATTAACTCTGCCCTCCTTGAAGAAAGTGGATTTTCCTCAGATTTCTCTGGCTAGAGTGCAAATCTGGAATCTTGCTTCCGGTTACTTCTCCTTCTAGTAGTCTTTGCTCCATTTCCTTGGACCACCAACAGAATTCCCACTTTAGTGCCCCTCACTTCTCTCTTTTCCTCCCTAGCTGCATTTTCTTGGACTGCATGACTGGAGCTATTTTTTCCACCAGCACTGTATTTAACTGCTGCATAAGAGCACTCGTGAAGGGCAAGAACTTGGACTTTGCATCACCCAAATTTTGCTTCACCCAAGAGTTCTATTTGAAGGAGTGCTTGCCAGTTTCTTCAGATAAAGAGAATCTTCCTCCTCATTCAATGGTTTATTTTCAAGTCTCCTCAATCTGCCTTTGTAGTGTTTAAGCCCCAACAGTTGTGTTTTCTGTTTGTAGTGCCAGTGTCTGATTCAAGCTTTGAGTGCTGTGGAGGCATCCACATCAGTATCTCTAATAAACACACTGCTAGCCACATACTGTATAAAGAGCCATGTCTCCTTCCCCCACTAAGAAGCCTTTATTTTACTGATCTTGGTTGATTTTGATAACAGACCATTTGGGTCACTTTTTTTTTTTTCTTTTCCCCTGTCTTTAAAGTCCTACTCTTATGTTTTACATTTGCCAAGGGAGCAAGCCCTTGAAACCCTAGACCCCCCCACCCTGGACCTCATACAAGAAGAACCCCAGGCTCTCGCTCTCTGCCAGAGACCTCGCTGTGTGCCTCTATCATGCCTTGTATGCTCTGGGGCTGGTAAGTAATAAACCCTTTTTTTCTTTCAAGTTTCCTAATGGTTATTGCTGAAGGGCATCATGCAATCATAATAAGAACCACGGGGTTGATCCAGGACTAACATTGGTTTAGATAGGGAAATTATCAGTGGGAAGCTCCTGGGGCCCAAGGGAGCGCCCCCAGGCCTTTCTAGCCCATAGCATTAGATCAAGAGGCAGAGCTCAGCACAAAACAGCTTTCATGTGCTTTTCATCCTTCTCCAAGAGGCTGAACTGTCAGACTGCTACAACTCACTTCTAGGCTTTGACTATTTCCTTTCCTGGGGCTTTGCTCTGCTCTTGGGTGTCCCTCCATACCATCTTCTTAATTTTGGCTACTCTGGCATATGTTGCCATTTCTCTTGTGCCTTATGTAGCTACTTTCCTGCTTCCAGTGCCCTCACAGCCAAATCAGCACTTTCACCCAAGTGTACTTTTTTTTTTCCCCGCTCCAAAACAGAGTAGCTCAACTGGACTGGGAAGACTGGAAGGTACTGGTATCTTTTCCTTGAAGAGGACTCCAGGCCTCAGTTTCATTTTGGGTCAGGAATGGGAGTGGTGTCTTTATGGAGAATCTAAAACCATCTAGAGGAGTAACGATTCTGTGCGTTCCAAGGTACCTTTCCATCTACAACACCGTACTTCCTTTGCATCTCTAGTCTTCCTCTGAATGGACCTGCTACCAAGTCCCCTTGTATCAAGGTCAAGGGTGATTTCAAGCATTTTCCAGTTTCTGCTACCCAGTTCATGGAAGCAACTGGAGCTAACTAATCGATCAAGAATCCAGAGTGGGCCATGCAAGGCTGGTTTGCATCATGAGGAGCACAGTACATCTTTGAAGCTCTAAATGTGCCTGCAAGGTGGGAGTGTCAGTACTGTCATCTGGAGCATCGTGAGCACTGCAGGTTTTGTTTTATCAGAATTCCAATTTCCATCTCGGCCCTAAAATGATCTTCTCCCAGTTATACCTGGGCTTGCTATCCACTCAAATTTGTCAGTTATTTTTCCACTCTGAGGCTCAGGCACTGAACGGAATCTATGTCCTCAACCTTGCTGTGACTAAAACCATGAAGCCTCTCTGGATTCCTTGTTCATGAGGTCAGTGAGCTCCTCTGGAGCCTTTTACTGCCTCCTGAGATGAGTGGTCTTCATGGAGTCCAGGGATGGCTTAAGCTAAACTCAGCAACTCAGGAGCCAGAAGACATGGTGGGGGGCAGGACTCTGGTTAGCTCTGCCCCTGACTGATTGGTTTCCAAACTGAGGTGATGGGTGGAAGGGAGGAACTTCTAAATTCCAGAAAGTCTTTTGGAGTTAGGTCTTCCCCTTCCTTCCCTTTCTCTTACTTTGACTTCCTGTCTCGTTCTCCCTCCCCTTCTCATTTCCTAGGGCCTCTAAGTTGGTGGATGGTAGAAGAATGCAAAGGAGATGAATGAGAGGTTGTGGTGTAGCAGGAGAGTTTGTCTGGGAAAAGAAACCTGGGGGTTCAGGGAGAGAAGCTCATTGTTTTCCAGTTCTGGGCTTTTACAAGATATGTTTACCTATGCATCTTGTTTTGTTAACTGTGCTTGCTAGCTATCTTGATTTTTGGTTTTAGGTCTCTCAAACTTGGGAAAACTTACTTTATGACTTTATTTCTTCTTGATTCTATATTCTGGTGTCTTCCTAGGGAGCAACAGTTATCTGTGTTTTTGATCTCCAGTCTCTTTCTTCCATATGTATATTATCTCTCCCTACTTCCTTTCTTTCCATATTTTTTAAGGAAATGCAGTATGTCATTCACAAGTCAGTGTGGATTCTGCTCCTTACTGCAGTTAATACTGATTCAATTTAATACCAATATAATTATCCTATTATATTTTTACTTACGGTATAGAGTCGCTTTCCCATTCAGCTCTCTGTTCCTTCTGCCTCTCAACCAGCATCTTGTACTTTTCAGTTCTCTGCTACTGCTTTATGTTAGCTTTCACATATTATATTGGAGTCTGTTTTTGTGAATTTTTTTGAGCAAATATATGACATACATATGAAACTTACTTCTCTATCTAATTGTAAATCATTTTCAGACATACTTTTTTCCTTCTGTGCTTAAATTCTCATTTACATGGCAGGTTTCTTTTATGGGATCCATCTTATTTGCTTTTCCCTTTCTTCCTTCTTTTCTTCCTTCCTTTTTCAGGAAAGAAAGATCTGTGCACTTAAGCAAGGGGGTAAATCTTGGTTGGTTCTCACTGTTGATTTCTTTCTGCCCTTTCTTAGAATATCTTTTATTTTTAAGACTTTATTTATTTATTTGAGAGAGAGAGAGCTCATATGAGAGAGAGAAAGAGAGCATGAGCAGGAGGAGAGGGAGAAGCAGACTCCCCACTGAGCAGGGAACCTGATGTGGGGTCTGATCTTAGGACCCCGGGATCATGACCCAAGTCGAAGGCAGCCACTTAACCTACTCAACCACCCAGGTTCCCTGCTTTCTGCCTTCTCTTAGATGACAAGCAGGAAAGCTAAATAGGGTGCATAGACCCAAACCTATTTCAAGTGGTTATGTAGCCTTTCATTTAGAATGGCTCACCTGAAGAGTCTTTTCTATTTGACTTGATTACCTTCCTGTTGGGGGCAAGCTTAACCCGTATAATCTGAAGCAATCTGTGCTTCTTTACTGATCAAAAATGGTAAGTGAAAAAACATAGCTCTCAGAATACCTGGTTGGTTCAGTCGGTTAAGTGTGTCTTCAGCTCAGGTCATGATCCCAGAGTCCTGGGATTGAGCCCCACATCAGTCTCCCTGTTTGGCAAAACAAGTCCAATGAGGGAAAATGAGAGTGCTGAACCAGCCCTGCTCAGTAGAAATTGGCTTTCTTCCCTCTGAAAATGAAGACCTCTCTCCTCTGAGGTATGCACATATAGGGATTTGATGGATTGAATACTTTATCAAGTTTTTCTCCATGTGGCTTGTCATTCTGCCTCAGGACGTCATCTGAGCTGTGGCACATGGTCATTCCTCATGACATCTGCATTTTCTAGAGTCTAAGACCCTGACTATTCTGCACTATTAAAAATGTGCATACTTTGTTCTTTTCTCAGTGATGAGATTGGATGAGAGGCAAATTCTTAACTTTGCCACATATAGTAGTCTAAAAGGCTTGGTCAAACAAATGAATATATTTGCACCCTTTTTGCCCTGGTAATATGCTTCTCCCTTTAAAGAGAAATGGGCATATATTCATAATCGTGAGTGATAATTAAGTGTTGCCTCAGCAGAGGATATACAAGAGGGGCTCACTGTTCACCTAAAGCTCTAGTTCCCTGGCTGATTCATGTCTTTTCACATCCCTTTCACCTCCCTGATATTTTCCATGCCTGTTTGTACTAGCAATCATTCAACTAATTCATCTGTTCAACGAACATTATTTACCAGGCTCTGCGTTAGACACTGAAGATATAATTACGACTTATACAAATATAGCCCTTGTTCTTTTACAATGTACAGTCTAATGAGAAGAAAGTCAGTAAACAAGTAAATGAACAAATAAATATTTATAAAAGTTATGTTACTTGCTATGAAGAAAGTAAACTGTGAGCTGTCATAGAGAATGCAGAGGGGAATACTTTAAATATTGTGGCTGGAGACTTCTTCTGTAAGTTGAGAAGAATGAGAAGAAGCCAGTTTCGTGAAGTAGTGTGAGGATGACAATCTGTGTCCCAGACAGAATTGCAAGTGGGAAGGCATTGAGACAGAAATCAGGAGAATGAGTGGAGGATATTGGGAATAGAGCCATAACATGGGATTCGGAGAGGTGGGCATAAACCAAAACATATAGATTTTCGAGGTAAGGAATATGGGCTAAATTCTAAATACTGTGGGAAACCCCTGAATTATTTTAAAATAGAAAGTGACATGACATTTTAAACAGGGAGTAATGTGATATGTTTCCAAAAATACGATTCTGGAGTGGGGAATGGAGATATACAGCAAGAGTGAAAACAAGAATACCATTTAGATGATGACAGTATCCCACCAGAAGTGGACACACATACAGGTAGAATCAGCAGGGCTTGCCACTCATTTAAATGCGGGGTGTAAAGGACAGGAGGAACAAGGGATGCATTTAATGTTCTTGCTTGAACAATGGAGCAGATCGCAATCTATTTTTCTAAGATGTGAATGACTGGGAGAGGAGGAAATTGATAGGGGAAAGAGAAATCAAGAGTTCACATTTGGATGTGATACTTTGGGGAAGTCTTTAATTTTGGGAATCCTAAGCATATACATAGAATTCAAAGTCATGTGAATGAAACTTACCACCTTAGGAGAGAGAGTAGGTAAGAAAGTCCTTGGCAACCCCAATACTTTGAATTTGGGTATAAGACAACGAGCCATCAGAAGAGACTAAACAGGAGAGGACAGTAAGGTTAAAAAAAAAAAAAAGAAAAAGAAAAATAGTGAAGTATAGTTAGATGAAAGCCAAAAGAGCTAAGTTTTCAGGAAGGAGGAGTAGTCATGTATGTTGGAGCTGCTACGAGGTTGAGGAAGGTGATGTCTTCAAAATTTGAAATCAGGGGGACCTGGGTGGCTCATTTAGTTGAATATCTGGCTCTTGATTTCAGCTCAGGTCATGATCTCAGGGTCCTGGGATCAAGCCCCACTCAGGCTCTGCAGTCAACAGGAGACTGCTTTCTGTCCGCACCCCAACCCACCCCTCCCTCCACTTGTGCACATGCTCTATCTCAAATAAATAAATAAATCTTTTTAAAAAACTTTGAAATCACAAAGGTCATTAGCCATCTTGACAAGTGCAACTCTGAATGGTGGAGTGAAGGAGGAGGAGAAGGAGCTGGGGGGGGAGCATCAAATTAAAAATTAATGCAAAACAAAGGAGGGATAAAATAATGAATTGCACTCAGGCAAGTGGAGATAGCATGTGGGATTAAGTGCTACAAGATATTTGTCTCTGCAGGGGACAAAAAGATGGGGCAAAATCTCAAAAATAGCATACAAAAGCAAGTTTTTAAAAGATGGGAGATTCTAAAGCATGTTTGTCCACTGATCATAATGATGTTATAGAGGGGAAAGAGACCAAATCAAGGAGAGGTGATCTGTCAGAGCAGTATCCCTGGGAAGTTGAGGAATGGGGTCCAGAACATATATGAGGGACCAGGTTTGGATAACAGAAGGGACAACTTTAGCTATTGTAGAAGGAAGGAGGAAAACGAAGACTGGATGCAGGTAAGCCTATAGTCTTGTAGAATGATCCAGATTTTACCAACCCTTCCTTTCTCAGTAGAGCAACCCAGTCCTAATTCTGCACTGCAAAAATTAGATAACAAAGTCAAAGACTCCACCATCTGATTAGGAAAGCCCTAGATTCTAACTTCTCTAGCTGTCCTCTGGAGGTCAGATCCCAGATTTGGGATAACAATGCAGCAGGGATAGTAAAAAGTAAATTCTGTTCAGCATCTAGAATAGCTTTGCTTGCATTTACTCACACATTGTATACTTGAGCTATGAATCTTTTTGTATCAGTGTTTAAAAACTCATTTTGTTTTAGTGATAAGGATTTGTAAGTTGTCACTTTTGCTCTAAAGGTCTAAAAATAGGGAAACATGCACACAGACTGGGAGAGGAATGCAATATGTCCTTTAACTATAGAACCTCCTCACCAAAATGTTGAAGAACAAGACAACAGCATAACTTTGAAGCCATTTTCTGGTATACTTTTTTTTTTTTTTTTAATGTTTATTGCATTATCTTCAGTGCATTGCCCTGGGATTTTGAGCCACAACTGGTCTAGCTAGCTGACACTGACATTTTCTCTTATTAGATACATCTGACAACCCACAGCTCACTAGTCATCCAGCTTATGGTAATATTTATGGACACCTTTGAACTCAATCACACACCAAGTAAGACCTACAGAAGAAGGAAAAACAGTGACAACTGTTAAATAACACTTGTCTTATTTTTCCACTTTTCTTCGGCATGAAGTCAAGGGTTAAACACACACATTAAAAAGGGAAATATGCCTGCTATTAGGGACGAGTGACCATGTTGCAGTGAAAGGAAGATTTCAAGAAACATCTCATAGCAGAGGATTTTCTCTTCCCAAAATGAAGCAGCATTTAAAGTTTCCACCTACATATGTCAATTCAATTATAAAACAGATTTTATAAATCAGAAACAATAATGGGGTGCTGGGTGAGTGGGTGTGTGTGTGTGCGTGTGTGTGTGTAATTTTTAAATATTCAATGTGCAGATTTTGCTCTCCAGAGAATTAATCAAACTGTCAGGCCCAAGACCAAAAACTGAAAAGCACACACAGTGGTATGTCATGGTAACTTAGCAACCAGAGCTGAAGAGGTTAAGACAGAAATTGCTGTCATTTTCTTACATTTAAGAATTTCTACCTTACATTCTCCCTGCTCCCCACCTCCCAAACACACATTCTGATTCCTCCAGGTGGTAGTTCACTGAATCAAATCTTTTATATATTTTAATGATCTTGTGTTTGACAATTTCTATTTGTGGAGGATAAAAGGAATCACCCACTGATTATGGAATTTCAGAGCATCTGTGGATACTTCATTGATCAAGACTCTAAGCCTTTTGTGCATAACACAGGTGTTACCAACGCAACACAATTTCCCATCAGAATGTAAAACATACATAGATAATGAGCAATTCCTATACAGAAGCATAGCGTCAGAGGGACATAGCCAGTTTCCATGACAGGTCCATTCTGCTACCAAATGGCAGTCGCCTCAGTCAGGATGGCAAATGTGCAGCAGCCCTGAAGGGCACCATGACAGGGCCTTCCTATGGTAGGTCCTCTAGGTCAAGGAAATTCTAGCTTAACATGTAGAAAAGAGCTCTGTTCCTCAAGGCTTGAGTGTAGAGCAGCAGTGAGTATTGCAAAGTGTAGAGGGGGGATTATTAGGGTACTTAAAATGCTGATATATTTAACAGTTTGTATAATATCCCTATTGGGCTTGGATGAGACAGAAGACAGAGGGATTACTCATCTCCTTTCTCCCGATCTCATCAACGTTGGCCTGTAATATTGAGCGCTCTTTATACCAGGCTCTTGCATCGATGAAAAGAGGCTTATTTGAGGGTAGCAATGAGCAAAGGGGAAGTGGAAGGATTGCATAATCCTTCTCCAGCATGCTGACCCTTGGATGATTGCTAAAAAGGTCATGTGTTTCCTTTAAGGTAGACGAGGCTGGGGGTAGATGGAAAATAGTAATCCCTCTCCACTCTAGCATGATTTTGCTGGATTTTTGGTACAACTTTTAAAACGAAAAGGTCAGAATCTCAAGATACTGTGTGGGGGGGAGAAAAAAAGAATGTGATTATGCCAACCATAGTCGTTCCATTTTATGATTTGAGGCTCCATTCTCACAGGGTTCCTGGCCCTGGTCCTATCCTTTCAAAATACTTGTACCTGCCACACCGGCCCATCTTTCCCCAAATTGTTGATCTCAGAAGCAGGATTCGAATGTTCACGGGTTTATTTAGTCTCCAGATGAGCAGGAACGTAACTATTGGTTCATTGTTTTATCTTGATCAAGAAAACACAGTTAGAGAACTCTAGAAATAAAATATTCTGAAGCCAGGATTTACTGGAAATAATTGGGCTAATAGGATTTTTTTTTTTTTGCTGTTGTTTTTATTACATCAGCATTCTTGCAGTTCATAAAGATGTTAATCATTTTCAAATTTTTTCCTCATTTCCTATGTGAGATGGTCTGAGATTTATGGAAGCCATATATATAGGCAGAGATAGGTGGATATAAATAAATGGAAGCAAAAAAAAAAAAAGCTATGTGGCTTCTTTCTTGTCTCTTCCTACACTGATGTGTGTGTGTGTGTGTGTGTGTGTGTGTGTGTATAGACACACACATGTATATGTATATATATTCTTTTTTTTTTTCCAGTGGGAATATATACTTCCTGGGTCTCAAACTTTGCAAGCTAGAGATACTTCAGCTTGTGTCTGAAGTCTGAGGATCATCTTGCCAGATGTTGCTACCTTCACAGGACATAGTTTTGCCCCTTTTTCTATCGTTGATGAGGCTATGGCATGATGCCCTTACTCTCTGTGTGTTCACTATCCATTCATTCATTTAAGGGTGTTAACTTTAAGGGAGTTCCTTTGGGATCAGATTCCACAGTCTCAGAAAGAAATAGATCATTTTCCATCCCTTTAGAACTGAAAACAGATATACTTCAAGTTAAGGCACTCCACATCAGCTCCAAGGCTATGCTTTCTCTGAGCTCTCCTCCCGTAGGAGTGCCACTCTTGGCCAAAGGGCAGCCTGGTCATCTTGCCTGTCCTCTGAATCAGTGATGCTCAAAAAGAGGTATATATACCCCCTGGACTGTGGAAGATAACCTCCTGGAGTACAGGAAGAAACTATTAGAACTTTCCTTTATATCTTTTTTAAATTTGGGGAAAGGCAAGAAATTATGGAATCATATTAACTCATTCTCATTTTTTTCCTACTTTTGGAATCACACATCATACATAGTGTACAAAGTGCCCAGAATAAAGAGGAGGGTCTGCTACATGGATAGTTAAATGGTGACATCCTCATTTGCTTTCCAAGTGTTGCAATACTGGGCTCATTTGTCCACTTAAGTGGGTCTGTAAATTGTAGTGTCTAGTTCTACTAAATCAACTCTCAAAAATATACAACTGCCTTAATGTATTCCTGAATAAAAACACTGCTGATTAAAGATGATAATGCAGGTACAAATGAACACCAAAAATTGATGAAGTTTACAATCTACCTTTCCTACATTTTTTTTTTTTTTACAAATCTTACAAGGAAAAAACAAAGCATTGTTAATGAGGGCTCATATGAAGTTGTCAGAATTTTTAGAAATTAAGAAAGTCACTTAAGACATAGATTTTTACCCAATCAATGGATGTCATTTGGTTGTATTTCCTAATGGACTCCGAGGTAAGTAAATTATGTTCCTTATGATGTAAGCTAATGCCATAGTGTATACATGTAATTTATGAATAAATGCATGCATTTATGGAGGGTCTCTTCAAAAATAGTTAGTCACATGTATTCATGATCAACTTTAAACACTCATGACGGAGTTCCTTTTCTGGTTTAGTGACCACTGCAGGAACATTGGCTCTGTAGGCTGAACCATCTTGACTCATCGGTTCCTTGAACCAGTATTGATCTGTTTGGCACTTTGTTCATATGTCCTCTCCTGACCAGAACAGACTATGCGTCAAATCCTGAGGAGAACCTTTTGATTTTAATGAGAAGAATAATTTCATTGGTGCCTCATCAAATAATGCATCCTGCTAAATTTGGAATATATCTTTTCTCTATATTTTTTTCTTATTTTTGCCTCGAAAGGCTGTCAGCCATAGCTTTGTCTTTAAATGTGGCTGGATCATATTCAGTGAATATTCAGAAATATTCAGAAATATTCAGTGAATATTTACTGACCATCTGCTAGGCTCCCTTCTTTGCAGCAGTCCTCCATGTGGTTCCTTAAAGAGGTGCCAGTTGCTCTATCAAGCCTCCTTGAAAATGGCTCTGGCTGTGGGAATGATGGGCAGAGTCCACAGTTCAAGGACAGGGGAGGAGGAAGGGCCTCTGATTCCAAAGGGCTAGCTCTCAGGTCAGCCAGAGGTCACGCCCTCCCTATAGCCTCTTTCAACAGTCAGCGTTTCAGGACCTCACACTACTGGTATTTGGGGCCAGAATATACTTTGTTGTGGGGTCTGTCTTGAGCACAGTAGGGTGTTTATCCACTTCTACACACTAGATGCTAGTGGCAAGCCCTCCTTTCCTAAGAAAAAAATGTCTCCACGCACCACCAAGTAGATCCTGGAGGGCAGAAACACTCCTGGTTGCGAACCAACTGTTTTCAGGACTGAAAAACCAAACAGCGGACTGCTACGGTAGGAAGTATTAGGGAGGATTTAGACAGGGCTAGCTGAGAAAGCCACCTTTAAGGAGGAGGTATACAAGCTACCACCTGAAGACTGAGAAGAAACCAGTCTCCTGGCATGGATGAGGAAGAGCTTTCTAGGTTGCAGAGATAGCAAGTGCAAAGACCCTGAGTCTTGAGCGTGCTGGACTCTGGAATCTGAAGTAAGCCAGAGATGCTACAGTAGAGTGACAAGAAGTAAGCCTGGAGATGTAGGCAAAGGCAGGATTATGTGGGCCGGGGGCACCTGTGTGGCTCAGTCAGCTAAGTGTCTGCCTTTGGCTCAGGTCGTGATCCCAGGCTCCTGAAATCCAGCCTAGCATTGGGCTCCTTGCTCAGCAGAGAGCCTGCTTCTCCCTCTCCCTCTGCCTGCCATTCCCCCTTGCTTGTGCTTACATGCACACACACACTTTCTCAAATAATAAATAAAAATCTTTACAAAACAGTGGGGATAAAAAGGATCACTCAGTCCTGGTACTTCACTGTGATGATCAGTTCTGGGGAAAAGTCTTGATCTGCAACAATTCTGTGCCCATTCTGTGAATTTCAATGAGAACTACCACGTAGCCTTATAGAGCTTTTTGGGAAATGGTAATACTGGAAGTTGTAGATTAGTTCATCTTTCCAGTAATTGAAGATATTCACCCTTGGAGCCTGAACAGGGACTAGTGATGCACACATACAGGTATAAAATTCACTTTCTGGGGTGGACGGTTGGCTTCCGCAATATGTAGACTATTAGTTAATTTAGAATTAAATCTGGAATATTCAGAATCCTTGGGTGTTGCTTGAAATAAGATGTTGGTGAGGGGAGAAAAATTGAGATGTTATTTCTACAACTCAGGAAACACATTTGCCAATTCCTTCAAGAAATTATTTGAGAAATTAATCTGCTGTGTTCCAATTTGCATAATTAACTTTGTCCAACCCCAGATCTCTAAATTCACCTGCTTTTCTAGAGAAAGGTATTGGCTTGACAGCTTCAACTATTTAAACCTCAGTTTCTTTCTCTGTAAAATGCTAGGATTTCTAAGATCTATTCAATGCCTAAAATGTTTTAATTCTCTGATCTTTTCTATTTTGTCCCCTCCAGGTAAATATAATTTTTTGACATCTTCATGACTATGCAGAACAATTAAAGAAAAAATTGTTCTCTTCGATCTTCCTTGTGCCGATTTCTTGGATTTGAGTTTGAGAGGATATATAGTACCACACTCTCTTTCATAACTCAATTTTTTTATCAAAACTGAAGGTGAAACTGGCAGGTACCTTTGGCCCAGCATCCAGCCAAAGATAGATCCAGGAGCAATTTGCTGAAAAGAAATAAGAAACTTTCTCTTCTGCCAAACTTCCCCATTCCTGCTGCTCTTGGAAAGCTATTTCTACAGAAAAAAAATCTATAAACACAGATATAAAAAGCAACAGTTGCCTCTGTTCAACTTCCCATCACATGTGACCTGATTTTTCAATCCTCCGTGATGTCTGGACCCTTGTTTCCCAGCAAGAGCCAAAGGAAACTGCTTTAAAGAGTCTCCATCTTCTGTCTGTTTGCAAACCATACCCAGTTTGCCCATTAGGCAGACATCTGGCATGGAGACCCCAGCACAGCTTCCTTGTGGAACCTCATTCCGAGACAGGGGCCAAGCTGTACTCTGTCGGAATGCATCTGAAGATGCAGAGGTCAGTGTCAGGTGGGATAAATGAGCTGGTTTCTGACATGAAGACAAAACAGAAAACATTTGGGGACAATGGGTGGCCTGAGGCTGATACTGTTTTCTGGAGAAGGCTAAAGAGTATAGTCATCTACCAACTGCGCTTGGAAAAGCTGTTTCAAGGGGAAAGTGTGTATGTGTGTGTGTGCGTGCGTGCGTGTGTGCGTGTGTGTGTGTGTGTGAGAGAGAGAGAGAGAGAGAGAGAGAAAGGGAACATGAGCATGTAACTAATAACTGAAAACTAGAGACTATCATCAAATCATTCTAACAATAATTCCCCTACTCCTTCAGACCCTTCTTAAAATCTCTTTTAAAAGAACTATTTTTTGCAAGAAAAACATAAATTTCTAGTCTATTTTGTTACCATTTGTACCTGCTCTTTGCTGAAGTCATTTACTTAAACTTCTTCCCTACATTTTGGACAAATCCAGTGTTTTCAGAATCAAATTAAAAATTTTTAATGAGGATGCTCCCGTACTCTGGGAAAGAAAATTCTGCATCTCTCCTTTGCATGCATGAGAAATTTAGGAAGCCTGGAGTTGCTTAACCTTACTGTAATATCCTTGGTGATTTACACATTCTAATAAAAACATTACCTGGACTGGTTTATTATTGCAGCATAATAGATAATCCTGAGTCATCGTGGATTAAAAGAACATGCATTTACTTGGTTCACTTTCCCGTGGGTTGGAAACTGAAGCTGCTTTATCATATGGTTCTTCTGGCCTGGGCAGGGCTTCCTGTGCAGTCAAATGCATGCCAGCTAGGCAGTACTGCTGCTGAGGTGTCTGGCTGCTGGCTAGACGGATAGGGACAACTGAGTGACATTGTTCTCATCTTCCAGGAGGCTAGCCCAGGAATGTGTATGTGCAATCACAAGGGTCCCAGGGAGCAAGCAGAACTGGGGCAGTACTTATTTCCCCAAAGCAAGACTTGGGATGAGGCTCCATTCCTTAGGTACAGAATTAGACTCCATGGATTGGGAAAAGGAGCGGCAACGTTATCCTGAAAAGGCTGTGGATACAAAAGGGGGCCATTTTTGCCATCTACCTTCCTACTCAGTGTGGGCACACCTCAGAGACATTGCTGGTTTGCTTCCAGACCACTGCAATAAGGTGAATATCACAATAAAGGGAGACAAATGAATTTTTTGGTTGCTCAGTGCATATAAAACTTATGTTTACCCTATAATGTAGTCCGTTAAGTGTGCAATAATATGACTAGTATACACATGTATACAACATGTATAAAAACATACATGCCCTTATTAAAAAATATTCTGTTGATAAAAAATGTTAACCATCATCGGAGCTTTCAGTGAATTGCAATCACTGATCACAGATCACCAGAACAAAAATAATAGTAATGAAAAAGCTGGAAACATTGCAAGGATTACCAAAATGTGACAGAAACAAAGTGAGCAAAGGCTGTTGGGGAAAAAAAAAACTTCAATAAATTTGCTAAATGAACAGTTGTCACAAACCTTCAATTTATAAAAAACACCTTATCAGCAAAGCATAATAAAGTCCAATAAAAACCCCTATGACCATGCTAAGTGACTGACATAAATTTTCACCAATTGTTGCTAGAACCCAGTTTGTTAAATATAATTTTCCCATTTTAGAGTTGAAGAAACCAAGATTTAGAGAGACAAAGTAGCTTGTCCAAGACCATAAATAATAAGCAGACCAGCTTTGGTCCAGGATTTGTGTGTGTGTGTGTGTGTGTGTGTGTGTGTGTGTGTGTGTGTGATGGAAAATCTTCCTCTTTTTTCACTCCTCCTTGATATATTTCTCTATTTTCATAGTTATCAAATTCTGTTATCCAATTCTAGAATCTTTATTCCCCTACCTCTTCTCAAAAATTTCATTTGACTTTATTATTGCATCTATGTAATTTATTATTGTTCTTTTATTAAAAGAAAATTTGAGAGTTGTTAGACTTGGTAAAGACTAGAACTAAGTATTTCAGTCTTAAATTAAAAACCTAGATGGCAATCTATACTATGGATGTATTTCATGCTGAAAATTATTTCCTGATTATGATCAATCTTCACGAATACAGTACAGTCTAGGAGTGGGAGGACAAGAGGGTCCAAGAGACGGGGATATATAATTAGGAGGATGAGAAAAAAGATAATGAATGTTCTAGGATGGATGTGCAATTTTGGTGGTTCTTATATCTTCACTCTCCCTTGGGAAGGTCTTTCAGGGTGGGTGCCTTGCACACATGGTAGAGTGGAAAGAGCCATGTCCTGGCAATCAGAACACTTGCAACCTGAGGCCCCTTACATGACTAACTGTTGTCTCAAGTTGGTACAACACTTTCCTTCTCTAGACCTCAAACCAAGAACGTTACAGTTGTAATAACCTTGGATGTAAACTATTCCAGCATTCTGATTCACTGTGCAAGGACACCTAGAGGAGGGGACTTCTGGAGCTGAAATTTGGGCAGCCTGCCAAGCTGGGCTCTCCCTGTTGGAACAAACTGCTGTCTCTTCAAAATTTTTAAAAGAGGCTACTTTCAATAAGAATATGAATGTCCCATGTGCCTACCAAAAGAGATGCTTTTTAAATTCTCATAAATTTATGTGTGGTTAGCCTTTGTATTGCCCTTAATGATCTCTGCTCATTGGCTCCAGGAAAATGGGAGTGAGACCTGCACAAGTATTATGCTCTCCTCCTGAACCATGGATTAATATAATGATCATTTCCTTCTAATTGAGTACAAGCATGTGGTGACAGCAGCAATGCTTTATGCTCATAAAAGCATCACCTAACGTTCACTCGTTGTTAGTGACATTCTCCCTCTTATACCTAATGTCTGAGATTAACTTCCTTTCAGAAGGAACAAGTCAATAGGAGGTCTGAGGGGAATGTTTAGGGAAACATTGGTCACACAACTTCTGTTCTAGGCCTTGGGAGAAACATTCTTTGCCTTGGTGTCTTTTCTGGTTTCTCATCATCAGAAGAGTAAGACCTTATCATTTCAAATGAAGGTCTGAGCTAGGGGATGAGAGCATGAAGGGGTCTGTTTTTTGGTGGTGGGTGGGGATAGCCACACAAAAAGTATCCACAGACCCCACAGGTGCCCAGAAAGGCATGTTAGAATTGGGGTTCCATTCACTGTGTGGGACCAGAACATCAGCTTTTAAGAAGAATATTTATTTGCTGGCTTTGTGCCCTTTGCAGATTTCACTCAGGAATCTGTGACATCACCTACTCGTCACCTACCTATAAGCTTCACTACGTTGGATCCTTGTTAGTTTGGACTCAAGTAATATAAGTAACTATTCAGAATTACCTGTGTCAATTTTGTAAGGATAAAGTCTTTTTTTTTTTTTTTTTTGTGAGAATAAGGTTTTGACCACTGGGATCCCTGCTAATGTAAACTCTATCATACCCATGGGCTAAGCACTTCCATTTTTTAATTTTTTACTATCTCTAGGTACTCTTTTGCTTACAGGGTGACAAGCTAGTAGAATACCAATACAGAGTTAATATTCTACTTCTGAGTTTTGTGGTAATTTTTTCTTTCAAAACCAAGTACTTACTTTTGAGTAATAATGATAATAGTAGCTGTTACTGTGTTAGTCTACAGGGGCTATCATAATAAAATAGAATTTGTTTTCTTATAGTTCTAAAGGCTAGAAGTCTCACATCAAGTTGTCAACAGGATTAGTTTCTTCCGAGACCTCTCTCCATGGCCTGCAGATGGCTAGTCTCTCACTGTGTCTTCACATGTTTGGTCTTTGTGAACAAGTGCCCTGGTGTCTTCTGTTCTAATCTCCAGTCATACTGGGTTAGGGCCCATCCTAAAGACCTGATTTTAATTTTATCACCTCTTAAAAGACATTATCTGCAAATAGAGCTACATTCTAGGGTATTGGGAGCTAGGGCTTCAATGTATAAACTTTAGAAAACACAATTTCCTCTATAACAGACAGCATTCTGGTTTTTTTTTTTTTTTTCTGCCAGATACAATTCTAATCACTTAAAACAAATTAAATCCAGTGGTCCTCAAATACGGCTCTGCTGACATTTGGATGAGCTAATTCTTTGTTAGGGTGGATAGGAGACTATCCCGTACAGTGCAGTGTGTTTAGTATCATCCCTTGATTCTACCAGTAGATGTCGGTTGTACCTCCTGCCCTATTTAGTGACACCAAAAATTGTCTCCAGACATTATCAAATCCTCCCTGGGGGACAAAACGGTCCCTATTAAAATCCTTTATTCAGTCTAATCTTTAGCACAACATTACAAGTTAGCTTTCAATATCCCCAATTTATAGAAAAAGATACCAAGGTCAAGAGAAGGTGAATGGCCGGTCAAGGTCATGTGGAGATTAATTGGCAGAACCAAGATTTGAACCTTGATTATTTTTTCATGACATTAAGCTGCTCATTAGGGGTTGCCCTACACCTCTTCAACCTTCAACTGTCTCTAATCTAGTTAACTCAAGCTCTGAAATATTGGTCTCAGACTAATCAGTAATTAACCATTTGATGATACTTTTTAATCTCTTTGGGAAAGTCCAAAATATAAATTTATTTCCCCAAATACAGACCTATTGGTTTTGCTGATTGTCAGCTTGACATCACACTAACACTACCCCCTAGAATGGCCTTTAAAAGGGATGCCCGGATGGCTCAGTCAACAGAACGTGCAACTCTTGACCTCATAGTCATGAGTTTGAGCCCCACATTGGGCATTGAGCTTACTTTAAAAAAATAAATAAGTAAATGCTAAAATGGTCATTAATAATTGAGAACTGGACTGTAGAATACATTGCAAGAATAATAGATTCTAAGTCTTCACTTAATCCATCACCCCTACAACATATGAAAGCAATTTTAAAGAAGAAAAAGGAAATCAGAGAATTTGGGATATTGGCCTTTGACTCCACAAAGAATTAGGAAAAGAATTAAAAACAGAATTAGAAGGCCTTGTGAGAAATTGTTTAAATATAAAAAATCTTACACAGTGTACCCCAGAAAATGTGACAACTTCACAGTGATGTCCATTTTTTCTTAAGAGCCTATGGGCTCATCACATCTTACTTGAACTTCTAATAACCTCCAGAGAGTGTTTATACTATGGTGTTCTGGGGGAGATCCCTTCCTTACTCTCAAGAGGTAATCTTTGCTTCCCCACCATGAAGCACAAGACTTGATTAACTTTATCCTAGCATACCAATAAATGTCGTATTGGCCATAAAAACAGTCAGCTCTAGTATAAATCCAACTCTAGTATTTAATTCCTTGACCTTCCATGTCAGAAATTCCCACAAGCAAGCTACATGCCCTGTGAAGTGCTTCCTTTTTATTGGCTCTAAATTTACCATCTGATCACTTTGTAGCTCCTACACTCATTGTGCTATGAGACAACATAAAAAAGGACTGTTCCAGAGACCTTCATATTTTGGAACATCTTTATCTATCCTACTCTGCCCCAACTCTTTCATATGATAATGAATCTCCTGGGGCAGATGTGAATTTTTTTTTTTTTTTTTACAGACTTGAAGCAAATGAGAGAAAATCTTCATTTCAATTGAGAATGATACCAAGTTGAATCCTCTGGAATATTATTTCTAATTTACCCATTATTTTATTCTAAACATAATAATTTACCTTAAAAAATTATAATCTCCTTTGCTCATGCCACAGTTTTTAAGGGTGCTCTCCAACAGAATGAACTTTGGAGGTAAGTTTTTTTTTTTTTTTAAGTTAACTATTCATAGAGACTGCTAGTAAAGTCATTGTTTATTTATAGGGTTATATTTTAAACAGTCTAAAAATCTACCTATCCCTATTCCTCTTCCTCTTGAGAGGTTTCTCCTTTTACTGTTTTGAAATTTTTATTTCTTATTTATCACAGGTTTTGTTTTTTGTTTGTTTGTTTGTTTGTTTTTTGTATTATAAATTTTACCAAGGAAAGAAGACATACTGGTCACTCTTGCCTAGGAGTATCTGTGCCTATGATTCTTCATGAAAGTATGTCAAAATCACTCCTGGGGATTTTCCTGAACTATGCCCTATGATTCTTCTCTCTGTAGAGATGCACATACACTGTGATATGCTCCCAATCACAGAGTTACTTTTACCAATGACAGCACATTGTATCTCTCTGTATGTCAGGGCTGCAAAATAATATTGAGAACCACTGGTCTGTATTAAAGAAAATGTATTTTGTGGAGTGGGATTTTTTAGAAGATGGAATTTTAATATTTTTTCCCCTGAGTACTTTACCCTCTTTATATATATCCATACACATTCATCAGCACTATCCTCCTCTGGTTTTCCCATTCATCTTTAAGTATCCGGTCAGCTGTTTCCACTCTGGAACCTCTACTCCAGGTGACCTGGCGGAGTTGCTATCCTGGCCTCTGTATTCTCATGGTACCTTGAGGTACCATGTACAAAACTGATTCAGTGTCTTTTCTCTCACTAGATTTTCAGATCTTAAAATTTAGGGATAATAGGGAGCTTGGATCCCTCATGCAAAGAAACATGCCCAGCATATAGAGGGCACTCAATGAATGCCCATGAATGAATGAATGAATGAATGAATGGAAATGAATGAATGAGTGAATGAATGACACTTTAGGGAAAGGACGGACTAAGAGAGAATTGAGAAATGTGTTGTGTGGACAAGAATGAGCAACTTGAAGACAACATGACGGGCCTTTAACATGGCTGAGGTAGAAGACTAAAGACACATTTGCTTCACAACTCTGCCTCTAGCCAGTTAGAAGAGGACAACAGACAAGAAAAAAAGTTGTTTTACTTTAAACCCCACAATGTCAAGGTTGTTTCTTTAATCTGTGAGCTTCCAGCAGACTGTTCTCATTTTGGGTGAGAGAGTAAATGGTATTATTCCACTCCCCTTAGAATTACTGAGATGGAGAAAAACACAGGGTGAGCCTGGTGGTGGGTATTAAGGAGGGCACATATTGCATGGAGCATTAGGTGTGGTGCATAAACAATGAAATTTGGAATACTGAAAAAATATAAAATATAAATTTAAAATAAATATAAAATATAAAAATATAAAATATAAATATAAAATATATATATATAGAGAGAGTTTTTTTCCCCAGCCCCAACATGGCAAGCCAGAGGAGGTTTTACTGGCAATAGGTTAAACATATTAAAGGTGGTCTGAAAATTTGATGAAAGCCTCAGTGTAAATGTTATTTTAATGTCAGATGCCACACCAACAAGAAGACAAGAAGACTAGAATTTCAGAAAAAATAATGAAAAGGATTTGAGAATGTTGTTGTTTTTAATAATAATTTAAAAAAAGAATAATGTTGTCATTTAATTCTCAAAACTGAAACAACCTGACAGACCCCATAAAGAACAGAGTATCAAGAAGAGATGGAGACTCCTTTTGCTTCACACATGGTGGTGGCAGAGGGAAACGTTCTCTCCCCCTTTACCTCTCTACCAGAATAAATGCCAGGGAAGGATTCAGGACTCCATGTGTGGGTACACACACACACACACATACACACACACACACACACACAGACAAATTCCTTAAATCTTACCGGATTTTACAGATAATTACTTACTCAGCTGTCCAAGGCTAGTGAAAATTAAGATGGTCCTCACCATTGGGAAAGACAATTTGGTTCCTCCTGAAAAATATTTAAAACATGCCTGTGAACTTTCCCTCCGTGGCTGGGAATCTTACGTCTCCTCCAGATACCCTATTTTCATTCTTTGAATCCTAGAGCTCCTTAAAAGCCAGTTGGTGGTGGGGGAGGCCACAAAGTTGGTCAAGTCACAAATTAGGAGAAATTTCTGTTATGCTTAGAGAACCCTTGGGTAAGATTACACACCTGCCTGAGGCATGAAATTGGAAAGTAGAGGAGAGAACACAGGGAGGAAACTCTCCAATTTAGGAAGAGTGAAAGGAGCAGGGAACCAGGAAACCAGGGAAGGTGAGAAAAGGAGTGATTTAAGAAACATTTGTGGGTTCTCCTCCACATCACTAGCAGCAAGTGTGTATCTGGATTGAAATGGCAAAGGTGTGGGGGGGGGCTTTTTCCCCCCTCACCTGCTTGAGTTCCTATCTACAAATCACAGAACTGGGCAAAATACCTTGCTAGAATTTCTGTTCAATTATTATCACAAAATTTAATAGAGGGATGAAAAACTCATGGCATTGAGGTGTCCCTGTCAGAATTCAAATTCCCAGATATGGTCAAAGCTCATTTTGCTTCTCTGATATCTGGCTGTTTCTTGAAATCCTCTTGAGAGAATGTGTGACTTTTAGAATGACTTGGTGGATGGTAAAATAAATGGAATCTGTGAATTTGCCCTCTCTCCTAGGGACACTGCCCACGCTGAGGAATTGAGCAAAGCGAATCTGAAATTGGGGCTCAGAGTGACCACTAGCAAAAGGGAAGGAGTCCAACGTAAAGAGCACCCAAGGAGGGGCATACCCTGTGATCTGTCACTGACTGTGGCAGAGACTGCTCTTTGCTGGCCAACACTGCTCATTTCCCTCATGGGCATGAGCTAGGCTACCGTTGCCAGCCTCCTTTGTTGTTAAATGTGACCATAGGACAGAGTGCTGACCAATGGGATGTGAATAGAAGTGTATTTGCCATTTCTATGCCTGGCTCATAAAAATGAACTCTTTCCCTGTGTACTAGCTGAATGAAGGTGACAGGATGGAAGCCTCTGGAGAAGGACACAACCACATAGTAGATACAAGATTGCCCCTCCCTGACTGCAAACACAGGCCCCTGAACCCTGTGTGATGGTGAAATATTTATTGGTTAAACTGCTTGGATTTAAGGGTTTGTTAGTGCAGTGTTACCTCATATATGTTAACCAGATTGACTATGCTTAGGCTAAATCTCGTGGCTTCAGGTTCTTCATCTGGAAGAACTGCTCTCTACCTTATTTTCATTAGAACAAGGTGGAGTTCTTTTTTTTTTTCAAGATTTTATTTATTTATTTGACAGACAGAGATCACAAGTAGGCAGAGAGACAGGGACAGAGAGAGAGGGAGACAGACTCCCTGCTGAGCAGACACACCAATGCGGGACTCCATCCCAGGACCCTGAGAACATGACCTGAGCCGAAGGCAGAGGCTTAACTCACTGAGCCACCCAGGCACCCACAATGTGGGGTTCTAGCAAGTGAAAGGATATACCAATCGAAGTTTTGAAACACGTGAAGTGGGATATGAGGCATATTGCTTTGAATGTGCTGTACCCTAACACAATCTCCTTGTGTCCAACGTTTTCAGCCTTCTGTTTGCCATCCTGCTGGGCTTCACCCAGAGCCCAGCTCTTCTCTGCAGTGGGGAGCATTTGATTCCCAAACATAACTAGAAGACAGGATATTTCTGCTTAGTCATTTTTTTTGGTGACCTGGATGACACTTAATGGCAAAAGAATTCACCAGATTCCTTCCTGACAACAGGTTTTGGTTTCATTTGTTTTGAGAAAAACAAGTAAGAAAGCAGGTTACTCCAGACACATAACAAGGGCACCACTGCTGACCAAGAAGTATTTCCAAGACCTTTTTTCCAGGAGTGAGAGTAAGCAGAGTCATCTTCTCTGGAAAGTCTCTGGCTGCTGCCACGATTCTGGAATAGGCAAGGCAAAGACTGCCACCTCATCCTTTTTTTTTTTTTTTTCTACCGTATAATGTATTATTTGTTTCAGGGGTACAGGTCTATAATTTATCAGTCTTACACACCATTCACAGCACTAACCACAGCACATACCTTCCCCAAAGTCATCACCCAGCCATCCCATCCCTCCCACCCCATCCCCTCGCACAACCCTCGGTTTGTTTCCTGAGATTAAGAGTCTCTTATGGTTTGTCTCCCTCTCTGGCTCCATCTTGTTTCATTTTTCCCTCTCTTTCCCTATGATTCTCTGTCTTGTTTCTCAAATTCTTCATATCAGTGAGATTATAATTGATAATTGTCTTTCTCTGATTGACTTATTTCACTTAGCATATTACTCTCTAATTCCATCCACGTCATTGCAAATGGCAAGATTTCAATTTGAAGGCTGCATAGAATTCCATATTTTATATATACTTATATATACCAATATAGATAGATATAGATATAGATATAGATATCTTCTTTATCTTCTATATCTATTCATCTTCTTTATCTATTCATCTGCTGATGGACATTGAGGCTCTTTCCATAGTTTGGCTATTGTGGACATTGCTGCTATAAACATTCAGGTGCATGTGCCCCTTTGGATCACTACATTTGTATTTTTAGGGTAAATACCCAGTAGTGCAATTGCTGGGTCAAAGGGTAGCTCTATTTTAACTTTTTAAAGAACCTCCATACTGTTTTCCAGAGTAGCCTCACCAGCTTGCATTCACACCAACAATGTAGGAGAGTTCCCATTTCTCCACATCCTCACCAACACCTGTCATTTCCTGACTCATTAATTTTAGCCATTCTGACTGGTGTGATGTATTATCTCACTGTGATTTTGATTTGTATCTCCCTGATGCTGAGTGATGTTGAGCACTTTTTCATGTGTCCATTGGCCATTTGGATGTGTTCTTGCCAAAATGTCTCTTCATGTCTTCTGCCCATTTTTTGATTGGATTCTTTGTTCTTTGGGTGTTGAGTTTGGTAAGTTCTTTATAGCTTTTGGATACTAGCCCTTTATCTGATATATCATTTGCAAATATCTTCTCCCAGTCTGTCAGTTGTCTATTGGTTTTGTTGACTGTTCGCTTTGCTGTGCAAAATCTTTTCATCTTGATGAAGTCCCAGTGGTTCATTTTTGCCCTTACTTCCCTTGTCTTTGGCGATGTTTCTAGGAAGAAGTTGCTGTGGCTGAAGTTGAAGAGATTGCTGCCTGTATTCTCATCAAGAATTTTGATGGATTCCTGTTTCATATTGAGTTCTTTCATCCATTTTGAGTCTATTTTCATGTGTGGTATAAGTAAATGGTCCAGTTTCATTCCTCTGCTTGTGGTTGTCCAATTTTCCCATCACCATTAGTTGAAGACACTGTCTTTTTTCCATTGCAAATTCTTTCCTGCCTTGTCAAGATTCGTTGACCATAGAGTTGAGGGCCCATTTCTGGGCTCTCTATTCTGTTCCATTGATCTTTGTGTCTGTTTTTGTGCCAGTACCATACTGTCTTGATGATGACAGCTTTGTAATAGAGCTTGAAGTCTGGAATTGTGATGCCACCAACTTTGGATTTTCTTTTTCAACATTCCTCTAGCTGTTCGGGGTCTCTTCTGGTTCCATATAAATTTTAGGATTATTTGTTCAATTTCTTTGAAAAAAGTAGATGGTATTTTTTTATAATCATTTTTTTTTATTTTCAGCATAACAGTATTTATTTTTTTTGTACCACACCCAGTGCTCCATGCAGTCCGTGCCCTCTCTAATACCCACTACCTGGTTCCCCCAACCTCCCACCCCCCCACCTCTTCAAACCCTTCAGATTGTTTTTCAGAGTCCATAGTCTCTCATTGTTCACCTCCCTTCCAATTTACCCCAATTGCCTTCTCTTAACTCCCCATGTCCTCCATGCTATTTGTTATGCTCCACAAATAAGTGAAACCATATGATAATTGACTCTCTCTGCTTGACTTATTTCACTCAGCATAATCTCTTCCAGTCCCGTAGATGGTATTTTGATAGGGATTGCATTAAGTGTGCAGATTGCTCTAGATAGCATAGACATTTTCACAATCCTTTTTCTTCCAATCCATGAGCATGGAATGTTTTCCCATTTCTTTGGCTCTTCCTCAATTCTTTTCATTAGTATCTATTGTTTTCTGAGTACAGATTCTTTGCCTCTTTGGTTAGGTTTATTCTTAGGTATCTTATGGTTTTTGGTGCAATTGTAAATGAGATCAACTCCTTAATTTCTTTTTCTTCTGTCTTGTTGTTTGTGTATAGAAATGCAACTGATTTCTGTGCATTGATTTTATATTCTTACATTTTACTGAATACCTGTATGAGTTCTAGCAGTTTTGGAGTGGAGTCTTTTGGATTTTCTACATAAAGTATCATGTCATCTGCAAAGAGTAAGAGTTTGACTCATTTTCCCACTGGGATGCCTTCAATTTCTTTTTGTTGTCTGATTGCTGAGGCTAAGACTTCTAGTACTATGTTGAATGGCAGTGGTGATAGTGGATAGCCCTGCCATGTTCCTGACCTTAGGGGAAAAGCTCTCAGTTTTTCCCCATTGAGAATAATATTCACTGTGTGTTTTTCATAGATGGCTTTGATGATATTGAGGTATATACCCTCCATCCCTACACTGTGAAGAATTTTAATCATGAAAGGATGCTGCACTTTGTGAAATGCTTTTTCAGCATCTATTGAGAGTATCATATGGTTCTTGTTCTTTCTTTTATTAATGTATCACATTGATTGATTTGCAGTTGCTGAACCAACCTTACAGCCCAGGAATAAATCCCACTTGGTCGTGGTGAATAATCATTTTGATGTATTGTTGGATCCTATTGGTTAGTATTTTGGTGAGAATTTTTCATCCATGTTCATCAAGGATATTGGTCTGTAATTCTCCTTTTTGATGGGGTCATTGTCTGGCTTTGGGGTCAAGGTAATGCTGGCCTCATAAAATGAGTTTGGAAGTTTTCATTCCATTTCTGTTTTTTAATTTTTATTTATTTAGTTAGTTTTTAATTTTTTATTTATTTTTTAAATTTCTTTTCAGTGTTCCATAATTCATTGTTTATGCACCACACCCAGTGCTCCATTTCTATTTTTAGTACAGTTTCAGGAGACTAGATATTAATTCTTCTAAAAATGTTTGGTAGACTTCCCATGGGAAGCCATCTGGCCCTGAGCTCTTGTTTGTTGGGAGATTTTTGATGACTGCTTCAATCTCCTTATGGGTTATGGGTCAATTCAGGTTTTCTATTTCTTCCTGGCTCAGTTTTGGTAGTTTATATATCTCTAGGAATGCCTCCATTTTTTTCAGATTGTCAAATTTTCTGGGGTATAGTTGCTCATAATATGTTCTTATAATTGTTTGTATTGCTTTGGTATTGGTTGTGATCTCTCCTCCTTCATTTATGATTTTATTAATTGGGTCCTTTCTCTTGTCTTTTTGATAAGTCTGGCCAAGGGTTTATCTATCTTATGAATTCTTTCAAAGAACCACCTCCTAGTTTCATTGATTTGCTCTACTGTTCTTTTGGCTTTGATTTCATTGATTTCTGCTCTGATCATTATTATTTCTCTTCTCCTGCTGGGTTTAGGCTTTCTTTGCTCTTCTTTAGACAGCTCCTTTATGTGTAGGGTTAGTTTGTGTATTTGAGACCATTCTTGTTTCTTTAGAAAGGCTTATATTGCTGTATACTTTCCTCCCCAGACTGCCTTTGCTGCATCCCAAAGATTTCAAACAGTTGTATTTTCACTTAATTTTTTTCCATGAATCTTTTTAATTCTTCTTTAATTTCCTGGTTGACCCATTCATTCTTTAGTAGGATGCTTTTTAGCCTCCATGTATTTGAGCTGTTTCCAACTTTCCTCTTGTGGTTGAGTTCTAGTTTCAAAGCAGTGTGGTCTGAAAATATGCAGGGAATGATCCTAGTCTTTTAGTACTGGATGAGACCTGATTCGTGACCCAGGATGTGATCTATTCTGAGGAATGTTCAATCTTCACCAGAGAAGAATGTGTATTCTGTTGCTTTGGGATGGAATGTTCTGAATATATCTGTGATGTCCATCTGGTCCAGTGTATCATTTAAAGCCTTTATTTCCTTGTTGACCTTTTGCTTAGATGATCTGTCCATTTCAGTGAGGGTGGTGTTAAAGTCCCCTACTATTATTGTATTAGTGTTGATGTATTTCTTTGATTTTGTTATTAATTGGTTTGTATAATTGGCTTCTCCCATGTTAGGGGCATAGTTATTTAAAACTGTTAGATCTTCTTGTTGAAAAAACCCTTTAAGTATAATATAATATCCTTCCTCATCTCTTATTGCAGTCTTTGGCTTAAAATTTAATTTATCTGATATAACAATTGCCACCCCAGCTTTCTTTTGATGTCCATTAGCATGGTAAATTATTTTCCACCCCTCACTTTAAATCTGGAGGTGCCTTGGGTCTAAAATGAGTTTCTAGCAGACAGCATATTGATGGGTCTTGTTTTGTTGTTGTTGTTGTTGTTGTTTTTAATCCATTCTGATACCCTGTGTCTTTTGATTGTGGCATTTAGCCCATTTATATTCAGGATAACTATTGAAAGATATGAATTTAGTGCCATTTTATTGCCTGGAAGGCGACTGTTACTGTATATTGTCTCTGTTCCTTTCTGGCCTGTTACTTTTAGGCTCTTTCTTTGCTCAGAGGATACTGAATTGGGTTTCAACAGGATATTGAAAGGGATTTCAACATTTCCTGTAGGTTTGCAAATTCTTTTAGTTTTTGTTTGTCCTGGAAGCTTTTTTATTTCTCTTTCTATTTTCAATGACAGCCTAGCTGTATATAGTATTCTTGGCTGCATAATTTTCTGGTTTAGTGCTCTGAATATATCATGCCAATCTTTCCTGGCCTGCCAGGTCTCTATGGATAGGTCTGCTGCCAATCTAATTTTTCTACCATTGTATATTATAGACCTCCTGTCCAGAGCTGCTTTCATGATTTTCTCTTTGTCTCTGAGACTTGTAAGTTTACTATTAGATGACAGGATGTTACCTATTTTATTAATTTTGAGGGGGGTTCTCTTTGCCTCCTGGATTTTGATGTTTGTTCCCTTCACCAAATTAAGGAAATTCTCTGCTATAATTTGTTCCATTATACCTTCTACCCCTCTATCTCTTTTTTCTTCATCTGGGATCCCAATTATTCTAATATTATTTCATCTTATGGTATTACTTATCTTTCAAATTCTCCCCTCATGATCCAGTAGTTATTTATCTCCTTTTCCTCTGCTTCTTTATTATCTATCAAGAGCCATCAAGCCGCCCTCAAAAAAAATTGAAAATTCCAGAATACACCGGCTCTCTTTATACCTTAAAGAACTGGAGAATTAACAACAAATTAAGCCAACCCCACTCACAAGAAGGGAAATAATCAAGATTAGAGCAGAGATCAATGAGATATAAAATAGAGACACGGTAGAACACATCAACAAACTGGAAGCTGGTTTTTTGAAAGAATCAATAAGATCAATAAACCATTGGCCAAACTCCTCAGTGCACCCTCAGAGAAAAGCAGTCAATCACTCCCATCTCCCTGGTCTCCAGCCACGCTCTGTGCTCACCTGGCCTGTGACCAAGCATTTTTGTCTGTGGTCCATGGCCCCATTAGGAGTCTCTAAACCCAGCAGATTCCTGCAATGCTCCTGCACTGCTCCTCCCAGAAGGTGAGTCTCCCTGGATCTGTCACTTGTGAGGTCACTGCTCAAAGAATTGTAGCCTGATTCTGCCTCCGATTACAGTTTAAGGTAACCCTAAGCTCAGAGCCCCTCTTCGGCTCCATCTCTGCAGCCGGCTTTTGCACTCTGATACCTGGGAGCTCTGCCACTCTCAGGTACCCCCAGTCTTTCTGTGACCCTCACGGGTCCTGCGACCATACTGTCCCCACGAGGACTCCTCCCCCACCCCCCGCTTAGTGTCTGGAGAGACATCCCTCAGTAGAGTGGACTTCTAAAAGTTCCAATTTTGTGCTCCACTACTCTACCGCTTGCTGGGAAATGCCGCCCCCCCTCCCCTCCACCCCACAGTCTGGGATCACTTCTCCGCATGTCCTACCTTCCAGAAAATAGTTGCTTTTCTGTTCCTAGAATTGCTGCTCTTCTTCTCTTTGATCTCCTATTGAGTTTGTAGGTGTTCAGAATGGTTTGAAAACTATCTAGCTGAATTCCTGGGACCAGACAAAATTTAGGTCTCCTAATTCTCCACCCTCTTGCTCCTTCCCACCACCTGATCTTACCCAAGAGCAGGCATCTAGAAGAAGCAGAAGGAGAGTCAGCCACAACAGTGAGTGAATGAAGTGGAAGCTTCTGTGCTTACATTTAAGGAAAGTGAAAAAATACACTTAGCTTCCAAAATGTTTCCCGTGTTGGCACCAAATGCTTTCTGCTGCACATGTGGGGTTCTGGCTCCATGAGTCCCTTGTTGAAATGCATAGGTTATCTTTGGGAGGATCATACTTGAGCCTATTCCCTGATAATTAAGGCCAAAGGATTTTAGAATTTATCGAATTCTTTCTTCTCCTGTGATTATTACTGATTTTTTGACATTCTCTATATCCAAGAAGGTTGGGGAAAACTAATCCTGACTTCTAATTCTGTGTTCCCCTACTTCTTCCCCTTCTTCCTCCCTCAATATCTTGGGACCCACAGAAGGCATAGCATGTTCTTGCCTTTTGCTTACCATTTAGAGACAATGATCTTTCACTTCTGTTTAATAATCCTTCCTAATTTGGAGTTAATCCTGTTCCCTGGAAACCACCAATGCCTTCCAATTTTACCTAGAATGGCAAATAAATTCCTTATGGATAGTCACACCTTCAAAAATTCTGGTCCTCACTTCTCAAACCTTACCTCTTAACTGTCTCCTCCTCATTCATTCCATTTCAGTCATGCTGGTCTTCCTCCTGAAACAGATCACTTTCCTGCCTCAGGGATTTTGTACACATTTTTACCTCTGCCTAAAATGTTTTTCCCCAACTCCTAGCATGGCTGTATTCTCATACCTCAGATGGAATGTCACCTCCTTAGAATTTGTGCCTTTTCTGATAGGTCCTTCATGCAAACATTCTTAATTTCACTACCTTGCCTTGTTTTTATAACCATTGTCACTACCTTAAAATATGTTGTTCATTTATCTACTCATCTATCACTAGAATGTAGCTCTCACTTACCTCATATTCCAGGGCTCAGGACAGGACACAGATTAGCACACTTTCTTCCTGTCCTCTGTGTTGACATCCACCAGCATCCAGGTCACACATTGTTCTCCTAATGCTCTGAGTGTGTGTCCAGGTCACATTAATGGGCTATTCAGTTCCCTATTGTACAGTTCCACGAATTCCTCTTCTTAAATGTATTTCACCATTACTCTGTCTCAATGAGCCATTCTGAGAACCGTAATTTGCCATCATCTCCAACTTCTAAAATTGTCCTCTCTTAGACAACAATTACCTTTCTACTACACCCCTCTCTCAATTTCGTCACATTCTTTCACTGAAGCTCTTATTGATTTCTGACTCTGAATCTTTTTTCTCCTACTTCCTGATAAATCTTCTCAATTCCATTTCCTCTCTCATCTGCTTGGAACTCATGACTAAACATTTCGATGTGCTCTCTCAAGCTTTGAAAATATTCCTTTGTTATATGGCTGTATATTGGACTTCCTTGGCAATGCACTTGGACTTACAATATCAATGTAATAGACGTCACAATGAAGTCCATTTTTTCCCCATCCTCTTTCAGGGTAGAGAGCACAGCTCTGCCTGGTAATCCTTTAATTCATCTCTACTGTGCCCTTTCTCATTCTTCAAAAACAGATAGATCCTCCTCTTTCCTAGCTTCCAGCTTGACCTTCATGCTTCTCATAAGATCACATCTTTACTATTGAAAAAATAAACAATAAAATTGATTCCATCAGGCATAGATTATTTCAATTCCTTACTTCTTTGGCTCCAAAGTTATCTAAGCCATCTCCTGTCTTAGTCTTCTTCCAAGCTATCTCAAAATAGGAAGTGCACAATTTATTTCTGCATTTTTCAGTACCTAGTGCACTTTTGGGTAGGCATTTGTTACATATTTATTGAATAAATGAAACAACAGCAGATGGGCAATTCAGAACTTTATTAGCAGAAAGTGAGATGTTTAATATTCTGAAGACTAATACAGATGTGCTCAGATCATTGGTCTTGAATAGAACAAAGCTAAATACTAAATCCTTTTGACTTGGTAACATTAGTAGGAGAACTTAACCCTGCTGTCACACTGGGTCATATGTGACTACATCATTTAGCAGATGGCACCTTCATCCTGGAGTCAGAAAACACAGTTTCTAATCTTAACTTTGCTACTAGCTGTCATTAGCACTCTAGACTTCAGTAACCTCATCTGAAAATGAAGGCCTGATAGGCTCTAATTTCTCTTCTGGCTCTAAAAGTCTATGACTCTTTAATTCCCTTGTCACTGTGTCAAACTGACAGCTAACAGTGAGGACTTCATTATAGAACAAGTGAACCTAGGTGATGGGAAAAATATTTCAAGTGGGACTCTGGAAGGAAAGAAAGCACAAGGACATACTAAATTTACTTAACATTTTTCCAGGGCCTGATTGTAGTGGGAGAAGTGAAAACTTGAAGCATGAACTTCTAGTCCTGGTACATATTTCATAAAGGAGCAAAATTAGCAATCACGAGGTGGATTCTGATCAGAACATGTAATAGGAAGGCCTTGTACACCATGCAAATGATCTTGTACTTTTAGTTTTTGATGCAAAAGGAGAAAAAAAAAGGATGGGTTTTACAATAACAGAGATTTCCATTGTAGATATCATAGATATAATCTGACTGGTGAACACAGGGAGGCCAATTAATTTTGTGACGATTTCAAATGGCCTGTATAACAGAGTTAATTATTGATCTGGAGTGTGAAAGCTCTTAATTTGTTATTTAATCACTTTTTAGTTATATCCAAGAAAGATGAGGGGAAGGAGTCAGGTTGGGTGAAGTAATTGTCCCCTTGTTTTTGAAGAGTATTAATTGATGTTCTCACCCATCACAGACTCAAAAACCATGATTTTAATTATTGCTTATAAAAGTTGTTACATTTTACATTTCTTCTGTCACCTAGTTCTATTCTAATGCTTCATGTTAAGCCAAGAGAAATATGTTAAGGCTCTGCATATACTATTTTTTTTAATTTTTGTTTATTTTTTAAATTTCTTTTTAGTGTTCCAGAATTCATTGTTTATGCACCACACCCAGTGTTCCATGCAATACATGCCCTCCTAAAACCCACCACCAGGCTCACCCAACCTCCCACCCCCAGCCCCTCAAAAACCCTCAGTTATTCAGAATCCACAGTCTCTCATGGTTTGTCTCCCCCTCCAATTTCCCCCAACTCCCTTCTCCTCTCCATCTCCCCATGTCCACTGTGTTATTCCTTATGCTCCACAAATAAGTGAAACCATATGATAATTGACTCTCTCTGTTTGACTTATTCCACTCAGTATAATTTCTTCCAGTCCCATCCATGTTGATACAAAAGTTGGGTATTCATCTTCTGATGGAGGCATAATACTCCATAGTATATATGGACCACATCTTTCTTATCTATTCATCCATTGAAGGGCATCTTGGTTTTTTCCACAGTTTGGTGATTGTGGACATTGCTGCTATGAACATTGGGGTACAGATGGCCCTTCTTTTCACTACATCTGTATCATTGGGGTAAACACCAAGTAGTGCAATTGCAGGGTCATAGGGAAGCTCTATTTTTAATTTTTTAAGGAACCTCTACACTGTTTTCAAAAGTGGTTGCACCAACTTGCATTCCCACCGACAGTGTAAGATATACTCTTACTGATAAAGTCTCCTAGGACCAAGAGGACACTAGTAAACTGAACCATATTTTGCTCCTTCTCAAGCATATTGTGTATTTCTGTGTAGTTCTAACACTGAGAGTGAACTCAATAACAAAATTAGTGATAAGATAGCTATTTATTTTATTATTTACATTGTGTGAGCATTGTACAATGTATTCTTGTTTCATTGAGGTATAATTGGCATGTGACATTATGTTAGTTCCAGGTGTCCAACATAATGATTCAGTAGGGATACATATTGTGAAATCACCACTATAACCTCCATCACCATACACAATCATAAAAATTTTTTTTCTTGTGATAAGAATTTATTTATTTATTTTATTTATTTATTTGAGAGGGAGAGTTGTGAGCAGAGGGAGGGGCAAAGGGAAGGAAAGAGAATCCTGAAGCAGACTTCCCACTGAATGGAAAGCCTGACACAGGTCTCGATCCCAGAACCCCAAGACGATTCCAAGACCTGGAGATCATGAGCCAAAACCAAGAGTCAGCACCTCAGTTGACTATGCCACCCAGGAAACCCTCTTGTGAGAAAATTTTAAAATTTACTCTCTCAGTCTCCTGAGACTGAGTTATGCAGTACAGTATTATTAACTTTAGTCACCATGCTGTATATTATAACTCCATGACTTACTTATTTTATAGCTAGAAGTTTGTACCTCTTGACCACTTTCACCTATTTTGTGCTTCCCCCCACCCCCAACCCCAGCCACCACCAGTGTGTTCTCTGAGTTTGGGGTTGGGGCTTATTTTATTTTTTGGTTTTGTTTAGATTCCACATACAAGTGAAATCACATGGCATTTATCTTTCTCTGACTTATTTCATTTAGCATAATGCCATCAAGGTCCACTCATCTTGTTGCATCGGCAAGATTTCATTCTTTTTTATGCCTGAATAATATCCCATTAGATAAACATATCACATATCACATCTTCTTTATCCATTCATCTGCTGATGAACATTTAGGTTGTTTGCATATCTCAGCTATTTTAAGTAATGCTGCAGTGAACATGATGAGAAGTAGGAGCAAAATGGTGGTGTAGGTATCTTTTCCAGTTAGGGTTTTTGTGTTCTTCAAACAAATACCCAGAAAGTGGCATTGCTGGATCATATGGTTGTTCTATTTTTAATTTTTTGAGAAAATGCCATCCTGTTTTCCATCCATTGGCTGCACCAATTTACCTTCCCACCAAAAGTACATGAGGGTTCCCTTTTTTCCACATCCTCACCAACACTGGTTATGTCTTGTCTTTTTGAAAAAGGTCATTCTAACAGGTATGATGTGATATCTCATTGTACTTTGATTTGTATTTCCCTGATGATTAAGTGGTGTTGAGCATCAATGTAGTCTTTACTCAAAAATACAAGTTAATAGGTGTTTTGTATATCCAGGTGCAAAATGTTAGGCACCACAGTGGAAAAAGAAAAGGAGTCTGTGAGAGTGGGCCCACAGACTCCTTTTCTTTTTCCACTGTGGAGCCTAACATATCTGGGTTTGTTGATGCATCATGTATTGTGAGACCAAGATAGCATGCTGTATTCCCATCTGGAAGGCCCAGTTTTAGAGGAATGAAATTTTGACTCAGGCATTGAGATATGAGTGTTATCATTTGTCTTTCTGCGAGGATGATTGTGCAGGAAGGAACATTACCAGGACATTTCTCACGATCATGGCAACACCATCTTTACATTAAAAAAAAGCTATTTATTTGTTTATATGTCCATTGTCATTTATCAGCTGGTCTGGGCCATTATTGGCTACTGAAAATGATGACTTCCTTAGAAGCAGGAATAAAGGAAATGAGTCTGCACATGGAAAGACAAGTGGATGCTTAATAAATGGTATGTTTTAATGATTGAAAACCACTTTTAGTTGCATTGGGTTTATGTTTACTTAGTGGCCATGGAGGGCCTGGCATTCTGCAAATGACACAGCTCTTACAAATGGTCAAATTTGGATAGATATGCAGCCAGATATTTGCATATATTGACAAAATGCACTAAACTAAATACTACATGGATTGAGCAAAACTCTGGATGGCTAAAGGTGGTAAAAAGCAAACAGATGTTGTTTTGTTTTGTTTTTCTTTTTCTTTTTCACACAAAAAAAGGCAATTCAATCACCCTTTAACTTTCTCCTTACTAGCACCAAAAATAACATAGATTTATTCCATTGTTTACTTGAAAGAACTTTGGCATCCCAAGGTACTCCTATCAAATATCCATGAACCATGTATCTTAGAACACCTGTAAAATTACCCATCCACATCCTTCAGGCCCATAGTACATAAAATACCAAATAAAAATAAAAACAATTTCCAGTTTCTTCTTTTCCCTAACAAGCAAGAAAACCTATTTTAATACCTGACTATTCAGTCGTAATGTGTGCAATTTTGTAGTCCTGCTGTAACGAATATTTTTCCTCCTTGTACAAAGACATAACAGATGCAATTAGAGGATATTATATTGTCATATGCATCAGAGGAATAGAGTTGGTATTAAATCTTCCACATGGCACTCAGGCATGAAGGCATCAAAAAAGGAAATGGTATTACTCAAAACCCCCTTCACCTTTCAGCACCAGGGGGTCTCATTATATCTGAGGGAAGATATTTGCAAAAGTCAAATGTGGAGTGGGCTATAAATTGTCATGGGTAGTGGTGGGGAAAGTAAGAATTCTCAAGAGCCAGAAGCAGCACCCACTGAAGGACTGAGTAAAATGGTGATTTTACATGCTCTGCTGATCCTCCAGATACTGTGAGTAGAGGAAGGGGAGATTTGATAGATGAGACAGCCCACTTATGATTACAGACAATGGTAGATGATGGCATTGAATAACAATGACCACAGAACAGTCCATGTACCATCACCTGCAAATCCTGATTATAGACAACTACCAATGACTCTGAGATTTGGATGTACCACAGTCCATGTTTTATCAGCAACTTGGAGCAGCCTCTGTAGGGTCATCAACTGCCAATCTTCATTGTATTAATATTCTAGGTTTCATATTCATTCAGATGAAAAAGTAATGAAACTTCAAAACAATGTAATCATATTACATTTAGACAGTATGTCTAAACCTACCTACTAGATACACCCTGTGCTTTGGATAATGCTTTGTGTCATTCAAGCAGACATCTTTAGTGCTACATTAGTTTTTTGGGTTTTTTTTTTTTTAAAGGCTAGAGAAAAATAGCAATGCCTATGCCATTTTTCTGATGGGTGTTCCTCAAGTTCTAAAATGCATTCCTCTTACAAGGAATTTTCTTCTTTTATAAATGGGGAAAGAGGCTGATTCGAAAGGAAATTAACTGAGTTTTCTCTCACTTTGAAGCTGCACATTTCTCAAAGATATTTTTAAATTTTTTTCAGTGTTCCAAGATTCATTGTTTATGTATAATTTATTGAGCACCTACAGCACACCAGATATTTTTATATATGACATTTATCCATTTAATAAATATCTGTTATTAACAGTCAGACACTGTTCAAAGGACTAGTTAATAGTTGTAAACAAGGTAGACAAGTTCCTTCACTGCATAGCTTTCTATTTGTGGGAGACAATACATGAAAAGTAAGTAAATAAATACAGAAATAAAGAATGTGATGGGGCACCTGGGTGGCTCAGTGGGTTAAAGCCTCTGCCTTCGGCTCAGGTCATGATCCCAGGGTCCTGGGATCGAGCCCCGCATCAGGCTCTCTGCTCAGCAGGGAGCCTGCTTCTCCCTCTCTCTCTCTCTGCCTCTCTGCCTACTTGTGAACTCTGTCTGTCAAGTAAATAAATAAAATCTTAAAAAAAGAAAAAGAATGTGATACATACCATAATGGGAATAAACTGAGTGTGCCAACATTTATTGAACATCAACTGTGTGCAAAACAGTGTACTAGATGTACTACAATGTACTACAGATGCTTTAAGAACATAGAAATGAATAACAAAATAAGTTCCTGCCCTCAAGGAGCTTACAGAGTGTAGGAAAATATAAATCATCAATCACTTTGTTCAGGTTAAAGTGTTACACATGTGATCAGTTATGTGGCTTTATCTCTAACTCAAGAGTTAATACCTATTTTTCTCAAATTATTCCAAAAAATAGGAGGAGGTAAGTTTCCAAATTCATTCTACAAGGCCAACATTACCTTGATACCAAATTCAGATTACAGACACTATAAAAAAAAGAGAACTGCAGACCAATATCTCTGGTGAACATAGGTGCAAAAATCCTCAACAAAATATTAGCAAACTGCATCCAACAATACATTTTTAAAGAATCACTCACTACAATCAAATGACATTTGTTCCTGGGATGCAAGTGTGGTTCAATATTTGTAAATCAATCAGTGTGATACATCACATCAACAGGAGAAAAGATAAAAGCCATATGATCATTTTGATAAATGCAGAAAGAGTATTTGACAAAGTACAACAATGATTCATGATAAAAATTCTCAACAAAGATGGTTTAGAGGGAACATACCTCCACATAATTAAGGCCATGTATGAAAAACCCACAGTCAACATCATATTCAATGGTGAAAATTTGAGAGCATTTCCCCTGACAAAACAAGGATGTCCATCTAACTAACCACTTTTATTCAACACAGTATTGGAAGTCCTAGCCATAGAAATCAGACAACAAAAAGAAATAAAAACATCCAAGTCACTAAGGAAGAAGTAAAACTTTCATTATTTGAAGATGACGTAATACTATATATAGAAAACCCTAAAGACTACCAAAAAATTACTAGAACTGATAAATGAATTAAGTAAAGTCACAGGATACAAAATTAATATACAGAAATCTGTTGCATCTCTATAAATTAATAACAAAGCAGTAGAAAGAGAAATTAAGAAAACAATCTCATTTACAATTGCACCAAAAAGAATAAAATGCCTAAGAACAAACTTTACCAAGAAGATGAAAGATTTGTACTCCAAACACTATAAAACACTGAAGAAAGAAATTGAAGATGACACAAATGCAAAGATATTTCCTACTCATGAACTGGAATAACGAATATTGCTTAAATGTCCATAGTATTCAAAGCAATCTACAGTTTTAATGGAATCCCTTTCCAAATACCACCATTTTTTATGGAACTAGAACAAGTAATCCTAAAATTTGTATGGAACCACAAAAGACTCCCAAATAGCCAAAGCAATCTTGAAAAATAAAAACAAAACTTGAGTCATTACAACTCCAGATCTTAAGACATACTACAAAGTTGTAGTAATCAAAACAGTATGGTACTGGTACAAAAACAGATACATAGATCAATAATAAAGAGTCCAGAAATAAACCCATGTGGTCAATTAATCTACAACAAGTGAGGCAAGAATATGCAATGAGAAAAAGACAATCTCTTCAACAAATGGTGGGGAAAACTCAATGGCTACATGCAAAATGCTGAAACTGGACCACTCTTTTGCACCATACACAAAAGTGAACTCAAAACAGATTAAAGACCTATATGTGAAACATGAAACCATAAAATTCCTAGAAGAAAACATAAGCAATAATTTCTTTGACATCAGCCATAGACAGATTTTTCAAGTTATGTCTCTTCTGGCAAGGGAAACAAAATCAAAATTAAACTTTTGGGACTATACCAAGATAAAAAGCTTTTACACATCAAAAGAAACCATCAGAAAAGCAAAAAGACAATCTACAGAATGGGAGAGGGTTTTCAAATGATATATCTGATAAGAGATTAATATCTAAAGTAAATAAAGAACTTACACAACTCAGCAGCAAAAATACAAATAATCCAATTAAAAAATGGGCAGAGGACCTGAATAGGCATTTTTCCAAATAAAACATACAGATGGCCAATAGACACAGGAAAAGATGCTCAACATCAGTAATCACTAGGGAAATACAAATTAAAACAACACTGAGATATCACCTCACACACCTGTCAGAATGGCTAAAATAAAAGAAGACAAGAAATAACAAGTGTTAGTGAGGATGTGGAAAAAAAGGAACCCTTGTGCACTGTTGGTGGGAATCCAAACTGGTGCATCTGCATTGGAAAACAGTATGAAGGATCCTCAGAAAGTTAAAAATAGATCTACCATATATCGGTAATTCCAGTACTGGCTATTTACCCAAAGGAAACAAAAACACTAATTTGAAAAGAATGTGCACACCTATGTTTATTGCAACATTATTTACAATAGCCAAGATATGGAAACAACTCAAGTGTCCATCCAAAGATGAATGGATAAAGTAGATGTGAGTGGGGAATATTACCTAGCCATATAAAAGAATGAAATTTTGCCATTTACAACAACATGGATGGACCTAGAGGGTATAATGTTAAGAGAAGTAAGTCAGACAGAGAAAGTCAAATACCATAGGATTTCACTCATGTGCAATTTAAGAAATAAATTTAAAAAAATTAAAAAACAGACTCTTAAATACAGAGAACAAATGGTAATTGCCAGACAGTGAATGAGGGCATAGGTGACACAGATAGAGAGGATTAAGCATATACTCCTCTGGATGAGCACTGAGAAACATATATAATTGTTAAATTATTATAATGTACACATGAACCTAATATAACACTGTATGTTAATTATACTTGAACAAAAAGTTTAAAAAATAAGAGAGTATTTTGTCTCTGTATCTGATCCTGAAACTGGTAGTCCATAGGACAAACAGGGAGGGAAGGTCACAAGCAGATTAGAATCCACAAGCATGAATAGCTAGGACCCCACCACCACCACCTCCAAAAATAGACTGAATCTCAAATTTGTTCTTATTCCTCTGACCCTGGTGATGAGGTTATCTTACAGCAGTCAGAACCCTTCATTACAGACCTCTGCACACTCACATCTGGCCTAGGAGTGGAAGAAGCTGAAGGAGGATTCAGGGATAGGTAGAACAATTACAGGCCCAGCTGCTACTTCATGCCAGCAAGGTACATCAACAGACATCAATGTGTGTAAGCTGCACAGTGGCTGCTGCTCTTCTTCTGCCTTCCAAACTTCCCAAGGATCCCAGCGCCCCCATGGCCCACCCTAGCAGGAAATCTACAAAAAAGTAAATTCCAGAAAATACAGTTCAGCCTAGCAAATTGACACAACACAAAGCCATCACAGGCACTATACTATTTTAGGTAAGTAATGTGCAGAGTAAGACCATTTTTCCTGTTTTTGCATAACTGACATTTTTCATATTTTTGGTCATTTTAGAAGTACAGATACACACAGGTGCTATGGAAGTCTATACAGGCTTTTCTCACAGCCTGGGAGTTAAAACAAAAACAAAAACAAAAACACCTTTCTAAACTGAGTTAAGCATTAAATAATATGCATGAAATAAGGACTCAAAAGAACAACAGGAACTGAGTTGGAAATAAGGAGAAGTAACAGAGAGAGTATATAAATAAGCATTTTTAGATATTGCAAAGTCTCAACATAGGCTTATTTTAATTATATTAATGTCCATTGTATTTGGCTGCATTTCTCTTTCAAATCTTCATTCCAAGCCCCAGATTGTAAAATCAGTCCTCCCCAAAGATATAACTTGCCTCAAAGGAGAGAAGAGCAAATAGCCAAATGACACTGTGACTCTTAAAGGTACTTGGGGAAATCATAGGATTCATTTCCTCTCATATTGTATTGACCAAAGAAAGTCACATGGCTATGCCTGACTTCAGTGAAGTGGGGATGTATAAACATCTACATGGAGGGATAGTAAATATTTCAAACAAATAAACAACAGTGTCTTGATCACAGATATTCTCTTTCCTCCCTTCTGTACACTAAGTTCACTCACTCTCCCATCTTTCTAAAGGAGACAACCCAAAAGTCTCAGATTCAAAATCTAGGGTCTTTTCCTAGTCTCTGTAGCAAATCTTCATGTGGCTCTTCTTACACAGTGACCTGTGAACTTAAGGAGATAAATTATATTTCCTCACATATTCAGTGTGCACTAGTGGAACAGGGAAATTGTAACTAAAATAAACCCTCTTCTTTGGAAGGGAGAAGAAATAAGACACTCATCACTTGCTCATCTACATCAATCCAAAAATTCTACAGGGTAGCTAGATGTTGTAAGTGGTTCCTACTCTGGAGATCTGAACCTTTTTTAAATTCTTCCCAAGACTTACAACCTAGGAAAAGCTTTTCAGTTCATCATGTCTATAACCTTTGGCTCCATCTTTGGAAGGCTCTTTTTCTTCCTTCTGTTCTCATTGACTACATCTGAAGATAATGTTGGAGAGTAGTTTTCTTAGGGGCTCAATAGCATCTCAGCCTGCTTCCTAGCTGTAAAATCTTTGGGGCCCAAGATTGACTGTATTCTCCATACAATTCAGAAATTTCAGCAGAAACTTTGTTGGCAGTACCCTAAATTTGGACTGCACCATTAGGCTGTTTTAATTGGCCCTTGGTATCCACAGATCTTCTAGATTTTATATCTTACTAGTTGAAAATGGCATTCAGTTGCATATTCAAACTCTGCAAGTCTCATAATCTCTGGATTTTCTCTATTCCTCTCAATTATGGTCAAATCAATTGGTTCTTTTATGAGCTCATCCTTTCCTACAGTATTTTGTCAAATACAGCCAATAGTGATCATGACACCAATATTCTTCTTCTCTCTTTATTTCCCTAAAGCCACAAGTTTATGAGGTGCATTATTGCCTTCTGAGTTATTGTAGGTTATGGCTTTACACAAGCTGGAAGAATAGTGACAAAACATGTTTCTTCAGTTCCACCAACTCCTACCATGTGGCCCAAAACCCAAAGGTACATATTTTAGCTCTTTTTTTAATGGAGGAACCCATTTTCATATCAGTCCAATCTCTCTAGATACTGCTACAATGAGAAACAACCCCCACACTTTAATGGATCTCAATAATTAAGGTTTCTCACTTATATTCATGTTCATTGTTAATGGGTTGGGACTGCACTCTACATCCTCTTTATTTTGGGACCCAAGCTTGAAGGAGCATCCCCCATCTGGAATGTGCCAGCCTAATGGCAGAAGGGAAAAGAGTGAATGGTTGAAAGACATGGTGGCTCTTAAAGATTCTGGTTTGAAGTGGTATTTTCCACTCTCACCCACATTGTATTGTCTAAAGAAAGTCATATGATCAAGCCTAACATAATGGAGTTGGAATGTATAACCTTCTCACAAGGAAGGACAACACATATTTTCAACAAATACTGTCATCTCCCACAAAATTCAACCTGAAGGGTGATGTTCATTAGCAGTAAGATATAAAGTGAGAGGACAGGAATGGTTAAGAAAGTACTGGAGTATTGGAAGAAAACATGTACCTAGAAGGTGCCGTATGCAACTCTAAGGAGGTACTTTTGTTTTAGAAGCCAAGGGAAATTACTGAAGGTCTCTAAGCAGTGACATAATGATATTTTTAGTTTATATGTATTATTCTAGCAGTGGAGAATACAGGGAGTCTGGTTAAGATGTTATTTCCATAGACTCAATGAATTATGATGAGAACAAGAGATAAAGCTATGGTAATAGGAAAGATGAGGTGTGCTGTGTTCTCATTTGATAGGTATTTACCTACCTGCTTCTTTATTCATATAAAGAAGGTAAGGATTAAGAAGTGAAGGAAAGTTGACTACGATGATGAGAAAGTAGATAATAAATGATCTTAAAGGACATGGCAGGCAAGAAGCAAGGTTAAGGATACATTTTGTAGGTGGTGGGAAGAACAGGCTTTTTGTTCCTGAAGGCTTCAACTTTCTATGTGAGACATAGGACATTTGGTTTTAGATGAAAGGATATGGGAGTTGGGTAAGACTCTTGAACAGAACACCAAAGACTCTGAGAGGAGTGGGAGAGAGATCAAATAAAAACTAAAAGTGTAAGATAATTAGGAGCCTTGCCTCCTGTAAGTTTATAATGACTTGAAAGGGCACACTTTGTTCCTTTTCTTCACCAATGCTAAGTAGTCTAGTGCTTTGAAGGTATTATAAGGTTAAGCTTATGAAGGGAAGGTACAGTGGAAATACTGAGTTTCAAAGTAATTGAGGATGCCACTGAGAAAGCAACTGAAGTAATAAACTAAGTAGTCAGACTAGTTAGGGAAATGAGTAAGTCAATAGGTGGCTGATAATCCAGGAGACAACAGGTCAGTCATGAGTCCATTGCCTATCCACAGCCAGAGTAAATGTTGTTGGAGTGAGAACATGAGCTTGACTGATAACAGTCTGAGGTGAGAGAGTGGGATGTCTGCATTTAAGGTTTCTAATTTGGTACAGTTCTGGTTCCTGGTTGATGATGAAGATTAGGACAAAGAAAGCATACAGCTTGAGTCATGCTCAGGAAAATCTTTAGAACTGAGTAAAGGAAAGAAAGACATATGAGGATAGTATGTTGGAGAGGTTATAGAAATGGATATTGAAGTCACTCTCTTGATGTGAAAGGTGGAAATAATTGACAAGGTTTTTTTAGGGAAGGGGCAACTACTGAAAGAATGGGTAGGGGGAAAAAATTAGGAAACTGTTGAATGTGTTGATTCCTACCTGTGGTTGACAGAACTATAAATGACCTCCAATGACCCACACCCTTGTAGAATCCCGCCCCCTCCCTCTTGAGTGTGGAATCCTCTCTCTTATGACTTGCTTCTGACAAATAGAAGATGCAAAAGTGATGGGATATCATTCCCATGATTCTGTTATGTTATATGGCATAGATAAGGGATTTTGCAAATGTAATTAAGACCCCTAATTAATTGGCTTTAAGTTAATCAAAAAGGAGATTATTCTGGGTGAGCCTGACCTTTTCAGGTGAGCCATTAAAAGCGGGTCTATAGCTCAGAAAAAAGAGAAGTTAGAGAATGGCTCTCCTGCTGGCAATTGAGAATCCAAGTGCCATGTGGTGAATTTCTTTTCTTTTTTTTTTTTCCCCATGTGCTAAATTTCTAATGGGGAAGGAGGATGGGTGTCTTTTAGGAGCTAAGGGTCTCATTCCTACAAGCACAAGGAAATGAATTCTGCCAACCACAACATAAGCTTGGAAGATAAGACCCCCAATCTGTCTGACACCTTGATTGTAGCCTTGTGGGATCCTGAGCAGAGGACCTAGCTGAGTGAGCCCCAGACTCCTTACCCATGGAAACTGCAAGATAATGAATTCAATTGTTATGCAGTGGGAGAAAATGAATATACTATGTTAAATATACCACCTTATGGTAAGAGACTAAAGTGTTTTCATAAACCTTGTGTAAAATTCTATAAAAAAAAGTTTTCAATTTTTTTTTTGCCTTAAACTTTTATTCACAGAAGCAAACACGAGATGGTTTCCAAATTAAGATTGTAGATTAGAGCATGAGAAGCAAGCTGTGCAGTAGATGGAGAGAGAACAATGGGACAGATCTCAGGCATAATTCTCTCTACTCCTACTCCTCTTTCGTCACCTTGTCTGCATGGAGCAGAAACAAAAGGAACAGGTGCGTCCAGTCAGGGGCTGGATCTGCTGACAATCAACACCTAAGGAAAGGAAGTTGGTGAGGAGTGGGATAAAAGAAGATGTGAAGTTGGCTCAGAATGAAAAGAAGGTGGCAGAAAAGGAAACAGGGACAAGGAAGCAGAGGAGAGAATCAGCTTAGTGCTTGCTTGATAGACACATGATTTCATGATGGCTTCTGGCATCTGCCCTCTTCTCTAAAATAATTTATCTTTTCAACCCGTATGGGAGAGCTTGCCTAGCCAGCAAGTAGTGACAGTAAAATTTTCTTCACATTCTGAATTCTACCCTTGCAAGGTTATTAACAGTAACATTCAGACATTCCAAGACACCAAGCAGGTCTGAATGAAAGCTTCTTCCATTTTCTTTTATTCTATCGTGTCTGTAGGCTTCATTATAAGTGAGCAGGAAGGGGCTTAATATCTGTTGGCTACAACAAAAATTAATGGCCATGCAGGAAAAAAGCATTAATGGTTAAATGGAAAGAAGTATAAAAACGTTTAGTAATGTATGAATTCACATCACTTCTACTTACATAAAACACATTTAACATTTCAGTTCTGTTCTAAAGGTTCCTTTAGAGCCAGAATACAAAACTTTATGAAATTGCTAAGTGTTTCAGACTAAATTATGAGTAATACTTTGGGACATGGTTAAAGATTTGTTAAACACACCACAGAGCAATTTAAAGTGTGCAATGATTCAATAAGGTACAAGAGATACAGTGGGAGTCTTTGATTCATTATTTATGGAATTACACTATAGAGTGATTTTTCAATGCTAGTCATATATTCTTGACTGCTGTGGCTCATGGTTATGGGTAGAAGGAAGGTGGAGTTGACTATCAATTCAAGATGGAAAAAAAAATGTCTTTATTGATTTTGAGAATGATCTCGTGACCCACTGAGAACAGGCAGAATCAAGACAATGGTCAATACGAAATTTTCACCATAGTATGTGATTGGATAGTGATTTTTGGTATTTAAGACATGATTTTCAAAAGCACTCCATTCATTCATGTGTTCATTCATTCAACAAATGTTTTATAAATACATATACATCTTTTATTCAGAGTGATTTTGACACACCTTTCACCCAAAGAAAGAGAAATTAATCCTTTTCTTTCCTCGTTTATGAAAACTATTTGACTACATTATATAATGGTTTTGTCAAAAGACCTCTACCTAAGTGAGAATTTAATTATGTAGGGCAGGCTGAATTAATCACTAATACTTTTACAGTCTGTATCTGTCTCCTTGGCAAGAATAGTCAGAAAGGAAATTTAGTTGGCCAGCAAGTTAAAGATATTTCTGTTGTTAGTCTGCAGTGTATAAAATGAAGGGGGCTGGTGTTCAGAAATAGATGATTTGTACTGAGCAAGAGTAGCTAAGAGAAATTCGGAAGCCCATACTTCATAAAGCTACATCAGATATTTTGAACCCAATATGTTAAGTACATAAAAATTAGCAGAAAAAAATTGTCCTGCAAGCCGGACTAGAAAAAAAAATCATAATCAGTGACTCTCTGGTAGGGAGCATGAATAATAAGAGTCTGGAGAAATTATACTCAAACTGAAATAAAACCAAAAGTTAATTGTGGAGATGGCCCAGGCAGTGCCAATCCTGCTTCTGAGACTGGTGATTTTCAAACAGGAAAAAATCATCCTTTTCACCCTCAGTGGCCTTTTCCTGCATTTGGAAAACTTTCAAATCAGAGAATACATTTTCCTTATGCTCTCTATAAACTAATTTATATTATGCACTATCTCCATCTACAACCTCTCAATTTACCTTTATAATATTTTTATATAAAAAAGGAACATGATTTAAAAAAAAAAAAACACTTTCTAGCTCCCAACTCCTCCAGAATAAAAAATCCTGATCTCTTAAGACTTTTTTTAGAAACCATTATTCCCCTACCATTTAATTATCTCTCTTATTTTTGTCTCTGGACTCCATCCAATTTCCAAACATCTCTTTTCACTCTTTTCACATACGAAATTAAACCTGGTGCAGTGTTCTGTTAAGGTCTTGGCCGATTTTTGAGTAGCATCTATGTGTCTGTGTCTTATTAAAGCTTCAGCATTTGATAGTGAGTCCTTTTCACACTCAAGGTCAGGATAGTCTGGCTGAGTCCTCTTACAGCCAAAAGACTGCAGGTGAGGACTCTTGTGTCTACTGACTGGCCAAGGGAAGTTGCAGTAGGACTGTGGCTCTCTCTAGACATTATTGACATTGTTAGCTCATAGGGAAAGCACTTTAAGCAGTGTTTATTTATAGGCTTTCCTTCAATGAAGTGACAGGAGGCTCCCAAATGCTGCTCAAATCACCACATGATGAACTGCACAATACATGATCTTATGGCACTTCTGATATTAACTCCCAAGAATCACTTTAGACTTGTGTATCTACTTTCTACAAACTGTGGATAAATCAAATAGTGGTTGTTTGACTTTGCAGGATTTAGAACTGATCTACAATATGATTTTGTGCCTTGTAGATATAGTCATCAGCTGGAATTTTCTTTGGTGAACTAGTTAAGTTACACAGGAACACGGCGCTTACATCCTGAAGGAGAAAAGAGATCCCAATTACAGAAGCCTTTTATATTTGTTTTTTACTTATTCCTAATGCATTAACTACATGCATTGCCTATTTCCATCTTACCTTAAGATGTCTGACAATGGAATGGGAAAGAATCCTTGATTTAAATATTGCACAAGTATTAAATGTTTCAAAGGGGTGATTACAGATGGGATTTGTATCTGAGCCATTTTCCCCAAACAAGCTCTCAGCTGCAGGCCACTTAAGTGCAGTTAATTCATTAGAACAAGAAGAACTTGAGTTAAATACATTAGCGATGAACTGTTCATCTGTAATAAGGCGGGCTCATGCTGGCAATTTCTTGCATAGTTATTATTCAACATGTACTCTAGAGTCCTGACCAAAGGAGAGGAAAACAATGAGAAATGCAGCTTGTCTTTTAGAATCTAGGTTTTTAGAATCTGGCGGGGTTCCGACGGGACCACTCAGGATCCCGGGCCAGGCCCAGGGGGCGGCCCTGCAGACGTGCAGCGCTTTCCATGGCTCTGGCCTAATTTGAGGGTCCCAGTGTTATACTTCATAGTCAAGTCCAGTTAGAACAGGCTAAGACTATTTCTATGATACCAGACAATTCAGGGAAGTCTGGGGACCCAGGAAATTTAGGGAACAACATGAAAAAGATGGGAGAGGTAGTTTTTAAAGGCCTGTGTCTTCATCTCTGAGTGTTGAAATGATGTCTTTACAACAAAGCAAGACCTACTTGGAGCCAGTGACTCACCAGTGGTCCCTTATTCCCTGAGCAAATGAATTAATTTGGCAGTTGCTATTCCTCTCCTCAGACCACCCATGTGCTCTAATTGCCTATTTCCTCCTTCCGGGTTTTGAATGAAATACCTCCCTATCACTTCCTATATTAAATCAAAGCATATGTCAGCATCTGGTGACCTCTAACAAATGTTCTTACTTGTCTTTCTTTCATCCCCTCTCCCCTGCCCTATTTAGAGATTTAGAATTTCCAAGGTCGGGTCTTTAAATCTCATTAATTCTTCCTGAGATGATATGCCTATAAAATTCAAACTTATAAAATAATAAACAATAGCCCCAACAGAGGTCCTTTTGAAAAACCCCATGATTGCACCTTTAAAAGCAGTGTTTCCTTTGCTAGTGGATTTATAAGGCTAAATCTCTCTCTAATCCTAATCAAATACTTAGAAATGCATGCATTGCAGGATCCCTAGTATTAATCAGCATATATTGCACTATCTGGAGTTAACCTTTAATTCTAAGAGAATCTTACCATTTCTCCTTAAATATAATTTTAAGAAAACACTAGGTTAGAAGTATGCAGGAATGAGGACTTACCATAGCCACGATGAATTTACTCATGTTCAGGAGTCAGCATTCTCTGACACAGTGGAGTGAAGTCAAAACTAAGTACCAAAATGCTACCAGGATCCTCCTTAAAAAGACAGATTTCATAGTGCAATTCTCTGACCTCCAAAAACATGATCTTTAGAGCTAACACCTGGAATTCTTTGTTTTTAAGCCCATGAGTTAACCATTTTTTTGTGTTGTCTGTGTCTGTCTTTTAGGATATAGGCTCTTTTTGTCTTTTGTTCATGACTAAGTCTGCAGTGCCTAGAGCAGTGATTGGCTCAAATTTGTTGCTCAGTATTTACAGGTTGAATGAACAAACTCTTGTCCGGGGCCAGATTTGAAAACTATTACCTTAGCAGATGGAACTTTGGAGCCAGATCATGCTTAGCTTGCATCCCAGCTCTAGTATGTAATACCTATGTGACCTTGGGCTGGTCCTTCATCTTTCTGAATTTTAATTTCCTCATTTTTAAAAAGGTGATCATAAATCCTAAATAAATATTTGTTAACTAAGTGAATGAAACCTTCAGATCAGTGTAAGATTGAGGTGACATATGTTGAAAACAGTACCTTTCTCAGTAACTGACATCCATTGTCATTATTTAGACAAGGAGGTAGAGAGGATTGGCCAACAAGGGTCATGTTTATAAACACCTGAGGATGAACTTTATGGGAAGGCCAAGTGGACATAATGAAGTTAATGGCTGGCCTTAAGAACTAAGACTGCTATACTTGATTCACGACATCTAACAGAACCAAATAGGAACACATGGATGGCTCAGTTAACCATCTGCCTTTGGGTCAGGTCATGATTCCAGGGTCCTAACATTGAGTCCCACATTGGGCTCCTTGCTCTATCTCTGCCTGCTGCTCCCCCTGCCTGTGCTCTTGCTTTCTGACAATTAAATAAATAAATTTTTTGTTAATTAATAAAAGAACCAAATAATCAGGTTCTCTCCAGTGACAGGAGTTTAGCATAAAGCCACATAGAAATCAAGAAAGGGAGGGAATCAATGTCATGGGAAGTGCAATAGAGCCTCCTAGAAAACTGGAAGTTTCAGATGCCCCCGAAGTCCCCATCTCCCCACAAAATCTAAGGATCTGTCTTTTTCCAACTCTGCTGTCTGCTCAGCTTCTGCGCTGAGTGCAGGGGCTCTTCCACATAATCCACAATCCCTCCTTCAACCCCCTTTCTTTTTTTTTTTTCCTTTTTCTTTTTTTTTTAAGATTTTATTTATTTATTTGGCAGAGAGAGAGATCACAAGTAGGCAGAGAGGCAGGCAGAGAGAGAGGAGGAAGCAGTCTCCCCACTGAGCAGAGAGCCCAATGAGGGGGCTCGATCCCAGGACCCTGGGATCATGACCTGAGCCGAAGGCAGAGGCTTAACACACTGAGCCACCCAGGCACCCCTTCAACCCCCTTTCTGAATCCATACTTTTCCTTAGCACTCTATCACCTTTCTTTGTGTCTGAGGAAAAAACTGATAAAATCAGATCCTCTCTCAGAAGATTTAGTCATAGTCTAATCTAGACTGTTCATACGGTGTAAGCTTTTCATGCCAAGCCACCTTCCCTGCTTCTGGGCAGCCTCTGTCAGTAATTGCCTGTTACAGAACTTCCCCCACAGGACAATCTTTGGTGGTTAGGGTGGCAAAGTCAAAAGGCTTGAAGTTTGGCAACGTGTGTGTAAGGAGTCACTTTTGGTCATCTTGCCTAGGAGACTTAAGAGGTTGTCATTTTGCTTGGTTGTCATTGCTTGGAGATTGTATTAAAGAGATCTATCTATGAAACTCTGAGGGCCTATCAGCCTATTGGTCCCTTCAGGGCAATTCTACTGAGGAAATACATTCTATGTCATTATAAATTACCACTTATGACAATTCTAAACTTTATATACCTTATGAAGAAATCATCTAGTAAAATATTTTAGGTCCTATCACTACTTATTAAGTTCTCTAACTTAAAATCTATCTTTACCATCATAGTTATATTGTAAATAACACAAGCTTAATTGGATTAGTCAGAAAGGAATAACATACAGGCATCTGACCTAAGCAGTGGTTGCTAGTCCGATGGTAGACAGGATATCAAGGGCTTACAGGGTATCATCTCTCAGATTGTTTTCCCACCTTGCCCTGAGGAACAAAGTCAGTTTGTTTTCTAGGAGAAAGTGGATTGAAAACACAAGGCAGGCCAATAGAAGAGTGATATTCTTAGAGGCCAGGCTAGAAACTAAATATAAAAAAGAAAGGAGGAGGAGGAGGAGGGCGAGGAGGAGGAGGAGGAGGAGGAGAAGGAGAAATTCTCAGGGTTCCTGGGTGGCTCAGTCAGTTAAGCATCTGTCTTTGCTCAGGTCCTGATCTCGGGGTCCTGGGTTCAAGCCTCATGTCTGGCTCCCTGCTCAGGGAGCCTGCTTATTCTAACTCTCCCTCTGCCCCTCCCACTGCTTGTGCTCTCTCTCTCTCTTTCAAATAAATAAAATCTGAAAGGAAGAAAGAGAAAGGAAGAAAGAAAGAAATTCTTTCGTGGCTTCAGGGATAGACTGTAGCACAGGTGAGGAGAAGGAAAATTTCTCCAGCTCAGCATGAGGAGAGCTGGCACAAGATAAAACAGTATCACCGTGACAGTAACACACAGGGTTGTGGCAGAGGACAAGGAGTCCCATGGGCTTTTCCAGAAGAGAAAAGCCAGATGGAAGAGCAAGAAAGAGCAGCATTCATGAGCCCTGGAATTTTGCCCTATCCCCTTCCACATACTCACATGCCCCTAAAGAAGAATTTATGAGGCGAGGGTTCCAGAGATTCTGTTAGAGACTGATGAATTTGGATTGGTTATCTATTGCTGCATAACAATCTGCCCCAAAACTTTGTGACATAAAACAAGAAACATATATTTTCCCAGTTTCTGTGGGTCATTAATTTGAGTGGCTCCAGCTCAGGGTCTCTCATGAGGTGGAAATGAAAATGTCAGTTGGAGCTTCAGCCGTCTGAAGTTTTGACTAGAGCTGGGTGATGTGCTTCCAAGCTCAGGCAGCAGTGTTTGGAGGGAGGCCTCAGGTCTCACGCCATAAAGCTGCTTGAGTGTCCTTGTGATATGGCAGTTGGCTTTCCCCAGGCGAGCAATCCAAGAGAGGGAAAGAGAAAGAAGCTGCAGTGTCTTTTATATCCTCATCACAGAAGTCACATTCTATCATTTCTATCTAGCTGTATTCCTTAGAAATGAGTCACTAAGACCAGCCCACACTCTACATCTTATAGAGAATTCATAGACATATTTAAAAATATTATGTATTTTATGATACATATTTTAAATATGTATTATACATTTTAATTTATAATTTATAAATATGTATTAATTTCTTTAAAATCATACATATGTGAAAAAGAGAATCCATAGATGTATTTTAAAACCACTGCAATTTGTACTCTGGCCACATTTATTTTTATTTGTCTCACATGCAAAACACATTCAGCGCCCTTCCCAAGAACCCCCAAAAAATATTAGCTTGAAATCCAGGATGTTGTCATATAAATGAGATCCAAACGAATGAATATTCCCAGGTGTAGTTCCTTAAGTATAGTTCCTCTTGACTGAAGACCTGTGAACCAAAGAAATGAGTTTTTGCTCTCTGTCCATGACCTACATTCAGTGGAGGCAGAAGCAGAAGCACAAGATATACTCTAATAGACATGGAAGATGCTCAGGTGTCCTTGGTGTAGACCAATTCTGAAATCCAACCTAGCATGGGTTGGCAGTTGCTTGACTGGAACTCAATGCCTGGGATTAATTCTCCACAGCTCTTGGCCCCACTCTTATTTTTACCTTCTGAGTTATCCTTTTGTTTGTATCCTGTTTCCAGTTTGTAACTGAGTAGTTTCCTGAGCCTGACTCCCCTTAGTCGCAGTGGCAGGGAGGGGTGATTCCCCTTTTTATTTAATGCTGTCTCTGGGCTTTCAGTCTAAGCTGACAGTGTTTCTGCTGATATAATTCTGTTTTTAAAACTTTGTGGGTCTCCTGTGAATGTTGTTGGGCTCCAATTCATTAGATCAATCTACACCTATAAATCAAGATAAGTTCTTCTCTATCTAGGGCTTCTGCTGAGGGACAATATCTGTAAGCTTTTTAGAAGCCATATTGTTTGATTAAGGGGAGGTCTGAGACATATAGATCTTCAGAGGATCCCTTTTTTCTGACTAAATGGTATTCTGAGGCAGCATCATTGATCCCTCTGAAGACTTAATAAGAGATTTCATAGCCACACCCTCAGCTTCAATGTTAGAACTGGTAGAGCCCTTGATTTGATATTTGTATAAAAGCTATTTCTGAATTTTAACATCTTCCACCATCTGGAAAAGCTATGAAATTTGTTTTAAGATTTACTTATTTATTTGAGAGAGAGAAAGAGCACATGCACACATGCATGAGCACATGAGCGGGAGGCAGGGCAAAGGGAGAGGGAGAGAATCCCAAACACACTACCTGCTGAGCACAGAGACTGACTCAGGGCTCACTCCACGAACCCGAGATCAAGACCTGAGCTGAAATCAAGAGTCAGACGCTAAACCTACTGAGCCACCCAGGTGCCCCAAGGCTATGGAATCTTTAAAGCTAAAACTCCAGCTACTTTTTATTCAGCCTAACTTCCTTAAGCTTGTCTCTCTTCCCTCACATTTTACTGTAAGTAGGAAGAAACCAAGTAGTACCTTCAATATTCTGCGTAGAAAGTACTTTAGCTTGTTTGTTCAGTTCAAGTCATTTCCCCCTTCCAGGTTATCACAGGTGACAGTGTTGTTAACCAGCCTGCCACTGCAGAACAAAGATATCCTCCTTTCATTCCCAGGAAGATAGTCCTTACCTTGCTTTGAGTCTAACTGACAAGCCATTCAAAAGTCCTAACTTCTACTAACAGTCTATCTGAGGTTCATAAGCTTTCACTAACATTCTCTTCAAAGTCTTTCTTTGTTTCTGCCCATTACTTAGTTCCAAGCCACTCCACATTTTTGAGGTATTTTGTTTTGTTTTGTTTTAAAGATTTTATTCCTTTATTTGGCACAGAGAGAGAGACATCACAAGCAGACAGAGAGGCAGGCAGAGACAGAGAGGGAAGCAGGCTCAGGGCTCAATCTCAGGACCTTGAGACCATGACCTGAGCTGAAGTCAGAGGCTTAACATACTGAGCCATCCAGGTACCCCCATTTTTGAAGTATTTGTTATGATAGCAACCTCACTTTCAGATTCCAAAAAGTATATTGGTTATCTATTTCCACATAACAAGTTATCCCAAAACTTAAAAAACAAACAAACAAATATTTATTATCTCACAGCTTTTCTGAGTCATAAAATTGAGCATGCCTATAACTGGAAAATTCTGGCTCAAGGTACCTCTTGAGGCTGCAGTCAAATCCAGAAAGAAAAAACAATATTTTAGGTCCCAGTTGACCTCACATGCTTTCACTGCCATCACATACATTAGAAGCAACACATTAAATACAGCTTCCACTCAAGAGGAAGGGTATTAAGCCCCATATGTTAAAGGAGAATGTATCAAAGAATTGGTGATACTATCTTCCAACCACCAGAAACCTGAAAGTATTCTATAATTTGTACTGAAACCATATTGTACCCTGGGGGAAGTCTGGCCTAGGAAAATGATGATTACATTTATACGATCAAACTTTGCCGAGGTTTTCAGCTATGAATAAACCCTACATAGCTAAATCTAATGAACAAATCTTAGTCCTCATCTGACTTGACCTTTTGGTAACACCAGGCATCACTGTTTACTCTTTGAAACTTTCTTCACTTGGCTTCTAGGACATCAAAAGCTCCTTGTCTTTCTTCTGCTAATAACTAGTTGCTTACTTTCAATCTCATGTACTAGTTGCTCCTCATCTCTCCAACCTCATAATGTTGGAACCCTATAGTTCCTGCCTCGAAGCTCTTTTTTATCAATACTCAGTTTTTTGATGACCTAATGCTAACCCAAGTCTTTAAATACAATGTGCACTTATAACTGTCTAACTTATATATCTCTTCTTCAACTCTAGAGTCATGCCTAACCTCATCTCCGCTTGAATATCTAAAAAGGATCATCAATGTAACCTGCCCTAAACTGAGCATCTGATCTTTACCTCAAACTTACTTTTCTTACAATCTTCCCCATTTCAGCGAATTAGCAACTCCATCCTTCCAGTTGCTTGGAATCAATTCTCGTTTATAGATCCCTCTCCTTCCCCCGTTTCCTTCCTTTTTCTTCCCGGGACACTTTCAGTCCATCTGCAAAATTTGTTCTACCTATAAAATAAATTCAAACTTTGACCACTTTTCACAAGTTTTGCAACTATCACAGTGGTCCAAGGCACTATCTCCTAGATTTCTGCAGTAGCTAATGTCCCACCCATGGTTCCCCTCCACGCTTGCCCCTGTAATCTATTTGGAGCACATCTTCTAGAGTAATCCTGCCGAATGGAAACTAGGTTATACTCTTCCTCTTTGTTAACTCTCCAGGGCATCCCTTTGTCACTCAGAGTAAAAGCTTAAATCCTCAAACTGACCCACCTGGTCCTATACCGTCTGGCTTTTATCACTTACCTGATACCATCTCCTACAGTTTTCCCTTCTGCTTCTCCTGCTCCAGCCACATTCTCCCACCCGCTCTTGGTCAAACATATGGAGCCATGACCCTCCTGCCTGAACACTTTGTTCTTAGATCTCCACAGGACTTGCTCCCTCACTTCCCTTAGATGTTCAAATGTCACAGTCTAAGTGAGAGCTTCCCGAACTACCTTATTTAGAGTTCCTCCGGTAGTCCCGAGTCATCTTTTCTGTTTTATTTTCTCCATGGCAATTATCATCTTCTAAGCATTCATTTGACTTATTTTTATGGAATGTAAACCATGCGGAAGGTGATATTTTTACTGCTTTATTCATTTTTTGTGTTGTTTTGACACAGAAGCATCAGTCAATGTTTTTTGAAGGAATATATGAACTCTCCATTAGTTTCTTCATCCCAATTTTCCTGGAATTCTCTTCTTTCTCTCTACAGACCCTCTAAATCCTGAATTAATTCCACAGCCTAGCTGGTCAAGGCTTTTCTCTTCTAGGAGCCTTTCCTCACTAATTGAGGCTTACATTGATCTTCACTTTGACTTTCCTCAGACCGCGTGGTCACATCCCAGGCCGCATTCCTGTACATTTGTTTATGTGCTCCATTTTTCTCCATCTTGATCATATATTTTTGTTTGTCAAAAGAGATCCTTGAGAAACCACATTCACTTCCTTTTTTTTTAAACTACTCTTTTGACCTCTCATAATTACACAACATGCACTTTATAAATCCCCGCTTCATAAACAACTGCTAACCCACTGAAATGAACTTCCTAACCTCACACAGCTGATGGAAGATACTACTTTCAGACAAACACAGTGTTTTTGTAAAATGCATACAATCATTTTCAATTTATACAGTAATAAGTTTCAGGTAAAAACAGCTGAGCTACACAAGCAACTCTGTTTTAATACTCACACACTTATTATATTCTCTTTAGGAAATGGAATCCACTTTTCCACATGGACTGGAAATCCTTAGATGTTAAAAATATTTTTAAAAGCTCCACTAAGATTTAGCTTCTTGCCATGATACTCTAAATTATTCTAGCATTCTGTAAGGCATTATAAAACGCTGTAATTTATATGCTCCAGAGAAAGTACCGCTTAAAACGTTCACCAATTAGTTCATTTCAGAACCCTCCTTTTGATATCCCTGCAGGTAAGTAAGAAAAATCCCTTCATATGCAACCTGAGTGTAAGACAATATCAAAATCACTCATGTCAGCTCAATGTTGTCATAAGAACAACTCTAAATTTTCTGATAGTTGGAAATTTTGGAGAAGCTCATCAAATGAATACACAAGAATTATGCACGTAGATGTTTCCTTCTGGGAATTTAACACAATTCTCTACTTCTTTAAAACTTAATCTCATTTTATCATGATTCAGATTTTGCTTAGAAATGAGGTAGATTGGAACTGTCTCAATCAGTTCATCTTCATCGCTGTCACCTCACCTTGGATTCCATTAGTTTTAAGCTGTTGTCTGAGGGTAAGACACATGCACACACAAAATCTAAATACTGAATCAAGAATGTTAGAGTTTGTGATTTTCTCTCCTTTGAGGAAGAAAATTAATATTTTAAAAGAAAAACAAAGGGTTTCTCAACTATTTTCAGATATTGAATTGAGACTCCTCTAATAGCATCTAACTAATTCAGAACACTTTTATTGAGTTTATTTGTAAGTAAGCTCAACTAGATACTTCTCACAAATAAAATACACTAATATGTTTTTATGTTGAAACTTTGTTCATTTAGTGTTTTAAATAATTTTGTAGAATATATACAGCAACATGAAAAACATTGACACTATATATCACTTAAATTTAACTGTAAATTCCTGCATTGTTTCATACATATAATTATAATATGTTGCTGTTCTTATGAACCATTACTAAAGCATCATCTTAAAGACTAACTGTTAAGACAGAAATTTACCACATGTAGCTAGCTACAAAATACAAAATACCTATCATATACATGTGCATGTTCTCAAAGCTAAACAGACACTAGAGGTATCTAATTCATGGGTTTATGACCTTTCTTTCACTCAGCATACCTAAGAAACAAGTTGTCCTTGTTAGACAAGAAACTACCTTGTCCTGGTAGTGTATTAGTTTCTTACTGCTGCTATAACAAATTACCACATAACTGTCTCTTAACAGTTCTACATGTCAGAAGTCTAAAATGTGTCTCACGGAGTTAAAATCAAGATGTTGAGATGTTGAGAATGCTGCATTCTACCTGGAGATTCTCCAGGAGAATCCATTCCTTGCCTTTCCTAGCTTCTAGAGGCTCCCCAAATGCATTCCTTGGTTTGTGGGTCTCATCCAGGAATCACATCACTCGGGCCTACTTAGAACTCTCCTTTTCTGACTCTGAAACTCTTGCTTCCCTCTTAAAAGACCCTTGTAACTACATTAGGCCCAGGCAGATAATCCAGGATAATCTGTCAATTTTAGCATCCCTATCTTAATCTCATCTGCAGAGTCCCTTTTGCAACAGAAGGTAATACTTGCACAATTTTCAGGGATTAAGATTTGGGACTTCCTAAGGACCTCTTTTTGGGGGAGGAAGGGCACTACTCTATGCACCACCACTGATCTCAAGTAAGAGGGGAGGAAGGGTATAGTAGCACATGTGTTTGACAAATAAGCAGTATTGCATAATGATTAAGACCATGGACTCTGGTGCTAGATGGCAACTTCAAATCTTGCCACTCAATAACCATGAAATCTCAATGCCATACACGTTATTGAAATGCCCTGTGCCTCAGTTTCGTAATCTGTAAAACCATAAATGACAGAATTAGTAAATACTTCACACTGTTGTTGTAAAGACCATGAATTTATACATGTAAACATACATTAGGACAATTCCTGACACACAGTTAATGTACAATAAATGTTTACTATTCTTATGTGCTTTCATGGAGAAGATTAATCCAATCTAACTCATTTTATAGATGAAGAAATAGAGTCCCAAAGAATTTAACTGATTTACACAAAATAATATACTGACATTAGGTTATGAAGCTTGTCACATTGAGATTATTCTGTATTACTGAACAAGTGTTTGATAAATATGTTTTCAATGGTATGAGAACTTTAAAACTACCCATTTTCTTATTTCTAGTAATTCTTAATTTAATCTGATTACATTATCTATAATACATTTCACTCTTGCTTAGCAATAGGAAACCGATAAACATATTTTATTTCTTTCTCAATTTTCTGAGGCTTGATAGGATTGTATTACATATTGCAAAAGGTATTTGACAAGCTGACAAGAATTTGAGGAGACCCCCATGCCTAGCATTTCACATGATGAACCTGTCTTTGACTTTTTGTATCCAAATAATAGTGTAAATTGCTATTAAAGTATTTAGAGGACTTTAAACCTCTGTTCAAAATGTTTGTAACATTTTCTCATATTTGTAGATTTGATGTTGTCTATCTATTAATTCTTCAGTGTAATCAATCAACTGTTCCCCACACCAAACTATTAGAATAGCAACACTAAATAAATCATTCAAGATAATGAATTTCAATAATTTTCATTATATAGAAATTTCCATTGATTCCTACTTTTCAAATATTTTTAAGAATCTTTCAAATAGGCACACCTGGGTGGTTCAGTCAGTTAAACATCTGTCTTCAGCTGAGGTCATGATCTCAGAGTCCTTGGATGGAGCCCCACATGGGGCTCCCTGCTCAGCAGGAAGCATACTGCTTCCCCTATTCCTTACTCTCTTTCTCTCTCTCTCTCTCTGATAAATAAATAAATTAATCTTTAAAAAAAGAGAGAAAGAAAGAAAGAAAAGAAAAGAAAAAAAGAAAAGAAAAGAAACTTTCCAATCTAGGATTAGGATTCTGAGAGTAGATGTCATATCTTTTATACTTATGATCCTCCCATCTTTATCAGGCCTAAAATGATTTTTTTTTGAAATCTCCTTTTATTGATGCATTAAGCATAAAGTTCAAAGAGAAAACTATTTCCTATAGAGAATTACTAAGTCAAGGACATGTTATTTTATCTTTCCGAAGAAATAGAAATAGAAATAGAAATAGAAATAGAAATAGAAATTTCCTACTAAAAATAGAAATTTCCTACTAAAAATTAAAGTCTCTCTTGTCCCCGTTTAACTAATAAATTGAATAGAGTCATGAAATTTAAGAACTGGAAAGGAAATAGAGATTATTTGGTCAAAAGCCCTCATTTTGTAGATGATGAAGAATATGAAGGGAAAATAAAATTGAGCAAGTTAATTTTAGACATCTGAAAAAATTCAGTCACAGAATATTTTTTTGGCTCCAGGCCGAAAACATTTCATTTGATTGTGAATAAGACACATTTTCATTCTCTGTAAGCTTTTTTTTTTTTTTTCCTCACTGCTCTATTTTTCAGGAAGAGGCAAATAAGTGTTAATCATCCTATAGGCCTTGATGGTACTGTACCCTTTTTCTAAATGATTTTTGCTGTTGTCTTGCTGCCAGCTAAAAATGGCCTCATGCTCTTAACATATTTTCAATGACTGTTCTACAAGAGATGTTTATATATTCCTAAACTACTATGCTTATTCAATTGTCAAGCATCGACTTGGCATTCTCCTTTTAATGCCATTCTCTCCTCCTCCTCCTCCTTCTCCTCCTCCTCCTTTTTAATCAGCTCTGAAAGATAAAATATAAGTCCTTCCTAGATTCTACAACCAGCTCCACAGTAATTTTTACCCTGAATGACCTTGATTAAGTCACTTAAACACTGTGTGCAACTTTTCTCATCTGTGAAATGAGGACAACAGCCCATACGGAGTGGGGTTATTATGAGATGAATGTAGGTATCAGAGATAACTGTTAGTTGTCATTACTCTTCACTCCTTTTTTCTGATTAGAAATATTTATTTGGGGATGGTTTCTCATACTGTCCCCTACACCACCTGTCCTGTCCCCATGCAGTTTTCCTTGCGTGTTGCCTACCTGCATTCTGCATGTTCTACTGTCCCTCCAGGAAGTAACTGACCATGAAATCACAGAATTAAGTATCCCCTTAACGTTTTCTTTCTTTCTCTTTATTCTTCAGGTCTTCTAAATGGTGAGCTAATTATGTCTTTCCTATGTCCTCTATGACACAGCATGGCTATATTTACCTCACTTTACACATATTCAACTTACTGACTTGATCCTAGGTGATTTCACTTGGACTATGTCCTTTAACCCTTGAAGGAACCTATGAAGGTGATATTATTATATATTATAAATATTGACCCAGTCTCAGAAACATTAAGTGACTTGCCCAAGGTAATTTGAATATAAGTGACAGAGTCAGTCAGGATTTGAACCTAACTTAACACTAGGTTCTTCAGAGTCCTAAGGAAGATCAGTACATTCAGCTGAGGTTGTTTGTCTGATCTGGCTAATATTTTAGAGTATCTTTGGTCCTAATTTTAACAGTAGTATGCTTACATCACCAGGCTCCTGGAACAATAATAGAGTTTTATCTTTAACCAAAGGAAAGGTAGTTACTATACTTCATCCTCATTTTACAATGATTATTATAGATTGTCTATACAAGAAACATCTGAAAAATATCTGAACACCATATAAAATTACATTGGCATGTATGATGATCACACAACATGGTTTAAGAGAAAAGTGGCTAGACTGAGAATTTAAACCCATCCTACTATCGTGTGTTGTCACCAGCCAGCACCAAAGAGAGGAGTTTTTGTTCAGGATTCAATGTCCTAATTGCTTTCATTACTCCCCTCCCAACAACAACAAAAAAGGTAAGCTAAAAAGTAATATTTTCTAATCAACGGTTCTCTTGTAAATCATCTTATTACATTCATACAAATGCATAGTTGTTTCTCATATTAAGTAAAACCAGATCTGGACTCGTCTTGATACCCTCATCAACAGAACCCAAAAGGAAGCAACTAGTCTCAGAGCTCAGCTGCCTTTCTTCTAGAATTCACTGTTGTGGGTCAAGTGGTGACCTAAGGTACTCAATGCAGTATCGTTCCTCTGTCAGCACTGAAGCTTTCATCAGCAGAAAACAGGAAGTTGTCTGTGCACTTGATACAAGACTGCTGCTTTGCCAACCAGCTAGGATGAAAAAGAATTACCTACACTCAGAGTTAGACTTCTATGTTGTCCAGACCTCCAGTCCTTTCCAGGTTTTCCTCCCACCTCTTTGGTCACTACTCAATGCACTTTTTTGGCTTCTTTTTTTAAATTTCCAAGATCTGTATTATTAAAATGTCCAGGTCCCAGTTCTTAGATCTCCTTTCTTTTTAATGGTTGTCACTCTGTTGGGTACATCATCTCGTCTCAGCTCTAAATACAATCTATACACTGATAACTCCAAATTAATATCTCCAGTCCCATTCTTTTTCTTGAACTTCAAACTTATCCTATTACCTATTCAGCATCTTCACTTGGATTGATTCCAGGTATTTCAGACTTAAAAATTTCTAACCTAAGTTCCCAGATTCCCCGAGTCTAAACCTATAATCCCACAAATCCCCCTTTCCACTCCCACTCCAGGTAATGATATCTTCATCCTTCTATCAAGATTATAACTATAAATTTGGAGTCATTCGTGATTCTTCTCTTGTTCTCACAGCCTACATCCCATCCAGAAGCATATCCTATTGGTTCAACTTCAAAATATATGCAGAATCCAACCACTTCTTATCTCCTTCCCTGTTACCATAGTAATTCTGTTACCATCTGTGAACTACTACTGAGATTATTGTAATACCTTCCTAATCACCTGCTTCTGTCTTTAACCCACTACCATCTATTCTCAACAAAGGCAATGTTATCTTGTTAGTAAAGTCAGGTCACGTCACAACTCTACTTAAAACCTTCCAGTGGTTTCACTTAGAGTAAAAACCAAAGAACTGGCAATAGCCTACAAGGTCCCATAGGATCTTTACCTCTCCTCCATCACCTCTAAACTTACCTCCTCCTACTCCCCTCTGCATTCACTCTCCTATAACTGCACTGGCTTTCTTGGTATGGTTTGAACACGCCGTACATCCTCCCACTTCATAGTTGCACCTAGAATACGCTTCTACTGGATATCCACACTGCACTATTTCCTCACCTCTTTCAAGGCTTTGTTTGCCCTTTTTGTCAGCTTCACTGAAGCTTTCCTGGGCAAACTTTATAAATGTGAAATTCTCACCCCCCAAAATTTGCTATCTTACCTCACTGATATATTTGTCTCCCACAGTATTTATCACTATCTAGCATATTACATATACTTACTAATTTTTCACATTGAAGTCTCCTCCTACAAGAATGTATAAGCTGCAATGGGGAAGAGGATTTTTGTTGTTGGTTTGTTCTCTTTTGTTCCAGAAATTGGCATAGTTCCTGGTATGTAACACATACTCAATTGCATTGTTGAATATTGACTACAGAACTTTTTTTAACATAATCTGACAGGAACCTTAAATTTTACACATATCATGTTCTGTTTCTTCCTGAAGCTTGAGTTTTATTCGTTTAGCATTCATACAACATGTTTTAAGTGCCTTATGCGTGTTGTGCATACTGTTACACAGATAACCCCACACAAATGACTGTATAATTATAATTGAGCTAAGTGTTTTGTGGAAAATCAGATAGACTTAGAGAACACTGAATAAAGAAGCCTGACATAAGTTGAGGAAGGCAAAACTTAATTAAAGAAATGTCATTTGAGCTGAGATCAGAAGGATAAGTAGCGAGAAAGATTTTCAGATGCAAGACACAGTACCTGCAAATTTCCTATGATGAGAAAAGCATGGAATTAAAAGGAGACCTGGGGAGCTCAAGTGTAACACAGACATTGAGGGAAAAAAGAGTATAATTAGAGGCCACAGGTTTGCAGGTAACTTAAAGGCCATTTTAAGGATTTGGATTTTTTCCTAAGAGCAATGAGAAAGCCATTAAAGACATTTCAACCTGGGGAAGACTCCATCAGATTTGTGTTTTCAGAAAACAATCCTGAATGCAATGAAGAAAAAAAGGAATACTGGCCTGGATATTGGGAGACTACTGTAAGAATTGGGATTTCCATATAGGAATTCCTTCCCACATGTCTCAGGGCATTTGTTTCTAACAATCCCAAGAAAACTCAATCAAGAGTTCAGAAAAACAGAAAAAAGTAACATATTCCTTCTATAAGAACAAGAGTTCCATAATCCACATAGAGACTACTGTTTTGAAAGATTCCACTGACATTGCATGACAGGTCAGAGCAGGAAATGCTGACATGGACACGTGGAATAGAAGGCTAAGGTCAACATTTCTAGGATTGGAGACAGGGGCACATAGCAGAGAAGTGGTCACAATCAAACCAGTCAGTCAGCTCTTGTCACATTACAAGGTATCTCTGTAGTCCTGTATGCTGATAAGGGTGAGTTGTTCATCCAAATAGAAATAATTAACAAATGTATTCACATGGTATACTTTACAAATATCCTATGTGTGATATTCCAAAAAAATAAGTTTTGGATGCAAAGTACTTAATCTGGCAGTTTGACACATGATTCTGAGTAGTGTTTTTAAGCTTGTTAGAAGATATGAAGTCATGTTATTTTAATACTTTTCAATAAATGATTCAACAGTGTTGTCTAGTGCTTGAATATTTACTGTGGGCTACAGCTCAGTGTATACACTTGAACAGAGGAAACGCAAAGAGAAGAGGATATTGTTGTGGACACCTCCATACAAAATTAAAAACTGATCTGAAATTTGAATTAGCAAAAACACTAAGGATTTCATGGCAAAACTAAACTTGGGATGATCAGGCAGAATACTTTTATTGATTTTTTTAAAATGAGATGATATGAAGTACTATGTACCTTACTGCCCAGCTTAAAAATGCCTCTGGACCAACTCTTAAAAATTTGACTGCCCATAGGAAAGATGCACAATATCACTAATTATCAGGGATGTGCAAATCAAAACCACAATGAGATATCACCTTACACCTCTCAGAATTGCTAGAATCAAAAAGACAAAAAATAAAAAGTGTTGGTGAGGATATGGAAAAAAAGGAAACCTTATGTGCTATTGGTGGAAATGATAGCTGGTGTATCCACTGTGAAAACAGTATGTAGGTTTCTCAAAAAGTTAAAAATAGGAATACCATACAATCCAGTGGCTCCACTACTGGGTATTTACCCAAAGGAAACAAAAACACCAGCTTAAGGATACATGTGCCCCTGTGTTTATTGCCCAATAGCCAAAACCTCAATAGATGGATGGATAGATGGATGGAGATATAGATGATAGATAAATGATAGATAGATAGATAGATAGATAAATAGATAGATATAGATATAGATATAGATAGATACAGATATATGATGGAATATTACTCCACCATAAAAGGATGAAATCTTGCCATTTGCAACAACATGAATGGACCTAGAGATTATCATGCTAAGTGAAGTAAGTCAGACAGAGAAAGATCATATGATTTCACTTACATGTAGAACCTAAAAAATGAAAGAAATAAATGAATAAACAAACAAAAAGCAGAAAAAGTCCTATAAATACAAAAAACAAACTGAGGGCTGCCAGAGGGGAGGGAGGTGTGGGGGTGGGCAAAATGGGTGAAGAGGAGTGGGAAATATAGGTTTTCAGTTATGGAATGCATAAGCCAGGAGGATAAAAGGTATAGCATGGGGAATATACTCAGTGATACTTTAATTGTGTTGTATGGTGATAGGTAGTAGCTACATCTGTCGTATAGATGCACTGAACTAGCATAACATACAGAGTTGTTGAATGAGTATGTTGAATTCGCTATACTGAAACTAATGTAATTTCATGTGTCAACTATACTTCCAAAAAAAAAAAAGAATGAAAAGAAAAAGGTTCATTGAATCTAAAACAATATTAAATGTATTTATATTACATATGCAACTACAAAATAACCATATAAAATACCTTATTAAAGAGGTAACTAGAAAAAAAGAATCTCTTGGGCACCTAGGAGGCTCAGTGGGTTAAGCCTCTGCCTTCAGGTCAGGTCATGATCCCAAGGTCCTGGGATCTAGCCCCGCATTGGGCTCTCTGCTCAGCAGGGGGCCTGCTTCCTCCGTCTCCCTCTGCCTGCCTCTCTGCCTATTTGTGATCTCTCTCTCTCTGTCAAATAAATAAATAAAATCTTAAAAAAAAAAAAAGAATCTCTGACATCAGTTAAAAATGAGAAAATAAAAACTAAAAAAATTTTTAAATGTGAATGCCAAAGAGCAATGTAAGAAATTTTGTTACATCTGCAATAGTTGTCATGAAACAAACATCAAGGCTATTAGAGTAATCAATGCTTTGTGTGTTTTTACATTTCATCTTAAGAATAATTATTAAATATTTGGCATTTCATATTTCAATTTTTAAGGGACTTATATTTTGGCATTTATTTTGTATTACTGATATCTTTATTTAATGTTTTCTGTCATCAAATGCCTTTATCAGGCAGAGATCACTTTTACATATTACTGAAATATGGAATTTTGTCACAGTATGTTGTTTCATGATAATTAGAAAGCACGCATTTATTTTTATATTTTTATAGAAAATCTCTGAAACTTCTGTACAGTACTATCACACAAAAAAATGATGCATGCTTTATTATAACAACCATTTGTTCCTTTTAATGAATGTAAATATATACAGGTAAATATTGTTAAGAATTATTGGGGTTTTTTGGTCATGTATTATCTCTTTATTTTTTAAATTTTATTTTTTTTAATTTTATTTTTTCAGTGCATAAACAACGAATCTTGGAGCACTGAAAAAATTAAATTAAAGAATTATTGTTACAACTCTGCCACCAAAAAACAGATAGATTGTTATGAAAAATACAGAATGGTTTAGGATTTCAGGATTTCCAAAACATCTTCAGGAATTCTGACTTCTCATTCACAAATCCTGAAGTTCAAGATCTTTCAGAAATTTGGACACATTAGCAAAAGTGCATGAAAGAGATGGAAGTATCTTGAATTATAGTGATAACAATGAAATTGGAGAGAAATAGACAAATCAAAGAAATAAGCAGGAGGTAAAATTCACGGAAGTTGTAGACTAGCTGAATGTTGGAAATAAGGTGGAATGTAAAGAATAACTTCTACGTTTCTGATTTTAATGACAGTTTGCACCATTTATTAAAACAGAGAACACTAGAAGAAAGCCAATCTGTCAGCTAAGTTATGCTTCAAAAACTAGCATCCTCCAATTACTACTGATTTAAACAATAAAAGTTCCAAGACCAGAAGTAGATCAGAGGTCACCCAGAGCTGGAGGTAGGGATTGGGGTAAGTGGGAATGAGGAATGACTGCTGATGTATATAGACTTCCTTTGAGGGGCTTTGAAATGTTCTAAATTTGTATTGTTATGATGGTTGCACAGTTCTGAATATACTAAAAACCACTGACAATTTTATGGTCTGTGAAATATATCTTGATAAAGCTATAAAAAACTGTGATTCATTTTGCATTCACACTCCATGTCCATGTGAGGTGAGACAGGGACTCTCTTCTATGGCATCCTCATTTAGGAACAAAGTTGATGGCATTTTCACCACCTGAAATGTTGATTTCTTGGTCAGGAGGGAAGGGACTATATCCAATTTCAGAGCAGCTCTTAAAGGATTATACTCAGAAGTGATACATGTCACTTCCGCTCATATTTTGTTGACCAAAGTAAGTTATATGACTACACCACACTTCAAGGAAACAAAGTACAATATACAAAAAAGAAGAGCTCCAGAAATAGCACTGACTACTACCACCAGAATTGATGGGAATATGGAAATTCAATCACAGACCTGAGTTTGAAGTGCCTTTAAAATACCTCAGGAACATGTTACATAGACAGTTGGCTTTGTGGGGCTAGGAGCTCAGATGAGAGATCTGAGCTGAAGATCCAGGTCAGTTTGTCATTCATATGCACGTGGTTGTTTAAAGTCATGGGCACAGAAGAGATTGCAAAAGTCGCTGTCATCTGTAAAGATCCTATAAGGTCACGTTTCCCCATGTCACACACCCAACACACACACACATGCACGTGTCACATTCTATCATGAATGTGATATAATTCCAGATAGCTCTCCTGAGCTATCTGGAATTATAACTATTAAAAGAGAAATGGAGAGGGTGTCAAACTCTCTTTGGTGTCTTAGAAATATTGAAGGTGACTAGAAAGCAATTGGTATTTTATATCTGTCAAACTTTATTTCAAAGACCACATGCTCAAATGAAACCCCTTACATAACGTATGTTCTCTTTCCTCTTTGAATTCTGTAATACTGTATTTAGATCTATCTTATAATAAATTTCATACTCGATCACTAAATAGGTTTATATTCTTGTATTATCCCTCCTGCTAGGCAATAGCCTTTTGAGTTGAGGTCTGTGTTTTCATCTTCTTTTATGGCCATCAGAAAACCACCACTATAACTTCTACATGGTAATGTGAAATATGCAGCAAAAAAGTGTGTTGCATGAATTATATTCCCCCAAATGAACTGTTAGCTCTATAAAAATAGATAACCTGCCTTTTCTTTCCTTGTGTTTTGCTTTCTGCCTGCCATCGTGATTTCCACATAGTTTGTATTAGATAAATGTGTTGATTGATGAATCAGTTTAGACAAAATTAAAAGCCTTTTAATACACATTTTTAGAAGTTATTTGTATTACCTCTAGATGGAAATGCATGTACAGACACAGCTGATGCATTCCCTTCGCCTTTCAACAATTCAAGCTTAAATATTCAAAGTTATTAGCTACTATCAACTCCAGAATAAAGTGTAAGTTTGCCTGCCCTGTCTCTTAAGTGTCAGATAGAACAAGTTTGCTATTGTCAATTCAACAGAACTGTGGGTATTACATCACAGGGAGGCAGGAATGAACTGGTGTTGAAAAAAATTTATAAAACAAAATTCTTAGAACCCCGAATTGTGATATGGCTTTCTTTTTGAATAATGCTTTAGTGAAATACTGCAAATTTTTATTGAGCATCTATTATGTAACCAGTTAATCTTTTATGATACAAAAGGAAGAGAATATAGTTCTTGCCCAAAGGAATTTAGAACCCATTCCAACATAAATGCTAATTGCTTTGGGAGTTGATTCTTTCCTTCCACTAAATACCTTGAAAATCTAGTCCCCACTTCCTTACAAAATACCAGCCCCTCACCTCCCTTGGACAGTGAGCTGATTATAAATCGGCACAGAGCATTTTATTTGGTAAGATAGGTAAATGCTGACTCTTTCATTTGGGAAGAAGATAGTGTGAGGTCAATCTGTCATCCTAGAATGTGCAGAAATAACCAACCACCATGTTGACCCTAACAGCAGATTAGCTATGTCATTTTTAATTACCTCTACTTTAGTACAATGAAAAAAAAAATGGCCTCACGTTCCCCTTTTCACATATAAACTCTTCAGGCTGATACCTCCTGAATGTCTTAGCAGGGCGCTGCAGGCCTCCTGAGACAGGCAGTCACAGATAATGAACTCTAATGGAACTAGCTGCTGAACTAAGCTTGATAATCCCAGCCCTTGAGACTTACCTATGCGGGTGAGGCATGTACTAATTCCCAATCAGATTCCAGCCCAGCATTTGCTGCTGAAGTGAAATCATTTCCAATTACCAACAATGTCTAAAGATAATCATGAACACTCACCTAGTCACATCCACTTGCACACATGAAGCAGATGGACTGCACACACGGATACACATTATTCCTGAGTCAAAGCAAAGACCTTCTGAGTCTGAACAAGTCAGTAAATGCCAGGAGGCAGAATTTTGGCAGTGGATGGTTTTGCTGTCAGGAAGGCAGGGTTTAGACTGACCATTTAAGACTTCACTGCCTTTATTTCACGTGGTAGCTGCATTTTAACAAATGTTTTCTCCCTGCTCCACCTCCATTGCATTCTCACTAGCCCCCAGGTCTTGTACCAGGACCTATAGAGAGCCCACAGGTGTTAACAGAGTTACCTCTCTTGACACACCTCATTAGCAGGAAACAGTAAAGAGCAGTTTGAACTTGGAGGCAGAAGCCCTTGGTAGGACGGACCCTAAGCTTTCTTCTTTACCAATAGGGTGAACTTGAGCAAGAACCAGAACATCACTGACCCTGTTTTTTCATCTGGAAAATAGCTATATCAATACCTAATTATAGAATTTCTAAAACAGGAGGAAAATAGCCGAAGAAATTTTCATGGAAAAGGCTATTGTACCACTGCGGCAAGGTCCTCACAGAGTGGGATGGTTATCGCATTTGCTATGAAGTCCCATTCCGCATTTCCATCTTGCAGGCTCGGTGACAGGAATGGCTGTTTTTCCAGTGATGCTTCACACTAGCCAAGCATATAAAGACCGAGGTCTAACTTCTGAAAGCCTGTGCTCAATTTAAAATGAAAACTATATCTACCAAGGGGCACTGCACTTCTCTGTCAGTATACTATCTCCTTGAAGGCAGGGTCCATGGAAGCCAGATTATTATTAGAAGGGGTTTTCTGAATATGCAGAACATTTAATTATCTGACTCTAGATATTTTAAAACAATACACTCAGACCTATGAACCCATCCTCATAACAAGGATACACATGCCATAGAAATAGGATAGGTCAAGTTCTTCATCACTCTCCTGGAGTGCACTTAGTGGTCAGTCGAGAAAGATACCTCCAAGATGCTCCTTTGCCTAGGTTTCTGTTGGTGGCCAAATCCCTTCGTCACTGGCATATTCTTCCCTTAATCAATTCAGTCAAGTTGATATTTTTAAATTGCAATCAAGTGTTTCTAGTTAAAGACATTCCTGACTCTGAATGGGGATTTTGCACACCTTTGCTTTGATCCGTTATATGCCGATTTTAAAGATACTCCTCACAGGAATATTTCCAAGTTGTATGATCATTTGAGGGATTTTGAATGGGTGAGGGGAGGATTGGAAACTAGATCTACAAAATCTCCGATCATCTCATAATCACTGATCTATTATGAAGATTAAATTAATCAATATTTGTTAGCTTCTAAATGCTTTATATGATGAAAGCACTATAGAGCTCCTACTTGATAATACTGTTGTATTTGGGCATTTATTCCTTGGGATAAAGAAGCATGTAGGGGGGTAGTTCTTTTTGTTTTCAATTAACAGACAATAAGCTGTGTATACATTGAGTGTATGATTTGATAATTTTTGACATATATATGTATCTTGAAATAATCCCCACAGCCAGATAATGAACATGTATCCACCACCAGCAAAAATTTCCTAGTAACCCTTTACAATCTTTCCCTTCCACACCTTTCTGCTTTGCCCTCTACTAGGCAAACACCAATCTTTCTGTTACTATAGATTAGTTTGCATCTTCAAGAATTTTATGTAAATGGAATTATATATTCTCTTTTTTGTCCAGCTTCTTTTGACATAATTATTTTGAGAGTCATCCGTGTTTGTTGTTGTATGAGTAGTTCATTTCTCTTGGAGCGCCTGGGTGGGTCAGTGGTTTTTGCTTCTGTGTTAGGCTCAGGTCATGATCCCAGGGTCATGGGGTCAAGCCCCACACCAGGCTCCCTGCTCAGAGGGAAGTCTGCTTCTTCCTCTCTGTCTGCCCCACCCCCACTTGTGTTTGCTCTCTCAATTAAATAAAATCATTTTTAAAATAGTTCATTTCTCTTTCTTATTGAGTAGTACTCAACTGTATGTAGATACCAAAGTTTATCTATACCCTTATTGATGGACATTTGAGTTGTTTCCAGTTTTTGTCAATTACAAATGAAGCTGCTATAGACATATGCTTTCCCTTTTTTTTAGAGAAATATCTAGAAGTTAAATGACTGGTCCATATGGTAGGGATATACCTAGCTTTTTAAAAAAAATACCTAAACTGAGGGCTGCTGGAGGGGAAGGGGTTAGGGGGTAGGATGGCTGGGTGATGGACATTGGGAAGTGTATGTGCTATGGTGAGCGCTGTGAGTTGTGTAAGACTGATGATTCACAGACCTATACCCCTGAAACCAATAATACATTATATGTTAATAAAAGAAAATAAAGAAAGAACAAAAAATTTTTTTTAAAAAAGGGAAAGGGAATACCTAACTTTTCCAAAGGAGTTTTACATTACTATCAGCAGTGTAGAGTAGTTGTAATTCTTCCACATCACTGGCAACATTTGACATGGTCATTCTATAATCTCAGCTATTCTAATAGATATGTAATGAAACATCATTGTGGTTTTAATACACATTTCCCAAAAGACTAACGATGTTAAATGTTATTTGCCAGCTCTTTAATCTTCTTTGAAACATCTATACATAATGTTTACCTACTTTGTAATAGGGTTTTGTTTTCTTATTACTATGTTTAAGTATTTGGGATATAGGTTGTCCACCAAAGCTATACTTTACAAGTATTTTTCCCAGTTTTTGGATTCTCTTTTATAAAATTTTTATTGGAATATAGTTGACACATAATGCTATGATAGTTTCAGGTGGATAATATAGAGGTTCAACATGTTCACCACAAGTGTGGCTACCATTTCCCTGTTAACATCTTTCACAGAGCAGAAGCTTTTAATTTTGGTGAAATCCAATATATAAATTAATTATTTTATGATCACACTTTTGGTGTCATATCTTAAAAATATTTGCCTATCCCAAGGTCACAAAAGTTTTCTTCTATGCTTTCTTCTAGAAATTTTATCATTTTAGGTCTTACATCTTAGTTGAGGATTCATTTTTAGTTAATTTTTGGATATGATGTGGGTTATGAGACAATATTTTTTTTCTTTTATTTTCTTTCTTTTTTTTCTGCATAGAGATGTCTACTTGTTTCAATATTGTGTTGAAAAGACTTTATTCCACTAAATTACTTTCTTACCTTCATTGGAAATTAGTGAAACATACATGTGTGGACCTATTTCTCAAATCTACTCCGCTGTTTTGAGCTGTATCTCTATCTTTACGCCAATACCACTCTGTTTTCATTACTGTGGGTTTATAACACTAAAAAGCATGCAGTGTTAGTTTGCCACTATTGATCTTTCTCAAAGTTGTTTTGGCAATACTAAATCGTTTGTAGTTCCACATGATTTTTAGACTCTAGATATTACTTCCATATTTGATTTTTAGTTTAATTCCATTTCAGTCAGAGAGCATAGTTTGTATTACTTGAATTATTTTAAATTTGTTGAGACTTGTTTTATTGCCCAGCTTATGGTCTATTTTCACAAAAGTTTCCTGTGCACAAAAAAAGTATGTGTATTCCCTTAAGTGGAGTATTCCATAAATATCAGTTAGATAAAGTTGTGGATGAAGTTGTTTAAATACACATTTCTTACTGACTTTTCTTGTCTACTTCTTCTATAAATTATCAATAATCACCTACTGTAATTGTAATTTTTTTATTTCTCCTTGTTATTGGATTGGTTTTAATTTCATGTATTTTATAGCTTAGTTACCAAATGCATAAGCATTTAAGAATGTTATATCTTCTTTTTTTTCACCTTGTGATTTTTTAAAAATTAATATAATGTATTATTTGCTTCATGGGTACAGGTCTGTGAATCATCAGTCTCACACAATTCACAGCACTTACCATAGCACATACTCTCCCTAAAGTCCGTAACCCAGCCATCCGATCATTTTCCCATACACCTCGGTTTGTTTCCTAAGAGTCTTTTATGGTTTTTTCCCTCTCCAGTCCCATTTTGTTTCATTTTTCCCTCCTTTCCCCTCCATGACCCCCTACCCTGCTTCTTAAACTCTTCATATCAGAGAGATCATATGATAGTTCTCTTTCTCTGACTGACTTATTTCACTTAGCATAATACCCTCTACTTCCACCCACATCATTGCAAATGGCAAGATTTCATTTTTTTGATGACTTCATAATATTCCATTGTACAAATTACCACATCTTCTTAATCCATTCATCTATTGATGGACATCTAGGCTCTTTCCATAGTTCAGCTATGGTAGACACTGCTGCTATAAACATCGGGGTGCAGGTGCCCCTTTGGATCACTACATTTGTATCTTTAGAGTAAATACCCAGTAGTGTGATTGCTGGGTTGTAGGGTAGCTATATTTCAATTTTTTGAGGAACCTCCATAATGTTTTCCAGAGTGGCTGCGCCAGCTTGCTTTCTCACCAACTGTGGAGGAGGGTTCCCCTTTCTCTACATCCTTGCCAACACCCGTCATTTCCTGAATGGTTAATTTTAGCCATTCTGACTGGTGTGAGGTGGCATCTCAATGTAGTTTTGATTTGTATCTCCCTGACGCCATGTGATGTTGAGCATTTTTTATGGGTCTATTGGCCATTTGGATGTCTTTGCAGAAATGTCTGTTCATGTGTTCTGCCCATTTCTTGATTGGATTATTTTTTCTTTGGGTGTTGAGTTTGATAAATTCTTTATAGATTTTGGATACTAGCTCTTTATCTCATATGTCATATGCAAATATCTTCTCCCATTCTATTGGTTGTCTTTTGGTTTTGTTAACTGTTTCCTTTGCTGTGCAAAAGCTTTTGATCTTGATGAAGTTCCAATGGTTCATTTTTGCCCTTGCTTCCCTTGCCTTTGGCAATGTTCCTAGAAAGAAGTTGCTGTGGCTGAGGTCAAAGAGGTTACTGCCTGTGTTCTCCTCAAGGATTTTGATGGATTCCTGTCTCACATTGAGGTCTTTCATCCATTTTGAGTCTTATTTGTGTGTGTGGTATAAGGAAATGGTCCAGTTTAATTCTTCTGCATGTGGCTGTCCAATTTTTCCAGCACCATTTGTTGAAGAGACTGTCTTTTTTCTATTGCACATTCTTTCCTGTCTTGTCGAGATTAGTTGACCATAGAGTTGAGAGCCCATTTCTGGGCTCTCTATTCTGTTTCACTGATCTATGTGTTTGTTTTTCTGCCAGTACCACACTGTCTTTTTTCCCCCCATTTCTTTTATTTCAAATTCAGAGTAATACATCAGTCAGGGAATCATAGTTGACAACTTAGATGTCTTAATGATTACAACTTTGTAATAGAGCTTGAAGTCTGGAATTGTGATGCCACAAATTTGGTTCTTTTATTCAACATTCCTCTGGCTATTTGGGGTCTTTTCTGGTTCCATACAAATTTTAGGATTATTTGTTCCATTTCTTTGAAAAAAATGGATGATATTTTGATAGGGATTGCATTAAATGTGGATATTGCTTTAAGTAACATAAACATTTTCACAATATTTGTTCTTCCAACCCATGAGCATGGAATGTTTTTCTATTTCGTGTGTCTTCCTCAATTTCCTTCATGAGTACTTTATAGTTTTCTGAGTAGATTCTTTGCCTCTTAGGTTAGGTTTATTCCTAGGTATCTTACGGTTTTGGGTGCAATTGTAAATAAGATCAACTCCTTAATTTCTTTGTCTTCTGTCTTGTTGTTTGTATATAGAAATGCAACTGATTTCTGTGCATTGGTTTTATATTCTGACATTTTACTGAATACCTGTATGAGTTCTAGCAGTTTTGGGGTGGAGTCTTTTGGATTTTCTACATAAAGTATCATGTCATCTGTAAAGAGTAAGAGTTTGACTCCTTCTTTGACAATTCAGTTACCTTTTATTTTATTGTTGTTGTTGTTGTTGTTGTTGTTGTTGTCTGATTGCTGAGGGCCAGGACTTCCAGTACTGTGTTGAACAGTAGTGGTGACAGCCCTGTCATGTTCCTGACCTTAGGGGAAAAGCTTTCAGTTTTTCCCTATTAAGAATGATATTTGCTGAGGGTTTTTCATAGATAACTTTGATGATATTGAGGTATGTGCCCTTTATCCCCACACTGTGAAGACTTTTGATCAAGGAAGGACACTGTACTTTGTCAAATGCTTTTTCATCATCTACTGAGAGTACCACATGGTTCTTGTTCTTTCTTTTATTAATGAATCACATTGATTGATTTGTGGAATTTGAACCAAACTTGCAGCCCAAGAATAAATCCCACTTGGTTGTGGTGAATAATCCTTTTGATGTACTCTTGGATCCTATTGGCTAGTATTTTGGTGAGAATTTTTCATCCATCTTCATCAGGGATATTGGTCTGTAATTCTTCTTTTTGATTGGGTCTTGATCTGGTTTTGGAATCAAGATAATGCTGGCCTCATAAAATGAGTTTGGAAGTTTTCCTTCCATTTCTATTTTTGGAACAGTTTCAGGAGAATAGGTATTAACTCTTTAAATGTTTGATAGACTTCCCCTGGGAAGCCCTCTGGTCCTGGGCTCTTGTTTGTTGGGAGATTTTTGATGACTACTTCAATCTGCTTAATGGTTATGGGTCTCTTCTATTCTCTTCTACCTTCTATTTCTTCCTGGTTGAATTTTGGTAGTTTATACATCTCTAGGAATGCATCCATTTCTTCCAGATTGTCACATGTGCTGGCAGATAGTTGTTCATAATATGTTCTTAATCATTTGTATTTCTTTGGTGTTGGTTGTGATCTCTCCTCTTTCATTCATGATTTTATATATTTGGGTCCTTTCTCTTTTCTTTTTATAAATCTGGCCAGCGGTTTATCATTTTTTTAAAGATTGATTGATTGATTGATTTTACAGAGAGAGAGAGAGAGAGAGAGAGAGAACAAGTAGGCAGAGAGGCAGGCAGAGAGAGATGGGGAAGCAGGCTCCCTGATGGGCAGAGAGCCCAATGCAGGGCACAATTCCAGGACCCTGAGATCATGACCTGAGCCGAAGGCAGAGGCTTAGCCCACTGAGCCACCCAGGTGCCCTAGGGGTTTACCAATCTTATTAATTCTTTGAAAGAACCAGCTTCTAGTTTTGTTGATCTGTTCTACTGTTTTTGGTTTCGATTTCATTGATTTCTGCTCTGATCTTTATTATTTCTTTTCTCCTGTTGGGTTTAGGGTTTCTTTGCTCTTCTTTCTCCAGCTCCTTTAGGTGTAGGGTTAGCTTGTGTGTTTGAGACCATTCTTATTTCTTCAGAAAGGCTTGTATTGCTGTATACTTTCCTCCCCAGACTGCCTTTGCTGCATCCCAAAGATTTCAAACAGTTGTGTTTTCATTTTCATTTTTTTCCATGAATCTTTTTAATTCTTCTTTAGTTTCATGGTTGACCCATTCATTCTTTAGTAAGATGCTTTTTAGCCTCCATGTATTTGAGCTGTTTCCAAATTTCCTCTTATGGTGGAGTTCTAGTTTCAAAGCATTTTGTTCTGAAAATATGCAGGGAATGATCCTAGTCTTTTAGTACTGGATGAGACCAATTTGTTAACCAGGATGTGATCTATTCTGGAGAATGTTCCATGTACACCAGAGAAGAATGTGTATTCTGTTGCTTTGGGATGGAATGTTCTGAATATATCTGTGATGTCCATCTGGTCCAGTGTGTCATTTAAAGCCTTTATTTCCTTGTTGACCTTTTGCTTAGATGATCTGTCCATTTCAGCAGGGGGGTGTTAAAGTCCCCTACTATTATTGTATTAGTGTTGATGTGTTTCTTTTACTTTGTATAATTGGCTTCTCCCATGTTAGGGGCATAGTTATTTAAAACTGTTAGATTTTCTTGTTGAACAAACCCTTTAAGTATAATATAGTATCCTTCCTCATCTCTTATTGCAGTCTTTGGCTTAAAATTTAATTTATCTGATATAACAATTGCCACCCCAGCTTTCTTTTGATGTCCATTAGCATGGTAAATTGTTTTCCAATTTAAATCTGGAGGGGTCTTTGGGTCTAAAATGAGTTTCTTGCAAACAGCATATCAGTGGGTCTTGTTTTTTCTTATCCATTCTGATACCCTGTGTCTTTTGATTGGGGCATTTAGCCCATTACATTCAAGGTAACTATTGAAAGATATAAATTTATATTTATATAATATAAATTTATATAATTTATATTTATATTTTATATTTATATTTATATTATATATTATATATTTATAGTGCCATTGTATTGTCTGGAAGGTAGCTGTTACTGTATATTGTCTGTGTTCCTTTCTGGTCTGTTAATTTTAGACTTTCTCTTCACTTAGAGGACCCTTTTCAATATTTCCTGTAGGGCTGGCTTGGTGTTTGCAAATTTTTTTAGTTTTAATTTGTCCTGGAAGCTTTTTATCACTCCTACTATTTTCAGTGACAGCCTAGCTGGATACAGTATTCTTGGCTACATATTTTTCTCAAATAGTGCTCTGAATATAACATGCCAGTCCTTTATGGCCTGCAAGGTCTCTGTGGATAGGTCTTCTGCCAATCTAATATTTCTACCATTATATGTTACAGACCTCTTATCCTGAGTTGCTTAGGATTTTGTCTTTGTCACTGAGAATTGTAAGTTTTACTATTAGATGATGGGATGTTGACATTTTTATCAATTTTAAGGGGGGGGTTCCTCTGTGCCTCCTAGATTTTGATGCTTATTCCCTTCCCCAAAGTAGGGAAGTTCTCTGCTATAATTTGTTCCAATATGCCTTCTGCCCACCCTGCTCTTTTTCTTCTTCTTCTGGGACCCCAATTATTCTAACATTGTTCCATCATATGGTATCACTTATCTTTTAAATTCTTCCCTCTTGACCCAGTAGTTGTTTATATCTCTTTTTCTCAGCTTCTTTATTCTCCATCACTTGGTTTTCTATCACTGATACTCTCTTCTGCATCATTTATCCTAACAGTACAAAACTCCATTTTTTTGCACCTCATTAATAGCTTTTATTTCAACTTGATTAGATTTTAGTTCTTTTATTTCTCCAGAAAGGGATTCTCTAATATCTTCTGTGCTTTTTTCAAGCCCAGCTAGCATCTTTGTAATCATCATTCTGAAATATAGTCCTGACATCTTACTAATGTCCATATTGATTGGGTCTCTAGCAGTACATACTACACTGCCTCTTGTTCTTTCTTTTGAGGTCAGTTTTTTCACCTTGTCATTTTATCCAGAGAAGAAAGATGAATGAAAGAACAAAATACTAAAAGGGTAGTAATGACTCCAGAAAAATACACACTAACCAAATTAGAAGAGACCAGAAACTTGGAGGAGAAGAAAGGAAAGAAAAAAAATATGTATATATATATTTTTACATATGTACATATATACGTATACATATACATACATACATATATATGTATGTGTGTGTGTGTGTGTGTGTGTGTGTGTGTGTGTAGTTAGACTTCTGAATAGAACAGAGCCACACACTTGATTTTGGGAGCATTTTGGTCTGTTAGAAGACACTGCCTCCCAAAATTTTAAAGAAACTAAAACATATATATGTATATACAAAAATAAGAGTAAACATGATGAAGGGATGGAATATGACTGTAAAGGTGAAAATTTAAAAAGACTTTTATGAAGGAATTGATAAGATAAAACAGTTTTAAAAGGTTAAAATGGCAAGAGGAAAAAATTTAAAAATTAAAAAAAAAATTAAATCAAACAAATTTAACGTTGAAAGACTAAAGAATCATGGAGGAAAAGCCACGAATTGTATGAGCTGTATTTCCCTAGCTGAAGTTTTGCAGTTCTCATTGATTGGTGAACTTGCCTTGGCTGAACGTTCTTGTTTATCTTCTGGGGGAGGGGCTTGTTCCAGTGATTCTCAACTATCTTTGCCTGAGGCAGAATTGCACTTCCCTTGCCAGGGCCAGGCTATGTAATCTGCTTGGGTTCATTCTGGGTGGCTTTTGTTCTCTGCAAGCTTTCCATACAGCTTTGGAAGCAGAGAATGAAAATGATGGCTTCCAAATCTCCTGCCCCATAGGAGCCGAGAGCTAGGGGTCCCACTCCTCAGTGCACCCTCAGAGGAAAACATTCAATCATTCCCATATTCCTGGTCTCCGGTCACACTCTGTGCTCACCCAGCCTGTGACCAAACGTTTCTATCTCTGGCACTCAACCCTGTTAGGAGTCTCCAGACCCAACAGATTCCTGCCGTGCATTCCCATTCCACTCTCTCAGGGAAGAAAGGTGAGGCTCCCCAGATCTGCCACTTCTGTGGTCCCTGTTCAAAGAGTTGGTGCCCAACTGTGCTAGGAATCATGGTTTATGGAACCCTGAGCTGAGACCCCCCTCTTCTCAGCTCTGTCTTTGCAACCAGTTTTCCTGCTCTGATACCTGAAAGTTCTGCCACACTCAGCCACCCCAAGTCTTCTTGTGACTGAGAGACCTGAGATCACATTGTCCCTGTGAGGGCTCCACCCCCTGCTTAGCCTCTGGAGTGATGTCCCTCAGTGGAGCACTCTTCTAAAAGTTCCAATTTTGTGCTCTGCTTGCACAGGAGTCAGCCTCTCCCCACACGGTCTATCTTCCCATATATTGCCTCAGATTCACTTCTCCACATGTCCTACCTTCCAGAAACGGTCACTTTTCTGTTCATAGAATTGCTGCTATTCTTCTCTTCAATCTCCTCTTGAGTTTGTAGGTGTTTAGAATGGTTTGATAACTATCTAGCTGAATTCCTGGGACCCATCAAAATTTAGGTCTCCTATTCCTCCGCCATCTTGCTCCTCCCAGAATATTATATCTTCTTGATGAATTATTCCTTTATCATTATAAAATAACCTTCTTTATCTCTAGTAACATTCTTTGCTCTAAAATATGCTTTGCTTGATATTAATATGGTCACTCCAGATTTTTTTACAGTGTTATAATGGTAGACATTTTTCTTATCCTTTACTTTTAAGCGATTTTTGTCTTTATATTTGAAGCACATTTCTTCTAGGCAGCATATAATTGGGTCTTCCTTTTTTTTAATCCTGTCCAATAACTCTGCCTTTTAATTCGTGTATTTAGACCATTTATATATAATGTGTTTAATTTTGTGGATGACTTTTAAATCTAATAACTTCCTACTTGTTTCTTATTTATCTTCTCTAATCTTTGTTGCATTTTCCCGTTTTTTCTGTCTCCTTTTGAAGTTTTTAAATTTTATTCCATCTTCATCATTGGCTTATTAGCTAGAGATTACTTTTAGTGGTTTTATAGAGGTTATAGTATGAATTTATTTTTAATTTCAATTATACTGAGGTTTAAATGACATAAAATTTTAAGATATTTAAAGTGTACATTGTGGCAACTTGACATACATATATACATTATGAAAGAAATCTCCCCACCTAACTGCTTAATGTATCCATCACTTCAGTTTTTTTCTGGATGAGAACATTTAAGTTCTAGTAGAAAATTTCAATCATACAACACAGTGTTATCAAGTATAGTCACCATGTTTTGCATTAGATCCTCAGATCTTATTCATATGACAATTGAAAGTTTGTGCCATTTCTCCCTCTTTCACCACCCCCAGTCCCATCAACCACTTTTCCATGAGTTTGACCTATGTTTTTAGATTTCATATATAAGTAATACCATGTAGTATTTTTCCTTCTATCTCATTGCACTTAACAAAATGCCCTCAAGATTAATCCATGTTGTCACAAAGAGTAGGACTTACTTCTATTGAGTATATATGCCATATATACACATATTACATCTTCTTTATCCATTCACCCATGTTTTGATGGACACTTAGGTTATTTACATATTTTGGCTATTATGAATAATGCTGCAATAAACATGGGAATGAGGATATCTCTTTGATATATTATTTCTATTTCTTTTGGATATATGCCCAGAAGTGGGATTGCTGGATCATGGTAGCTCTACTTTAAATTTTTTGAGGAACCTCCATATAATTTTCCATATTAGCTGTACCAATTTATAGTCCCACCAAAAATGCACAAGGATTCCCTTTTCTCCACATCCTCACCAACATATGTTACCTCTTGTCTTTTTGATAATAGCCATTCTAAGAGGTGTGAGGAGATATCTCATTATGGTTTTGATTTGCATTTTGTTAATGATTAGTAATGTTGAGCACATTTTCATAAACCTGATGGCCATCTGTATGTCCTCTTTGGAAAAAAATACCTATTCAGTTTCTCTGTCCATGCTTTAAATCAGATTTGTTGGGTTTTGTGTGTGGGGTGTGTGTGTGTGTGTGTGTGTTTTGCTATTGAGTTCTATGGTTCTTTATATAATCTGGATATCCACCCCTTAAGCAAATATATTATTCTGTACCTTATTACATAGATTACCTCTTGGTGTATGTCTTTAATGTATCACAATCTACTTTCAAGCAATATTATAACATTTGACCTATAGTATTAGAATCTTACAATTGCAGAGTTCAGTTCCCTTCTGACTTTTGCTCTATTATAGCCATATATTTTAATTTTCCATAAATTATAAACCATGCACTATATTTTCATTTAGTTTAAGCAGTTTAAAACTATCTTTAAAAGATATTTATATCACAATGAAGTATTTTATTTATGCATGTCATTACCATTTTAAGTGATCTTTCCTTGGTGTGAAAACCATAATTTCATTCCCTGTCATTTTCCTTCTGCCTGAAGGACTTCCTTTGAAATACTCATAATAGTAGTCTTTCTGGTGGTATGTTCTTTTAGCTTTGTTCTGTCTAAACATTTTTGTTTTGCCATTGTTTTAAAGACAATTGTGCTAGGTATAGAATTCTAGGTTGACAGCTTGCTTGCTTGCTTTCTTTTCTTTAAAGATGTTGCTTTACTCTTATCTCACTTATCCTGCTTCCAATGAGAAATCTGCAGTCATCCTTACCTTTGTTATCCTGTATATAAAATCATTTTTGTCTGATTCCTTTTAAAACTTTCTTTGTATCAATGAATATGTGATATTTAATTATAATCTATTTCAGTTAAGTTTTATTCATGTTTCTTGTCTTGGCCTTTATTAAGCTGCTTGAATCTATGTGTCTGTAGCTTTCATAAAATTTGGAAACCTTGGGCCATATTTCTTTATTTTTTTTCTGCTTGCCCACACACCCACCTGTTTTCTCCTTGTTGAAATTTGATTATAGTATATTTGATTGCTTGAAATATTGCACAACTGACTGATGCTTTCTTTGTTATTTTTTCTTAATATTATCTTTTCTCCTGTTTCAATTTTAATAACTCTTACTATTATGTATTTAAATTTGCTAATAATTTTTCCTGCAATGTCTAATCTGTCATTAATCTTATCCTACGTATTTTTTTTTCACACACTGATGTTTTCAATCTCTAGAAATCTATTTTGGGTATTTGTTGTATCTTCCATAACTCTATTTAAGTGTTAGAACATACAGAATGCAATTAGAATAACTAATTTTAATGTTGTTTTTGTTCATTTTAATATTTATATTTGTCTGGGGTTATTTTGACTGATTTATCTCTTCATTTTCAAGTACTCTATTTTCCTGTTTATTTGCATGCCAGAAAAATTTTTATTAGAAGCCAGATATTGTATTTTCACCTGAATATTTTACAGGACAGATGTTTTAATATTCCTACAAATACTCCTAAGCTTTGTTCTAAAATGCATTTAATTGTCTTGGAATCAGTGTGATCCTTCAGTCTTCATTTTAAGATTTATAAGACTGCACTAGAACAATGCCTAGATAGGGCTATTTATGCTCCACAACTGAGGTTAGACCTTTATGTGTATTATCCCCAATACCTTGTTAATTATGAGGTTTTTCAGTCTAGTTTTTGAGAACAGGCACTACTTCTAATTCTGTGTGCATTAGGTATAGTTATTTCTGCTTTTTTAAAATAATCAATTGATCCTGGGGACCTGGGACCGAGCCCCGCATTGGGCTCTCTGTTCGGCAGGGAGCCTGCTTCCTCCTCTCTCTCTCTCTGCCTGCCTCTCTGCCTACTTGTGATCTCTGTCAAATAAATAAATAAAATCTTTAAAAAAAAATAATCAATTGACTTTCTGTTTTTCTTTTTTACTCATGTATAAATGACATATAGCAGGTTCTATTATTTCTAATCATTTTAGGTGAGTCTTCCCCATATGTGTAAACACATATTTCATCATCAAACACATATTTTTTTGATACTCTACTGAATACATGAGAAAAATCTTCCACAGCTCTCTGGAGTTATTTTCTTGCACAATTCTTTGATCTCTGGTACTCTTTCCTGTGAATTCTAGTTGCTTTGGTTTTCTCAGACTTGTAGCTCTATTCTTATAGTATCCTCAATTCAAGGATTCTCCCAGGCTGTTCCTTGTTCCCTCCTCTAGCACCTTGGCCTAGAAACTTTTTCAAGGCAATAGTCTGAGTAAATTATAGAGTTCATCACAATTTGGAGTTTGTCACCTGATGCCTAGTGGGAGATGTTCTTTTATGATTTTTTTTTTTTTTAGTTGTTTCAGGCAGGAATGTGAACCCAATTTTTGTCATCCCATCTTGTAGAAATCTTTGGCATGTGGCTTTTTTAGTAATATATATTTATTTTATGCTTCATGACCAAAGACTTCAGTATAGAGAAGGGAGCTGAGAGTTTCCTCTACTGTGTATAGTAACTGCACATTTTGTCCATGATTTGAACTTCCTAGGGTCTTCTCTTCACCTGCACAGATAGGTTTTAAGACCAATGTATATGTTCTTGTGTACTAAGCCAACAATTTAGGGAATTCAGGCATTCTTTCTCAGTGCATTTTCAAATTACTTAAGTAGTTCCATTATAAGTAGTAAATCTATTGACTGAGTTAAGTGTCACTGTGAAAATATCATTAATTCTTAAGAAGATGCTTTCTTTAGTTTCTTAAGCATAGAATATATCTTTGTCAACTTAGTTTCATGGAGAGCTAAGCTTTAGGAAGCACTCAGTCTATCCTTCCTCCACTTCTTCTCAGGCACAGAAACTTGTTCTGTCAGCAAGTCTATGTGTGACATAAGATGGACATGGACTAAACATAAGTTGCAATTAGAACAACTCATTCATTGAACTTTCCAATGGAGAAGACACTGTTTTTCAAAGTAAATTAACTCTCAAGCCAACTGAACATAATAAGGCACTCAGGAAACCTACACAGAAACTTATTAGAACCTGGTATTAGCTGTTTTCCTGGAAGTTAGTTATAGTCAATATGCATCTATCAACTATTGGAGAAATATAAGTAACTGATAAGCACAATACTTTTTCATATATTTTTTTTTCACTTTAAAAATAACCCAGTATTATTATCTTCAGTTTTCACATGAGGAAAGTAAAGCTTGGAAAAGACAAGTAGCCATCCCAGTGTCATACAGCTGAAAAATAGCAGTATACAGTTTGATTCCTGAAGTCCAGTCAGATTTCAAATTTCTTGATCTTTCTACTGTTATCATGCTGCATCCAAAAAAAATTTAACCTTGACTCAAACCAGATGGTTTAGTGTTTCACTAGCAGACATGGAAATTTTATTCCACTTGGATGTTTTGCACTGAGTAATTATAATTTTTCTTATTATAATTGATGAAAACTCAGAAATCATCTTGACACTTATTTATTTTAAAGTTGTTTGGCTATTTATTTAGTCTAGTGAACTTTCTGAAGAAACGATTGTCATACTTTAGTTGCAACCCATGATCTAAAAATATGCCATTCAAGAAACCACTAAAGTTTTAGGGTTGATATGCATAGAAAGTCTGCCAATAGAAGAAACAGAATTTTGTACATGTGATTGATTTTCATTTGTATAAAAAATTGTCATGCTAGGGTAAGGATAAATTCAATAATCTCACAAGTTAATCAAATGTCAAATCTCGGAAAAGTGGGAAGAAAGACATCAATATGTTATCCTAGGAGGATTTCATTTAAAAAAACAACAGAGTAGTATGTATATTCTTTTAAAGTCTGTTTCCTTTACTAAAAGTAAACCAAATAATGTAGATAGAAAGAAAGTCTAAAAATGCAGATTTAATTCTTTTTTTTTAAAGATTTTATTTATTTATTTGCTAGACAGAGATCACAAGCAGGCAGAGAGGCAGGCAGAGAGAGAAGAGGAAGCAGGCTCCCTGCTGAGCAGAGAGCCCGATTCGGGTCTCTATCCCAGGACACTGGGATCATGATCTGAGCCAAAGGCAGAGGCCTTAACCCACTGAGCCACCCAGGGGCCCCCAGATTTAATTCTAACAGTGCTATTGAGCAGGTATATCAATTCAGACAAGTCACTCGCCTGGTTGATTTCCTTCATTCTGATCAGGAAATTGGGGATCAGAGAGGTTAAATGGTGTCTTTTAACATTATTATTCTGGCCTCTTATTCTGGTCTCTTAAAAATCTTCTCAGTGTATAAACCAAAGAAACCAAGCTTGATGATGGCACATTCTGCAATAGGTACCAAAACAAAACCTGTAAATAAAGAGCTTATTTGGTTCCAACATGAGGGTAACTTTCAATTGATTGCCAGAAATATGTAAAATTTACTTCACTCCACATTTTTTGCTAGATTATCTATTCAAGAGCATCTAAGCATAAAAATTAGATATTTGTGTCAATAATAACAAAATATAGAAAGCACACAGGGCATCAACTATGGTAGCAATCAGTTACTGAAAAATAAATTTGCTCTGGACTTAACCCACTCTAAGTCACTCTAGCATTCTGGTATATTCCTGTACCATGTCTTACTATCTTCTGTGCCTTCAAATATCCAGACTACATAATTTCCATGGCCAAGAAGGATTCTCAGTGAGTATATAATCTTGATTCTTACACAGAGTACACACACTACACTATATAAACACCAGACATACATATAGCAAACACATGGTGAAATTCTCTCTCTTCAAAAATGTCCCTGCCAAACACTGGCTAATCTCTGCTCTCCACCCATTAGTTTAGCAAGAGACACAAAAAAACAAATAAGTAAAACAAAACAAAATCTCTAATGGAAGACCATCTAGAAAACCAACATGGAAATATGTTCCAAATTAGTGTATTATCACTAAAAGCAAAATAAAAAGACTACAACATTCAGGTGATTGCTTCAAAGAACAGACAAATCACTTCCAATCCTTGCTCATAAACATCATTTTTCAGTTCTATTTAAGCCTCTATTGAGTAGCTAGTACATGGAAGGCACTGTACTCTTTGTTACATAAAAGAAATTATGGTCTAAGACCTTAAGTAACTTACCCATGAAAGAATAGAGAGACCTTTACATGCCTTATTAATAAGAACAAAATGTGATAAAGGAAAAATGGCAAAAGTATATCTAATGTATAATAACTTAAGGGACATGATAAAAGAATTTGAACCAGAGTCATGCAACAATTATTCAAAAATCAGTGGCTTGAAACTGTAAGAGTTCATCAGAATTGTTTTTAAACAATTCTTAAAAATACTAGTGCCTGGACCTAACACTCAAAATTTCTGATTCAGAGGGACTAGGATGAGACTAGTATTTTATAAAGGCTTCACATGGTATACTAATATGTTGGCAGGATGGAGGACCAATGGATAAATATGCTGTACCCTCCTACCAGAAAACAGTGTTGCATGTCCCATACCTGGTAAAGATGAGTAAATATTGGTCCCCTCGTAAAGGTAACCACACTGTAATTGGTGTGTAATCTTATGCAGTTATTAAATTTGAATGACTAAACTGAGACTGAGAATTCACATGGAATAATGCAAGGCACTGTCTTCTCCAGGGACTTGATTAAAAAAAAAAAAAAGATAAAAGGTAAGCATCCATTACATCTGAGGATCATCTAAGACTGGCAGGGAAATTACCCATTTGTATTTGTATCCCCCAAAATTCATATGTTGAAGCTCTCATATAATAGCACTTTAGGTGGGGTATTTAAGCAGTAACTAGGTTTAGATAGGTTATGAGAATGAAGCCTCCATGATGAGATTAGTGTCCTTTTAAGAAGAGGAAAAGACCAGAACTCTTTCTCTCCTTCATGTGAGGACACAGGGAGGAGAATGTGGCTGCCTGCAAACCAGGAAGAGGGTTCTCATCAGAACCCGACCACCCTGGCACTCTGATCTCAGACTTCTGGTCTCCAGAGCTGTTAAAAAATAAATTTCTGGGGGCACCTGGGTGGCTCAGTCTTAGGTGCCTGTCTTTAGCTCAGATCATTATCCCAGGGTTCTGGGATGGAGCCCCACACCCAGCTCTTTGCTCAGTGGAGGGTCTGCTTCTCCCTATCCCTCTCCTTCACTCTGCTGTTCCCCCTGCTTATGCATGCTCGCTCACTCAATCTCTCTAAATTAAATAATTAGTTAATTAATTAATTAATTTCTGTTAAACCTTCAGTTTGTGGTATTTTATTATTGCAGCTCAATCTGATGACAAATATGTTATTTTATTATCTCCAAAGCCAAGATGTATAGAAGTTGGTGGTTCAAGCATTGTTTCAGTTGTTCGTAATGTTATCAAGGACCCAAATTCATTATATCATTCTGCTCCATTATCCTCAAATTTCTGCTCTTCATGCTTGGCCCTTCATGTTGGCAAGATGGCTCCTGCATTGTTCCTTCACACGCCCATAACCAAATCAAAAAGGTGATTTTCTCTTTATGAGCCTTTATTTTTTTAATTGGGAAATAACAGCAGAATAGACTCTATGTGCTCTTGTCAGAACCTGCCACATATATACCCTAGAATAATCTTTGATCTGAGGGAATACAGCAACAATGACCGTTTTGGAACAATCAGAATTCATTTCCAAGGGTTGGGAAATTCTTAAGCATTGCTGCAACCCAATATCTAAATAAAGTTGGGGGAAAATAATGAATGGTTTTTAAGCCAGAAATCAAAGTATTTTTCTGTCATGTTACAGAGAGGATGGGTTTCTCTGTTACAAAGAGGATAGTTCCAGTAGCTGTCTTCCAAAATTTTAGTGAAATATAAATGGGCCTTATTTTGAAATATAAATGGGCCTTATTTGGTATAATCTCAAAGGTAAATCTAAGACCAATAGGAGACACCCATAAAGAAAAAGAGCTTTTTCATACAGCTGTACAAAAGTTCTTAAAGCACTTCTGGATTTACTTTCATCAGTGATGGACAAGGTTAGGGAAATTGAAACATCCAAAGTTTCATTGGTTGAAAAGACCTTAAAATATCCTTAAAGTCTATACTTCTAGAAATGGGTCTAAAAAATAAAGATCGATTTTTTTAACCAATAGTATATGAAGCCTACAGAGATTTTTTTTTTTTTTTAAGTACCAGAAATTCTGCCTTTACAAAAATGCTCTGGGGGCACCTGGGTGGCTCAGTGGGTTAAGCCTCTGCCTTCGGCTCAGGTCTCAGGGTCCTGCGATCGAGCCCCGCATCAGGCTCTCTGCTCAGCAGGGAGCCTACTTCCCCCTCTCTCTCTGCCTGCCTCTCTGCCTATTTGTGATCTCTCTCTGTCAAATAAATAAATAAAATCTTAAAAAAAATAGGGAAAAAAATACTTTGTATTAGTTTCTTATTGCTGCTATAAAGTACTCACGGCAAATTTAGTGGCCTAAAACAACACAAATTTATGTTCTTACAGTTTTTGAGGGCAGAAAGCTCAAATGCTCCAGCAAGAATGGATTCTTTCAGGAAGCTCTAGGGAAGAATCTATTTCCTTGCCTTTTCCTGTTCCTAGAGGCTGCTCGTTCTCCCAACTCATGGCTCCACATCACTCTGACTACTGCTTCCATCACCACCTCTTCTTCCTTCTGCTGCCTCATATATCAAAAAATCTTTGGCTCCATCCCACCTGTCTCCCTCTTGTAAGGACTCTTGTGATTCTTTGGGGTCCATCCAGATAATATCCTATCTCAAGTTCCTTAACTTAATTACATCTGCACATTCCTCTCGCCATGCAAGGTGGTATATTCACAAGGTTTTGGAGATTAGGATTTTGACATCTTAGGAGGGCCATTATTCAACTTACCATACACTTCAACTGGTTTTCTTTTCATTTTCTCTGTGTAGAATACTTCACTGCAGAAAACAAACATGAGAATCACCTTTAATATTTCACACTGATATTAAGGAATAAAGTTAACATATATTATGAGATTCTCTATTTAAAGCAATACAGATACACTAGACATTTCTGGTTACAAAATAAATATGACATTAAAAAAACTGTATTTCTGGATTAGTAATATAACACATAACCTTATAAGTATGCTTTCCTTCCTTGGACCAATTCAAAAGATTAAGAAACATGACTTCCATGAGCAATAGCAGGGAGGGAATATTTCAAATGTCTATAACATGAGATTGAACCATATGAAATTGACATTTTTCATGGGTCAAACACAATTGAATACAATTAAATTTATATAATTCAACTTAATATTACATTTCATATGAGCACCTTGTATAATATTTATTATGAAATACTGCAAACATACAAAAAAAAAAAGGAATATTATGATGGAGATCCTTGTAGCTACCACCCAGACTTGTCAAATAGTATACTAAGAATGTGACATATTTCCTTTTGGTTACTTTTTAAATAACTAGAACAATAAGGTTGAAGCCCTTGTTTACCCTTCCCCCAATTTCAGTTTCTTTTGGGGAGCTAGAAAATACTCTTTTTTTTTTAAAGATTTTACTTATTTATTTGACAGAGATCACAAGTAGGCAGAGAGAGAGAGAGGAGGAGGAAGCAGGCTCCCTGCCGAGCAGAGAGCCCGATGCAGGACTCGATCCCAGGACTCTGGGATCATGACCTGAGCTGAAGACAGAGGCTTAACCCACTGAAACACCCAGGCGCCCCTAGAAAATACTCTTAAAGATATTAGTACTCCCTAACCGGACACAAGCTTATCTTTTTTTCTATGAAAACAAAATCAATGTGTACTTTCTTTTGGTCCATTAGCCATTCAATTTTTTCCATTAAAAAATATCTCTCACATATAGGTTTAATCAGATTCTACTAAACAAACAACAAAAAAAGGATGAATAGCCTTTGAACATTCTACTGTATACAAAGGGGAAAGGGGGCAAAAGTAAATCTTGAAGGATACTCAAAAGTGATCTGATTGGCTAATCACACTGATTCAAACCACTCAACCATCTTTTAGCAGGTGGTCTCAAAAACTATGTGAAAGAAGGTTGAAGAGTAGCATGAAAATCCTATCTTGATAATACAATACAATGCATCTGAAATCTTAATGTGTTTATTTTAATTTTTTGCCATTATTGGTTTTATGTTTATGCACATTCTTTCTCTTTTTATTCCTCTTACTTCTTCAATAGTCAGCATACATTTGTGAGATTGTCTGCCCTTCTTGGTCATGCCATTTGGGGCCTCAGCTCTGAGACACACAATACTTCCTCAACACATGTGGGAAAATCAGTCATGAATATTAAGAGAAAGCACTCAAAGGGCCCTGAAAAAAAGTCAGGCAGTTGGGGTTTTCCAGGTTCTACCCAGAATAGAGCTACTCATTTATAGACATATGTGTGCATGTCTAAATACAGCTGCAGAATTAGAGGTAGAATTTTTTAAAATAAATTTTTATTGGACAGGAGGAAATATCTACCCTGTGGGGAAGGAACAATTCAAATATTCCTTTCAGTCTCCAATTTTGATTAAAGTTCACATCATTGCCTTATGTCCCTGTGCAAGTCACAATTTCATCCTGAATTATGCTGACAGCCTTCAGAATTTAGTGGAGGATAGTGAGTTTCTTCCGGAAATAAGTGAAAAGTTGAAGTTCCTAATGAAGGATATTTTAGTTGGAGTTTAAAGGACTACAGACTTTTATTTGGCATTTGAAGTCTACAAACTTCAATTTTTTCCCAAAGCTTTCCTTACCAAGAAAACCCTGCATTTCAATTGTTATAAAAGTATTTCAGAGGCCAGTAATTAAAAGAATTAGTTTTGAAATGTAGATAGACAAAGAATATTTGATTACTTATATTTTGATATCCACTTTTTAACTAGATGGGGGGGTGCGCGGAGTGAGAGCTACTTCTGATACAAAAACACCATTTATTTCCACTGAGGTAGTTTGAAAACTGTTGAGGTAGTTATCACCAAATTTTTCAATGTAATTTGTTGCCAGCACCAGAACAAAAATGACTGTAGCCTTCACAGTCTTAAGATGGTATATGTGAGTGTGTTTAAATGCATAGAATCCTAATAGAATTATACACTGGTATATCCAGAAAAGCTTTCATTGGGCAAGTAATTTTATATATCTCAAAACATTCTGATTAAGTGATTCACTCGAGAATAAATAATCATGGGAATGAAGCTTTCCAAAATCTCAGTTATAATCATCATACTTTCCAAATTCTGATTCCCAAAATTCCACTGACATCATTAGGACCTACCATCCATTGACCTACAACCTCATCACCTATCATATCTTTCTTTTTCCCTTCATCTAGTTAAATTCCATGATCTTTCTGAGCTACCTTACCCTCCCTAGCATCACTTCCTCTAAATACACCACCCAGAGCCCCCTTTCAGGACAGCAGTATCCATTCACCCAACTGCTAAGACTACTGGGTGTCTTTGGGTCACATCTGAGTCTCCCCCTGCCCCCCAGGAACTGCCTTCCACCAAAGGGAACCAGATTATCCAAGATTACACCTCTTCCCCAGGAGCATCTTACTTTCAATGACTGGTTGAGGTAGGAGTGAAAAACCCCAGTCTTTTTCTCTCAGTCTTTTTTGTCTCAGTCAGAGACATCTCTGAAGGGTCTTCCCAGCTCTGTTCTCCCACTAGGATCAACTGAAGACCACATTGGATTTCAACTTCTCCTTCTGCCCTGTCCTATTCCCATTATCCTTGCAGGTTTATTCCCCAGATTGCTGTCATAGAAAACACCTGCACACAAATCTCCATCTTGGAGTCTGGGACGGAGACTTAAACAGTTAGAATTAGAAGAGGAACAAGAGAGTAGATCCTAAACTCAGAATTTGGAATGGGATCATCTGTCTCCAGGTTGGCAATAAAGACCACATCCCTGGTGACAGAGGGTTTAGGATAGCTCCTGGTGTGTCACGGTGTCATGATTGTGGTAAACAGAAATGGTATAGCCATGGAAGAGAGTACACTGAGATATAATGTTTCAAGCATTTGAGAGATATAGGAAAATACTAATCATATGAGCTATAGAATTGGACAGCTGCTACTGGGGGTTGTTAAAATATTGTAGAGGGATAGTGAAAGGCCAAAGGTTATTAATCAGTATAAGGCACATAGTGATAGTATCCTTGGCAACATGGAAAGAATCTCTCATCTGCTCTAACTGGAGGGGAAAAAAGAAAACTGAAGATCAGGCCCAGGACTTCAGCTGGTAGTGGAGTACCACATAAGCTTGAATTCTGCAACCTGAAAAGTCTACTGCGCAACGTTGGGGCTCAGATTCAGAAGTAATGTGGTTCTGAGACTTGAGATGGGAATGTATGAGCATTTCCAATTTTTGAATGGCCAGATTTTCCTGAACATTTGGGGACTGCAGACATGTCCCATTTCTTTCTTTCCTTCTTCCTTCCTTCCTTTCTTCCTTCCTTTCTTTCTTCCTTTCTTTCCTTTTTAAGATTTTACTTATTTATTTGACACAGAGAGAGAGAAAGACAGCATAAGCAAGGAGAGTGGAAGAGGGAGAAACAGGGTCCCAGCTGAGCAGGGAGCCCGATACAGGACTTGATTCCGGGACCTGGAGATCATAACCTAAGCCAAAGGCTGTGGCTTAACCACGTTAGCCACCCAGGCACCCATGTCCCATTCCTTTCTATTCAAGTCCAGTGCCCTCCTCTTAGCTGAGAGGAGAGAGAATAGCCAGCTTCCAAGCTCACTAAGATTGTTTGCAGAATTTATTTCCTTGCAACTGTAGGACTGAGAGCTTTAGTCAGAAGTTGCCCTCCAGCTCTAGAGGCAGCCCACATTAGTGACTGATTGGTATGGGGGTCTAAAGGCTCTTTCCTCTCTTTTTTCAATCTTTTAAGCGTCATTTCAGTGTCAGGATCCTGAGGAATCCTGAGGGTCCAGACCAGGGAATAGTTCAGTTCCTCCCTCTCCTCGAATCTTCTTCCCTTCCTCCCTTAGAACTGTCTTTCCCAAAAGGACAAAACCATCTGTATGCAAATGTCAGCTTCAGAGTTTATTTCCCAGGGAACATAGCCTATGACATTTGGCTAAGCCACACGCTGGTTGAATACAGTACTCTTCTCACTCCTTGTTTACATCCATGAAGTTGATGATGACTAGAGAAAAGCACACAGCAGTGCCAGCCAGTCTCATTCTGCCTCCATGCCCACTGACCTCAAACAGACTGTCAGGGCTGCCCAGAAATCTTACCATCTTTTCTTTGCCCAGTAGCTCTTACACTCTTTTAGACTATTCCTTATCTTTCCTTTCTTTGCAAATCTGCAACATGTCCTCTCCATTCTCACTTTCAGCTGACAATCTTTCTTTTTATATGAATGATGAAATAGAAGTGTTAATGGTAGAACCCTCACTATTCCCACCATCTCATCTTCTCACCTGTCTGCATTTTTGCCTGTTACTATTCATATAGTCCTGCCCCTGCCAAATGCCACTTCCCACACAAGTAACATTTTATTCTATCCCCTTTCCTCAAGGACATTGCTCCAGAAATTCTCACTTCACTACCATATATAATACTGTTTTGCTGCTCTATCAGATATTCCCCACCTGCACACAACCATATGCTATTTTTTTCTCTCAACACCAATTTATCATTCAGTCGCTGCCCAATTTTCTCTTTTTTTTAAAGCATAGTTCCTCAAAATGTTGTTTGTACTTCTTCCTTGATTCATCAGTTCACATTCCTTCTTGAACCCATTCCAAGAAGTTTTTAACTTCTCCACTTTGTAGAGACTACTCTTTTGAAGGTCACCAATGACTCAAATCCAACAGACAATTCTTAATCTTCATTTTGTAGTGTCAGGAGCATTTGCCACAGTATTTTCTCCTAATTGAAACATTGTATTCACTTGGCTTCCAGGGCTCCATATTGCTCTGGATTTCCTTCCACTCCATTGGACACTCTTAATCTATTCTGCCAATTTCCCCCTCTTCTTCAAAATGTTTTACTGTAGGAGTAGCCTAAGATTCAGTCCTTTGACCTCTTCTCCTCCTTATTGAGGTTTCCTCCCTAAAAAATTCACCCAGATTTATGGCCCATAAAACAACATAAAACCTATTGACTATCATATCTATATTTTTTACCCAGAAGTTTCCTCTGAACTCCAGACTGATATATTCAACTGCCTTTGCAACATCTATACCTAAATGTCTAATAATCATCTCAGATTTAATGTTTTCAAACCTAAAATACAGTTCTTCACTCTGAAACCTTCTCCTCCTGTCCACCCATCTCAGTTGATGGCTATTCCATCTTTCCATTTCCTCAGTCTAAAAGCACTGGAGTTATTCCGGAATGCACTCATTCATACACTGTCTTAGTCTCCTCGGGCTATCACAGACTGAGTAGCTTATAAAAAACAGAAATTAATCTCTCACAGTTATGGAGGCTAGAAATTCCAAGATTATGCACCAGTAAAAGGAGATTCAGTGTCTGGTGAAAGCCTCCTTCCTGGTTCATAGACAACCCTCTTCTTGCAATGTCCTCACATGATGGAAGGGTCAGGGAGATTTCAAGTCTCTTTTACAGGGGAGCTAGCCCTGTTCATGAAGCTCAACTCTCAGGACCTAATCACCAGCCAGAGACCCTACTTCATAATACTATATCACATTGAGGGTTAGAGTTTCAAAGCATGAATTCTGTGAATACATAAATATTTAAACTATGGCACATACTGTATCCAACGTATCAGTAAGTCTGTCAAGTGGTTGTTGGGTTTATGGTTTTTTTCTTGGAGTTTATCCAGAAGCTGACCACTTTTACCTTCTCTCCACTTGCCTGCTCCAAGCCAACATAATCTCTCTACTTGATTATTGCAAGAGTCTCCTAATTAATCTCCCTGATTTCACTCTCTCACTGTCACTGTGTAGTCTCAATACAACCTCCAGTGTAATCTTGTTGAAATATAAGTTTTAATATTGTTGTTCTTCTCAGTACCTCCCAATGGCTCTATGCCTCACTCAGTATAGAAGTCAAAGTCCTTCTAATGGTCTTTTTGCCCTCTATGTCTTGACACTCCCTTGGCTTTCTGAACTCAGTTCATAGAACTTTCCTCTCTTTTAACTTATTCTAGACAAACTGTATTTAAATATCTATGCACACCCCCCTTCCTGTAGGTCTTTGTGGTTGCTGTTCCCTCAGCCTCCAATGCCTCCCCTCTACTTTGTCTTTTCTCATTTTCTACAATCTTTATCTAAATGCCACCTTTTCAGTGAGACCTTCCCTAACCATATTATCTAAAATCACACATGTCCTTTCCTACATACATGCTTTCTATCCCTCCACCCCCCCCTTGTTTTATTTTCATGGCACTTTCCACCTCCTAGCATACTATAATTCAGCTACTTTCCTTATGCATTGGCTATTTCACCTGCCTGGACTTAAGGTTCATAGGGACAGAAATGTCTTACTGTTTTGTTCAGTATTTCAATTTCTAAGGCCCAAAATAGTACATAGCACACAAGAGACATACAATATATGTGTTGAATTAATGAGCCAGTAAAGGAATAGATGGATGCATGAAAGAATGAAGGAATGAATGAATGATGCTGAACTCATCTATATCAGTCAGGGCACCTGAAGAGAGTACATGAAAAATTCAAATAAGGAAGTTTTGGTAAAGTTTAAATCTCTTATTTACAAAAGCGTGGACAGGATTGGAGGGGACCAGTAAGAATGGTGAAATACCCTGGGGCCAGGAACAGTGGGATGGTGTTGTTGTCCCTACACCTAAAGGAGTAAGCAAAGGAATCAGAGGCCAAAATATGAAGAGAGAAACTATAAAGACAAAACTGCCTAAAAGAAGTATAAACTTCAGTAGAAGGAATGCCACCGATCAGAGGTGACACAGTGGGAAAATAATGTGGAAGACAAATACACAGACCTCTTCCTTCTTTCGCCGTCATATACCCTGCTGATTCCTCCTTTTGGACAGACCCATCTGCAAGTCAGAGGACAAGGAAGCCTACTAGCACAGAGTTAGTGCAGAGCCAGAGTAGGGTAGCAAAGTTTGGAGAGTGACTCTGGAGAGGAAAATGGCAACTGTCCAGGACATTGCTTTTACCCTGCATCACTTACAATAACTTATGGGATGGGATAGAACAAAAGTATTATTTTGAAATGAGAATACATTTGCTAGAGAAGACAAGCTTCATTTATGCTAGAAATTTTGTATCTCTAACTTTTCCCATTGCCTGTTGACCACTCATTTCTTTCCCTTAAAACAAAAATATTCAACCCTTGGCCAGTTTGGATTTTTCTTTACCTAACATCATTACAGATCAGACTGTTTTTCCCAAATCAAATACTTTTAAGAGAATTCTAAAGGCTACATTCTTTGGCCTGTTCTATTTAAGAGACTAGGAAGAAATAGCATTGAAATTTGCTAAAGGCATCTTTGGAAATTTTTTTGAAATGAATCTTAAAAAAAAAAAAATGGAAGCAAGTAAAATAAAAGAAACTGAAGCAACAGCCCTGCTGTGGAAAGCAAAAACTCAGTCGTACCTAAAAATAACATCCATAACTGCTGATGAGAAAGAGGAACATCTGGTAGAAAGAATGCATTTATCAGGTGACACTGTTGAGAAGGTGCCTAAAGCATTTAGGACACCACAACCATACCAATATAATGATATCCCTAAGAAGCTGGAGTAGAAAACAGACAAAATTTTAGCATTACTCTTGTTTAGGATATAATGTAAGTTGTCTTAGCTTTCTGTATTTATATTGGGGCTTTCTATTTGTGAAGGGCTTCCCCTGTTTTCATTGTGCCTTTATTTTTAAAGAAAAGGAGAGAGAGAGACTCACAAAGAAAGGGTAATTGATGACCCAACAAGGAGGTTAAGTCAGAGGAATCAGTCACTAGAAGGACTTTGGCCCAATTCTAGAGGCTCAAATATAAGTTCTGTAGACCTAAGAGGTGCTGGCATAACAAAGAATTGAGTAATGATACTACAAAACTTTCCAGTGATTTTGGGGGTGTTGGCTATTGAATATGGCAGTGCTGCCTTTGAGCCCTGATATGCATACATTTACCATGGAAATGCTCACAGGATTGTTCTGCTTTCCTTTTGAATTTTGTTATTCTACCAAGTATATGTCTCTTCTCTCTGTTCTGAGATCTTGGAATTTGTGATATAGTTCTCTTTTCTCTCATTTCTGTCTCACGGGGCACCTGGGTGGCTCAGTGGGTTAAGCCTCTGCCTTCAGCTCAGGTCATGATCCCAGAGTCCTGGGATCAAGCCCCGCATCCGGCTCTGTGCTCAGCAGAGAGCCTGCTTCCTCCTCTCTCTCTCTCTCTGCCTGCCTCTCTGACTACTTGTGATCTCTCTCTGTCAAATAAATAAATAAAATCTTTAAAAAAAAAAAAGAGTCATTTCTGTCTCACAATTCAAACTTACTATCTTTTGCCTCATCTTGTGTCTGTGATTCCCTCACTATCATTCTTGATCAGCAAACAACGTGTGCTCTTGTGTGATGGTTACGATTCATCAATAAATGTTTGCTAATTTCTAATAGATCCCACTGTCAAGTTATTTGGTCACGTTTACCCTTTTGCGGAAATCTTGGCATCTCTGAATCAGTGACCCTGCCATATTGTCCTTTCCCATCTCAGTATATCTTAACTACAAATGACAAGGAAATGTACCTTTCTCACTTCTCTTTAGCCTTGAGACTCACACAAAACTCCATTTTCTCCCTCCACATGCAACCTGGACTCCTGCTTGTAGACATTCAGGCCTTTAATCAGATTTATCCAATTTACTTCAAACCCTGTTCCATCGGTTTAGGCCAAATCCAGATTACTTTCTCTATCATTATCTACAAAATTGGTTAATAATACAAGACTGAGTTTGAACAATTTTGTGAAGCAAGCTCTTAAATTTTACCCTACTGCTTGCATGCCCTTAGAAACACACATTTACCTGTGGAAATAATATGTATAATGCCAGAGCTCTGCCCCATTAATGATCATATCTGACCCATCATATCTGCAAAGTAGGTATTGTTCTCCCCATACCAGAGATAAAAATCTTAAGATTCAAATAAGTTATTATCCAAGACTGTACTGTTGGCAAGTGGAAGAAACATACAATACAACTACTTGTCTAATGTAGCACTTTTCGCCCTCAGTGTTTGCTGGAATCATCCATAACAGTCTTTCTCAATACTTACTTCACACACAAATCACCTAGGAGAATCTTAGTTAAATGCAGATTATGATTTATTAGATCTAGAGTAGGATGCAAGATTCTGCATTTCTAACAAAGTCTCAGATGATGCCAATGGTGGTATCATTATCTGGTGGCAATGAGACATACTTTGAGTAGCAAGGACTTAGAGGGCTTTTAAGAAAATAATTTTGCAAGACCCCACCAAATTCATTCAATCTTTGAAGATAGGGGCCTTGAGGTACATGTACACAATAGAATATTACTCAGCCATAAACAAGAATGAACTTTTGCCATTTGTGACAACATGGATGGATCTACAGGGCATTATGTTAAGTGAAATGAGTCAGGAACAAATACCATATGACTTTACTTATATGTGGAAGATAAAACAAACAACAGTACCAACAACAAAAAGAGAAGTAGACTCATAAATATGGAGAAAAAACTGGCCGTAGCCAGAGAGGAGGGGGCCATGGAGATAGGAAAAAATAGGTGAAGGGGATTAAGAGGTGTGAACTTCCAGTCATAAAATAAATAAGTCACAAGGATGAAAAGTACAGCACAGAGAATATAGTCAGTACTACTGGAATAATGTTGTATGGTGACCACACTTAACTGCAGTGAGAAGTTGGTAATGTATGGAATTGGGGAACATACAGTATGTTGTACACTTGAAATTAATATTATATGTCAACTACATTTCAATTAAAAGTAAAAAATAAATATTTTTAAAAGATAAGGGGTCAACCAACTGACTTAGAAATGCATACGAAATAAGAGGGATTGATGGGTGGATACACAGACATGCAATAAAGCAAGGATATAACAAATTTTAGATGGTGAATATATGGCTTTTAACTCTAAAGTTCTATACACTGGAATTTTTTTCACAATAAAATATTGGAAAACTGGGTTTGGAAAGAAAAGTTTTTTGGGGCTCTGAAACCCTTTCTAACCTTTAGTATACACCAATAATACCACTCTCCTCTAAAATATCTCCATCTGTTACACCTTTACATAATTTTTATCTTATTTCATTTTTTTCTATAAAGTTATTCATACTTGTTTCACTGATAGGGAGAGTTCAAGCCTTTGACATGATTTATTACATGGCAGAGCATGAAATTTGGGGTCAGCTAAACCATACTAAGGTTTAAATTTTAAATCTACTCTGCCCTTCACATATTAGTATGCAATTTTACCCAAGTTACCTTGTTGCTCTTGGTTTCATAATCTGAAATTTGGTAATTATGATAATAATAATAATACTTTCCTTATAAAACCAATATAACTATGCTATATTAATATATATTAAGATATTTCTTCTTTATGTAGACTTTTTTAAGACACTGAATCCTACCACCTTGTGTTTGCTGGCCCAAACAGCCATGTTTTGTACCACATGGCTTGTTACTGAACTACCACCATCCTCCCTGACACACTCATACACAAGCACAACTGATTGGGCAAACGTTAGACTAGTAACCAGATCACACTGACTAGTCAGTGACATCTGGCCTACAACCTGTTCAAAAAGATACACTAAAACCACAATTATGTCCCTCAAGAAGATAAACCAAGAGATTCAGAGGTAGGCAGCAGTTGGAAATGGGTTCTGAGATGGGAAATCATATAAAGACAAGAGCTGGAGATCATTTTCATTTGGGTCAAATTTATGATTAGCATGTTTCTAAAGTTTACTGAAGACAGAGGAAAAAGTAGCAGGTAAGCAGAGAGAAGCAGAAATATGAGTCTATGCAGCTCTAAAATGTGAAAAAAAATAGCACCAGTTTCTGACTTTCAGTTTCCTGTTCCCATGAAACCTACGTGTTCTTGGTTCTAAACTATGATGTGCCTAAGATTCCCTGTTGAATCCTTTCACTGAGCTCCGCGTCATTTGAACTGGGTTGAACAGATCTCCATCAGTCAGGATAAACTGTAGTTTGTGGTTGTAACACACACACAAATCATGGTTGTTTGCAATAATAAATATTTCTACTTCTCATACACGTTAGTCATGGTTTATATTAACAAACATTTCTATTTCTCACTCGGTTCAAGTTAGCTGGGGCTCTGTTCCACAGTCTCTGAGGCTTTAGTTAAAGGACATTTCTTTTTGAAACATATCAGGGATCAATTACAAGACAAGCCACCATGAACCACTGGGCAAAGCTATTGCAGAGAAGTCACACTTGTCACTTCTTCCATTTCACATGCTCATACCAGAGTTCAACAGGGCAAGGATGTGAACCATCTGGGAAGAGCACTGAATATTAGCTGATAAAACAATCTATTACGAGGTCTTTGTTGTTGTTGTTTTTTATTTTTTTCCATAAAAATACCTCTAAATGAGAGATAACATATAGAAAATGGCTGGTACATAATAGATAATAAATCAGTGTGGCATTTGTCCTTGTAAAGGTCTTTGCCCATCGAAGAAGACCTTTCTCAAAGTGTCATATTCTTTTTTTATTCATTAATTCTTCCAATATATAGAGTGTCTACTATCTGCCAGGCAGGGTGTTAATGCCAGAAATAAAATGAAGAACAAGATAGATACAGATCTTACACACATGGAGCATAGGGAATAATGGATAATAAAGACCAACACACAGGATGTTTCAGTGCCTATTATAATGCCTATGGTAAAACAAGTACTGGATGCCTTAAAACATAGGAGGTGAATCTAATTTAGATCTGGGATACACAAAATGTTTCTCGGAGGAAGTGACAACAGCTGAAACGAGACAAACAAGAATTAGCCAGGCAAAGGGCAAAAGAGAAGAAACATTTTCTAAATAGAAGGACCAGCAAATTTGCAGACCCACGTGTGAAGAGAGCATGGAACATTCAGAGAACTGCAAGAAGTGGGGGTGGGGGGGGATTCCAGAAGTGGTAAGCTGTGCAATAGAAGTTGGACATTATCCTAGGCAATGGGGAGCCCTTAAAGGTGGAAGGAAAGGAACTTCATCAAATTTGTGTTCTAAAAAGGACACTGAGAACACAGTAAGTTATCAGGGCCTCTAGCCCACCTGAAAGACATGCATTTACTGGCCAGTGTTTACCTCCTATGCAAACACCTGTGCTTATTAAACAAAAAAGAATGGACTTGCTTCAAATAAACTATGTGTTTTCTCCATTTCTCATCATAACTGTTTGTATGTGACATGCGGTCATAGAGTGTGCTGAAGTGGGAGCCGAAGCAGTGAAATGGCAATCAGACGGGAGCTAGCCCCAATTCTATTACTTTCTCAAAATGGGCAGGTCCCTTAACTACTCTGAAAAATAGTGGTAACTGGTTAACCTTAAAGCTCTGGAAAATATATATCTATTACTATGGGTACCATTATTGGGAGATTTTGAATACGTAGTTCAAAAAAAGGAAAAAAAAATCTGTGCAATAATCTAGTTGTGGAACAAGTTAGATTCGCATGGCATAATTTACTTGTATCGTTTAGATACAATTTACCAATAATCCCTTTAGCAAATAAAATGTTTAGTTGGTACTCTTCAGATATTATTGAGACATATTAATTGAAACTTTTCTTCGGTTGTGTGGCTGACAGAGTAAAACAGGAGCCACTTCTGAATATGGAACTCAGTCCATTTACACGCATTGACTTTCCTACTTTAGGTTGGAGTTTCCAATTTGCATTTGAAATTCAAAATGTCAGGACTAATACCCCTGCTGCATCTCAGAGGGCATGACATGGCCTTTATAACTAAATGTTAAAACATAACTTGATGCCTGATAGTTGCAATTCCATTTTCCAGTCCTTGGTGCTGTCAAAGGCACCGTGTGATGTGCTGTCATGCCAGGTTGGTCAGGCCGCACAGAATACAGTCTCCTTTCTGGAGATTATTATTCTTGAAATAAGGAGCATCTTATAGGCATTCCAGTTGTCTCACAAGATGCCAGAAATGGCTAGGATTCCTTTTTATCTCTCTTCCTTTAAGAGCACTCACTAGAGAAACCCTTCTGAGGATCAAGAGAGTCAGTGCCAAGAAGTTGCTAAAGCTAATTTTTTATTTTCTCTATTGAACAATCCGTTTGTGTTTCAAGGGAGGCAGCTGCACAATGGAAAACTGTCCTGCAGCTAGGTAGATTCATGCACTGCTGAAGGATGGCCTTCCACAGCCTGTGCTCAGTAGAGATTCTGTTTGAGGATTCTCTCTCCCTCCCCCACTGCCCTTTCCCCCCACTTACGTGCTTTGTCTCTCTCTCTCTCTCTCAAATAAATAAATATTTTTAAGAAATTATAATACTTTATTTAATGAGTATGGGATGGTGGATTCTCAAGCCTGATTGAGCTTGACCCCTCATTTTCCATTTATTTCATTTCCTACTAGTTCTTTGTATCCCCCTTTTTGAGGATCTTCATGGAATAATAGGTTCTTAGAAGGGAAAATGTGAACACTCCTGGGTCTTCTAGTCAAATGTCATTAATTTCCCACAATTTACTTCAACTGAACACTTTGGTTCTATGTTTATTATTATTATTATTATTTTCACTGCCAGCTGCTTCCCTCTTAGCTCTTACCCTCTTTGGACCTCAGGTCCTCAGGTATTTAGTTAAGAAGATAGCCAAACCAAAATTGGTACACAGAATTAAGACTCTTTCAGTGGGAATCACAGCCTCCTAATTCAGTCATTTCCTGTGGTTTTATTACTGATCATGTTCCTAATTTTGTCCTCTCAATTTACCACATTGATGGTCTAGATCACCAAACCAAGTTGTCAGGAAGAAAGAAAATCAAGACATACTTTCAGGAAATCCATTCAGATAACGTCGTGTTCTCTAAAACATTGAAAATCTTTAGGCATCTGTTCAGTTTTAGTTTTTGCACAGAAAAGTACCTGCTTCATAGTCATAAATACACTGTACCTTCCTGCAGACCTATAATTGAGTTAGTTTGGTTTCCCTGGCAACCACCACAATTAATTAGAATACTTGAGCATGGTAAGTTTATAGATGCAGAAAATATTTCATGTATAAATAGTGCAATCTGTTTATGCTCAAAGGAATTTTCCCCCTCAGTTGAGAAATGGGGTTTTTTTTGTTCCTTTTTGTGTGGATTAATCACATTTTCTTCCCCATAAACTCTGTAAGTAATATTTAAGGATTAATGTTGATTGAACCCTTTCAGCCAGCACTGGCACTCATTGGTGATTTCTGGCCTGAATCCCAGGCACCTGCTGGGTGAGGCATGATTGTGCCCACACTGTATATAGTGACAAAGCTGGTGAAGCTATCCTCTGGGTCCCATCCACATTCCCATCCTTTTCATAAATTAGCTTGTGGTACAAATGATCGTAAGAATATTTGTGTTAAAATCGGTTTTGCCCTATGATAAACCTAGCCCAAAACCAAAAATGAACTCAGCCATTTGTTAAAAAAAAAAAAAGGAAAAGTCTCCAGACAATTAATATTTGTTTCACATTAGACAATATAGGAGTTATTATTTATTGAATATTTTATTCAATGAGTCAGTCATTTATCCAAGTATATCCTATAGTATATCCCAAGTATATCCCATAGGTCACCTCATTTAATCTTCACATTATTACTATGATATTGATGCTATGAACCTCATTCAGAGAAATGCAAGCTAAGGCTCTGGTACCTTAAACAAATTGTTCAGGGGCCCCTACATATTAGCATCAAGGCTGAAGTTCAAACCGATGGAAATGGACCCAAATCTAAAGCCTAAGCATTTACACATCTGCCCTGGACATCACCACTCTTCCTCTGAAGTGGTCCCAGAAGAAGGAATAAGAGAGAGTCTGACTTTACAACAAAGCAAGACACCCCAAACTCTCTTTGTTTGCACAGAATCCATCTTCACCCTTCACCCTTCTGAAATAGATGAAATGGGGTACATTTTTGACAGTCAAAATTTCCTTTTACTGAAGATGGCGGAGAAGTAGCGGCTGAGACTACTTCAGGTAGCGGGAGATCAGCTAGATAGCTTATCTAAAGATTGCGAACACCTACAAATCCAACGGGAGATCGAAGAGAAGAACAGCAATTCTAGAAACAGAAAATCAACCACTTTCTGAAAGGTAGGACTGGCGGAGAAGTGAATCCAAAGCGACGGGAAGATAGACCGCGGGGGGAGGGGCCAGCTCCCGGCAAGCGGCGGAGCAACGGAGCACAAAATCAGGACTTTTAAAAGTCTGTTCCGCTGAGGGACATCGCTCCAGAGGCTTAACCGGGGTGAAGCCCATGCGGGGTCAGTGTGGCCTCGGGTCCCACAGGGTCACAGAAGGATTGGGGGTGTCTGAGGGTCGCAGAGCTTACAGGTATTAGAACGGGGAAGCCGGCTACAGAGACAGAGCCGAGGAGTGAGCTCACAGCTCGGGGTTACCTTGAACCGGTCACAGGCTCGGTGAGCTCAGAGCGCGGCTGGAGGCCAGGGAGATGGGAGGAATTGGGCACTGTTCTCTGAGGGTGCACTGAGGAGTGGGGCCCCGGGCTCTCGGCTCCTCCAGGCCAGAGACTGGGAGACTGACATTTTCATTCCCGTCCTCTGGAACTCGACGGAAAGCACTCAGGGAACAAAAGCTCCCGAAAGCAAACCCGAACAGATTACTCAGCCCGGCCGCTGGTAAGGGCGGTGCAACTCCGCCTGGGGCAAAGACACTTGAGAATCACTACAACAGGCCCCTCCCCCAGAAGATCAACAAGAAATCCAGCCAGGACCAAGTTCACCTACCAAGGAGTTCAGTTTCAGTACCAAGGAGAGCAGCGGAATTCCAGAGGAGGAGAAAGAAAAGCATGGAACTCATGGCTTTCTCCCCATGATTCTTTAGCCTTGCAGTTAATTTAATTTTTTTTCTTTTTTCAATTTTTTTCTCTTCTTCTGCTAATTTTTTCTAACTTTTACCCTTTTCTTTTTTAACGTTTTTTAACTAATTTATCAAATATATATTTTTTTCTTTTTTATATTTTTTCTTTATTCGTTTTCTTTTTTAAATTGTTTCTTTTCTTTTCTTTTCCTTTCTGAACCTCTTTTTATCCCCTTTCTCCCCCCTCACGATTTGGGATCTCTTCTGATTTGGTTAAAGCATATTTTCCTGGGGTTGTTGCCACCCTTTTAGTATTTTACTTGCTCCTTCATATACTCTTATCTGGACAAAATGACAAGGCGGAAAAATTCACCACAAAAAAAGAAGAACAAGAGGCAGTACCGAAGGCTAGGGACCTAATCAATACAGACATTGGTAATATGTCAGATCTAGAGTTCAGAATGACGATTCTAAAGGTCCTAGCCAGGCTCGAAAAAGGCATGGAAGATATTAGAGAAAGCCTCTCGGGAGATATAAAAGCCCTTTCTGGAGAAATAAAAGAACTAAAATCTAACCAAGTTGATATCAAAAAAGCTATTAATGAGGTGCAATCAAAAATGGAGGCTCTCACTGCTAGGATAAATGAGGCAGAAGAAAGAATTAGCAATATAGAAGACCAAATGACAGAGAATAAAGAAGCTGAGCAAAAGAGGGACAAACAGCCACTGGACCACAAGGGCAGAATTCGAGAGATAAGTGACACCATAAGACGAAACAACATTAGAATAATTGGGATTCCAGAAGAAGAAGAAAGAGAGAGGGGAGCAGAAGGTATATTGGAGAGAATTATTGGAGAGAATTTCCCCAATATGACAAACAGAACAAGTATCAAAATCCAGGAGGTTCAGAGAACCCCCCTCAGAATCATTAAGAATAGGTCCAAAACCTGTCACCTAATAGTAAAATTTACAAGTCTTAGCGACAAAGAGAAAATCCTGAAAGCAGCCCGGGAAAAGAAGTCTGTAACATACAATGGCAAAAATATTAGATTGGCAGCAGACTTATCCACAGAGACCTGGCAGGCCAGAAAGAGCTGGCATGATATATTCAGAGCACTAATTGAGAAAAACATGCAGCCAAGAATACTATATCCAGCTAGGGTATCATTGAAAATAGAAGGAGAGATTAAAAGCTTCCAGGACAAACAAAAACTGAAAGAATTTGCAAACACCAAACCAGCTCTATAGGAAATATTGAAACGTGTCCTGTAAGCAAAGAGAGACCTTAAAAGTAGTAGATCAGAAAGTAACAGAGACAATATACATTAACAGTCACCTTATAGCCAATACAATGGTACTAAATTCATATCTCTCAAGAGTTAATATGAATGTTAAAGGGCTAAATGCCCCAATCAAAAGACAAAGGGTATCAGAATGCATAAAAAAACAAAACCCATCTATATGTTGCCTACAAGAAACTCATTTTAAACCTGAAGACACCTTCAGATTTAAAGTGAGGGGGTGGAAAAGAATTTACCATGCTAATGGACATCAGAAGAAAGCAGGAGTGGCAATCCTTATATCAGATCAATTAGATTTTAAGCCAAAGACTATAATAAGAGATGAGGAAGGACACTATATCATACTCAAAGGATCTGTCCAACAAGAAGATCTAACAATTTTCAATATCTATGTCCCTAACGTGGGAGCAGCCAACTATATAAACCAATTAATAACAAAATCAAAGAAACACATCAACAATAATACAATAATAGTTGGGGACTTTACCACTCCCCTCACGGAAATGGACAGATCATCCAAGAAAAAGATCAACAAGGAAATAAAAGCCTTAAATGACACACTGGACCAGATGGACATCACAGATATATTCAGAACATTTCATCCCAAAGCAACAGAATACACATTCTTCTCTAGTGCACATGGAATATTCTCCAGAATAGATCACATTCTCGGTCCTAAATCAGGTCTCAACTGGTATCAAAAGATTGGGATCATTCCCCGCATATTTACAGACCACAATGCTCTGAAGCTAGAACTCAATCACAAGAGGAAATTTGGAAAGAACCCAAATACATGGCGACTAAACAGCATCCTTCTAAAGAATGAATGGGTCAACCAGGAAATTAAAGAAGAATTGAAAAAATTCATGGAAACAAATGATAATGCAAACACAATGGCTCAAAATCTGTGGGACACAACAAAGGCAGTCCTGAGAGGAAAATATATAGCGGTACAAGCCTTCTTTCTCAAGAAACAAGAAAGGTCTCAGGTACACAACCTAACCCTACACCTAAAGGAGCTGGAGAAAGAACAAGAAAGAAACCCTAAACCCAGCAGGAGAAGAGAAATCATAAAGATCAGAGCAGAAATCAATGAAATAGAAACCAAAAAAACAATAGAACAAATCAACGAAACTAGGAGCTGGTTCTTTGAAAGAATTAATAAGATTGATAAACCCCTGGCCCGACTTACCAAAAAGAAAAGAGAAAGGACCCAAATAAATAAAATCATGAATGAAAGAGGAGAGATCACAACTAACACCAAAGAAATACAGACAATTATAAGAACATACTATGAGCAACTCTACGCCAACAAATTTGACAATCTGGAAGAAATGGATGCATTCCTAGAGACATATAAACTACCACAACTGAACCAGAAAGAAATAGAAAGCCTGAACAGACCCATAACCAGTAAGGAGATTGAAACAGTCATCAAAAATCTCCAAACAAACAAAAGCCCAGGGCCAGACGGCTTCCCGGGGGAATTCTACCAAACATTTAAAGAAGAACTAATTCCTATTCTCCTGAAACTATTCCAAAAAATAGAAATGGAAGGAAAACTTCCAAACTCATTTTATGAGGCCAGCATCACCTTGATCCCAAAACCAGACAAGGATCCCATCAAAAAAGAGAACTACAGACCAATATCCTTGATGAACACAGATGCAAAAATTCTCACCAAAATACTGGCCAATAGGATTCAACAGTACATTAAAAGGATTATTCACCACGACCAAGTGGGATTTATTCCAGGGCTGCAAGGTTGGTTCAACATCCGCAAATCAATCAATGTGATACAACACATTAATAAAAGAAAGAACAAGAACCATATGATACTCTCCATAGATGCTGAAAAAACATTTGACAAAGCACAGCATCCCTTCCTGATCAAAACTCTTCAAAGTGCAGGGATAGAGGGCACATACCTCAATATTATCAAAGGCATCTATGAAAAACCCATCGCAAATATCATTCTCAATGGAGAAAAACTGAAAGCTTTTCCGCTAAGGTCAGGAACACGGCAGGGATGTCCGTTATCACCACTGCTCTTCAACATAGTACTAGAAGTCCTAGCCTCAGCAATCAGACAACAAAAGGAAATTAAAGGCATCCAAATCGGCAAAGAAGAAGTCAAACTATCACTCTTCGCAGATGATATGATACTATATGTGGAAAACCCAAAAGATTCCACTCCAAAACTGCTAGAACTTGTACAGGAATTCAGTAAAGTGTCAGGATACAAAATCAATGCACAGAAATCAGTCGCATTTCTCTACACCAACCACAAGACAGAAGAAAGAGAAATTAAGGAGTCAATCCCATTTACAATTGCACCCAAAACTATAAGATACCTAGGAATAAATCTAACCAAAGAGGCTAAGAATCTATACACAGAAAACTATAAAGTACTCATTAAAGAAATTGAGGAAGACACAGAGAAATGGAAAAATGTTCCATGCTCCTGGATTGGAAGAATAAATATTGTGAAAATGTCTATGCTACCTAAAGCAATCTACACATTTAATGCAATTCCTATCAAAGTACCATCCATTTTTTTCAAAGAAATGGAACAAATAATCCTAAAATTTATATGGAACCAGAAAAGACCTTGAATAGCCAAAGGAATATTGAAAAAGAAAGCCAGAGTTGTTGGCATCACAATTCCGGACTTCAAGCTCTATTACAAAGCTGTCTTGATCAAGACAGCATGGTACTGGCATAAAAACAGACACATAGATTAATGGAACAGAATAGAGAGCCCAGAAATAGAGAGACCCTCAACTCTATGGTCAACTAATCTTCAACAAAGCAGGAAAGAATGTCCAATGGAAAAAAGACAGCCTCTTCAATAAATGGTGTTGGGAAAATTGGACAGCCACATGCAGAAAAATGAAATTGGATCATTTCCTTACACCACACACGAAAATAGACTCAAAATGGATGAAGGACCTCAATGTGAGAAAGGAATCCATCAACATCCTGGAGGAGAACACAGGCAGCAACCTCTTCGACTTCAGCCGCAGCAACATCTTCCTAGGAACATCGCCAAAGGCAAGGGAAGCAAGGGCAAAAATGAACTATTGGGATTTTATCAAGATCAAAAGCTTTTGCACAGCAAAGGAAACAGTTAACAAAACCAAAAGACAACTGACAGAATGGGAGAAGATATTTGCAAATGACATACCAGATAAAGGGCTAGTGTCCAAAATCTATAAAGAACTTAGCAAACTCAACACCCAAAGAACAAAAAATCCAATCAAGAAATGGGCAGAAGACATGAACAGACATTTCTGCAAAGAAGACATCCAGATGGCCAACAGACACATGAAAAAGTGCTCCATATCACTCGGCATCAGGGAAATACAAATCAAAACCACAATGAGATATCACCTCACACCAGTCAGAACGGCTAAAATTAACAAGTCAGGAAATGACAGATGCTGGCGAGGATGCGGAGAAAGGGGAACCTCCTACACTGTTGGTGGGAATGCAAGCTGGTGCAACCACTCTGGAAAACAGTGTGGAGGTTCCTCAAAATGTTGAAAATAGAGATACCCTATGACCCAGCAATTGCACTACTAGGTATTTACCCTAAAGATACAAACGTAGTGATCCGAAGGGGCACGTGCACCTGAATGTTTATAGCAGCAATGTCAAATTGTGGAAATAGCCAAACTATGGAAAGAACCTAGATGTCTATCAACAGATGAATGGATAAAGAAGATGTGGTATATATACACAATGGAATACTATGCAGCCATCAAAAGAAATGAAATCTTGCCATTTGTGACGACGTGGATGGAACTAGAGGGTATCATGTGTAGCGAAATAAGTCAATCGGAGAAAGACAGCTACCATATGATCTCCCTAATATGAGGGAGTGGAGATGCAACATGGGGGGTTAAGGGGGTAGGAGAAGAGTAAATGAAACAAGATGGGATTGGGAGGGAGACAAACCATAAGTGACTCTTAATCTGACAAAACAAACTGAGGGTTGCTTGGGGGAGGGGGTTGGTGGGGTGGGGTTATGGACATTGGGGAGGGTATGTGCTATGTGAGTGCTGTGAAGTGTGTAAACCTGGTGATTCACAGACCTGTACCCCTGGGGATAAAAATATATTAGATGTTTATAAAAAATAAAAAAATAAATTTAAAAAAAATTTTCTTTTACTGACATGTAGCTGAAAACTAAGTTTTCAGCTAGTTATAACTGGATTTTAAGCTAGTTCTTCAGAAATAATATTCGGCAAGTCTTGTAACCCCAGACTGTGGGACTTGGGGCAGAGCAGGCAGTCAGGTAGAATGGAAATTGCACGGAGCTGCTTCTCAGGAACTCTTTCACTAACTATCTCTGTATTTTAGGAAAGTGCACTTTGAATTAGGGCTGGTTGAGGCTCTAGAATTACTCCTAGAGATAACAACACTCCCCCCATTCAGTTATCTAGAAAACACTCTCTAAGGCTAGCCCATTTCCTTCCAAGCTATACAATGCTAATTGCAGAAACTCATCTTCTTCCTCTCTTGGCTAAATTTATTACAGCCCTAGGAAACAATGGGATTTCTAAGCTATTGTCTCAATAATTTACATGTTGGAACTAGAGCAAAGATCCTAGAAATGGTTAATTAACAGTCCTATCTCTGATCACTTCCCAATTTTACCATTCCCCTCTTGTGTTAATAATAATTTTCCTATTTATCATATAAGAATATCTAATAAAAAATCTGGTTCAAATTTATTGAATTCCAATATACATTGTGCTGAGACCTCCTGAATCTTAAGTGGGATTCAGGATTAGCTTGATTTTACTAGAAACTTGGCAGAATTTCCTTTTATGTTAGCTAGCCTCAGTAAATATACATTTCCTGCTTTCATATTTTAAATTCTGAAATGCATTTACAGTCTTACCTAAATTTTTATTGACACTGATAGTTTATTTTTGATTGAGGGATTATTGACATAAATTTGACATAAAATTATATTAGTTTCATACATTCACATATACTTTAGTATACAACATAAGGATTTGATATTTGTATACATTGAAAAAGATCAAGTTGGTTCACAAATTGCCCCATAGGGAGCAAGGAGAGATCAAAGAAAGGCAGGCCACTACAGAAGCATATTTCCATACCTGCCCACCTGAATCTTAAAAAAGATTCAGTCATGTATAGCACCAAGAGGTTCTCAACTACCTACTGCTTCTTGAAAATGGCTCCCAGCAGAGGAAAGAAAGCACAGGGAAGGGGGTGAGGAGCCTCTAATGGCCTAGGTCTAGCTCAAAAGTCAACTGGGGGGGGGGCACCTGGGTGGCTCAGTGGCTTAAGCCTCTGCCTTCAGCTCAGGTCATGATCTTAGGGTCCTGGGATCGAGTCCCATGTCGGGCTCTCTGCTCTACAGGGAGCCTGCTTCCTCCTCTCTCTCTCTCTCTCTCTCTGCTTGCCTCTCTGCCCACTTGTGATCTCTCTCTGTCAAATAAATAAAATCTTTAAAAAAAAAAAAAAAGCCAAGAATGAGAAAGTTTAAAAAAATAAAAAGTCAACTGGGTGTTACATTCTCCTGACCTCCTCAAACAGATCACCACAATAAGTACAGTTAACATTTGTCACTATACCTAGTTATACTTTTTTTTCTTGTGATAAGAACTTTTAAGATCTACTCTAAAAAAAACTCTAAAAAAAAGTTATTAGCAACTTTCAAATATGCAGTACCAGTATTATTAACTACAGTCACCATGTTGTACATTTCATCCTCATTTTATTGATTCCATTTGTAACTTTTGACTCATTTCACCCATTTTGCCAACCCCCATCCACCCCCTCCCTCTAGCAACCACTGATCTGTTCTTGTCTGTGAGCTCCCTGGGTTTTGTTTTTTTTTTTCTTTTTTCTTAGAGAGTCCAGATACAAGTAAGATCATAGGATATTTGTCACAACATATTAGATGCTAATTTAATTGTACTAACATTGGTATTTCTTTGTCATAACATTAAATAGCTTCTCTAATTTAGACAGATCCTCAATTTTAGGGTCAGCATCTAAATTGACTTTTGCTAAGAACATAGAAAGTTCTGAAGGTTGTTCTCATTAAATGTTGCTGACACCCAGAATCTCTACAGCATGCAGAACATCTAGCTTGTTTGTCTCTTTCCTTTCTCCTTTCTTCCTTTGGGAGAGAACTGTTTTTCTTATCCCCTCCCCTGGCCTGCATCTCATACTTCCCCTGTTCAGCTCCACTCCATGCAGAACACAGCTCAACCGACGTGCTTAAGAAACAATGAGAACAATTCAGATCTTCTGACTGTAAAGATTCCTAAGGTGATGGTATAAGACTTTCTGAAAGAGTAGACAAGGAATCGTAGGCAAGGACGTTTAATAAAATTGCCTCAAGAGCTCATAATGTCAACTCTTCATTTCTAGATCTCTTAAGAGAGCATCAGAAAGCTCACTCAGTGGGGGCATAAAAATAGTTCTGAGCATTTTCCCTAGAGTCAAAGACTCTAACTGTCCCTGTCTTGTTCAGCTATAAATTTCTAGCACCTGCCATAGGACTGGACTGTTTCTTGAGATGCAAAGTTCACTGTAACACTGAACTTTGATCCATAGATGCTCATTGGATTGAAGTTCAGACATCTTTTAAATACACTAAACATGTTTATTTCTAGGAAATTTAGGAGGGTATTGGAGGAATTAACCAGTTCTAGGGCTTTGTTTCAAAAAATTTTACTGATTTATAACAAAGTTAATCCTTTTGGTATTGCAAAGATTCTGTTCAAGTTCATAGGTTATTAAGATGGTACTGAAAACAGTTAAACAACTATAAATGCCAAATCTGATTCTTTCTATAGTTCATCCTACCAGTAGTATCCCTGAGATGATGGCATCAGGCACCAAGGTTATGTCTAAGAGGAGCTATCAGTGTGGAGAGAAAATGTTTATCTTCCATGGTTTCTACCTCAGATGGTAAGGATGTCCCCTGGACATACACTTCTGCACTAGCTCATTACTTCAAAAATTTTAAAATATATTTTCCAAACTGGCAAAAAGTATTAATGGCTAAAAGCTTTCTAAAGGGTCCAGCAAATTATTTCTTACTTCCTATAACAACATGCTAATACAACACTTAATATTTTCTCTAATCACCTTCTTGGAAATTTAAAATGAAGACCCTAATTCTTTCATCCTATGCTTTGGTAAACCTGTCTATTGTATCTATGCACTTTGCTTTTTCATGGATATGTTATTCTGTCACCTTTTGCCTTATCTTTCTATACTTAAGACTCTTTCCCATGTCTCTCCCTGCACTTGGCCATCCCCAAACCTATAATCTCTTAAGCATTTCAGATTCTCTCACCATATTTCTTCATCTCAAGAATCTCTAGTTTTTGACCCCCAGAAAAGGGACTTAATTTCTTTATGGTCCAAGGAGTAATCTCTTAAAAGTGCTTCTCAGCAGGCCCAACAAATGTCCACAGCAGGCTCCAGGTAGATTAAAAATGGGTGGTGACAATCTACCTGTCCTATCTAATGAGCAGCAGGTGCCACTGAATGGCAGTGATCCTGCTTCTTCAGACAGGTGGCATAACAGTGGCTCGTCTGCAGCTCAAGTTCTCTTGGCCCAATACCTCCAAATGCATAACAGCATGACATTTGTCCCCTCTGGTAAGTGTCATTAGGGTTTTTCTTTTCCAGTGGTTTCCAAAGTGTCACTTCACATGTGCCCAAAGACCAGTCATTTGTCTATAAGCACTACATGACATATGCCCTCTTCTACTCTGGCTTCCACTCGTCACATCCATGATGTCTCCCTGCCACCACCACTCAGGCAAATATAATGAGAGCCACAGTGCATGACACAGGGATATAGCCTCTGATAGGCCCAAAGCTGCTATTTTTCAGGGAGTCAAAGAAGACTAGGTTCTGTGCAGAAGCAGAGAAAGCATCTTAGTTTCTTGCTCCGAGCTATATTTTGTCACCTGGTACCTAAAACAGTTTGGCTTAAAAATAGAGACCCACAAACTTTCTTATAAATAATTTTACAATTAACAGACATTGTCTCTTAATCGTATAGCTCCTAACTCAGTCCAATGGTCCAGGAGGACAATTGGAGTTATGTGTTAATTTTCCTCCTTATCCTTCAGCTTATATTAATAAGCATTCCCCCATGATCCCACATGATGTCCCCTAGACCAATTTTCTATCTCTCTTTTAGGATCAAATTTATAAACATCATTATTTTAGCCGTCTTTCTTGGGGGGAGGAGAATTGTAATACATGAGTTTTTGTCATTGTTATTGCTGTATTTTTAATATATGAGTTTTTACGCAGTTATACGGAAAAAATAAATCAAACCCACACATTGGAAAAGGCAGAACATTCTCTTGAAGCTTTTTTTTTAAGATTATATTTATTTATTTTTGAGACAGCTTGAGCCCATGAGCAGGGGAGAGGAAGAGCAGAGGGAGAAGCAGACTCCCCACTGAGCAAAGAGCCCAGTGCAAGACTGGGTCCCAGGACCCTGGGATCATGACCTGAGCTGAAGGCAGACACTTAAGGGACTGAGCCACCCAGGGGCCCTCTACTGAAGGTTTTAAGCAACAAAGTTTTTAGAATCATATTCCAGAACTGGATCACTGTGTTACAATGTTACATGTTACATCGTTTGAATGAATCTGGGTCCCTAACTAAGCTGAAGATACTGTGAGCAGGCTCTCCTCGCAAAGAGGGAAAGAGGGAGGGGTCAAATCCAAGAATTGGGCCAGGCTCCAGTCCCTCAAGGGAGCCAGCACATAAGCTTGGAGCCGGGACAGGAAAGCAGGCGTGTAGACTGGACTCCTCCAGGTCAGAGGGAAGGACCCTCCCTAGAAAGACTCGACCCAGGCTGCAGATCAATTAGACTCTAATGTAAGAGGACGCCAGGCTCAGCACTTACTGATTGACACTCGGGACTCCAGATTTCTGATCCATCTCTGTGACAGCTTGTCCTCAGGCTAGGATTGACATTCCGGCTGTGTCCTATCTTCTTTGACAGATTTGAACCAGAATTGAACACATCCACAGAGGTGAAGGAAAGCCCTCCCGCACCCAAACAGTTTGGTGTAAAGATAAACGTATTTGCTTTTCGGTTTTGCACCACCCATGGTCGCCTTGGTCCTCTAGTGGCCTGTAAATTAATGTTTTTATTCCAAAGTAATTGGTTCTGTAATATTGGAGAATGACCCTGAGTGAGGGTTCTGATACTGCTTTGGGGAGGTTACACAGTATTTATTAGAATTGCAATGCTAACAATATTAAAAATAGTAACGAAAGGTACCTTTCACTGGGGTCCTACTTCATGCCAGTGCTTTGAGGGGTAAGGAGAGCTGTGGGCAAGGAGCACAGGACTGAGAGCCCCCATACACACACACACACACACACACACACACACACACACACATGCCCATGGGATGGAGATCTGCCTCTTCAGTGCCCTTCCCGTGAGCATCCCTTGCACCTATGTCGAGTTCCCACCTGTCACCTGAGCCCATGCTCCTCCTGCCTCATGATTAATGACTGGCTGGTACAGCATAACCCGGTTCCCAAAGCCCTTACACGTGTGACATCTTGCTTGAGACAAAAACCCTGAGAAGTCCATAAGATAACCTTTCTTTATCCTCTCCTACCTGACACAACGTTTCTTATCTCCAGCACACGAAGCGAAGACTGAAAGAACAAGGTCATATGACACAAGGGGTGTAGAAGCCTTGTGGTGACCAGAATCCATCTTTCCTCACATGTCCCCCTGCTCCTTGCCAGTGACGTAAGAGGGCCTTCTTCCATGGCTTGTGGTGGGGCTAAGAAGGGGGCTTCCAACCCTCTCCATACCAACAGACCACTCCTTCTCTCTCATCCTCCCCAAACCACATCTTTCAAGGTCAAAAATAAACTCTTCCCAGGCAGGTTTCGGTGTTTTATGCATTGTGGTTTTGATCCCCACGGGGCCGGGGAGGACAAGCAGTTGGCACTCCATATTCATTTGCTCCATACACTTGTCCAGCCGCAGAGATGCAGAAAGTTTGTGCAGGGGAGCAGGTTTCAAGGGCACATCGGTGGAGTCACTGCCCGCTTCCTGCTTGCTGGCTTTCTGTTCCATGTTTGCATCATCTGCTTTGAAGCCCAAGTACTCCCGCATCAGCTCCCATTTCCGGTTATTACCACTATGTGTTTATTCATCGTCGTTGTTATCAACCCACAGAGCATAAATAAACTACTTAGTAAATAACGTTCTGAGCCTACCTAACACAAGAATTGTTCAGCCGTGCGGAAACAGATGCTCATTTACTCCCTGACAGCTTCTGAGTGCAAGGTTCAGTGCACCACAATGAAGAGATGGGGAGACGAGCAGCTAATGTGGCAGAGGGTTGGGCAGGGGAGTTGCACGCCTGGTTGGCCCAGCACTCAGCAACAGGTGGTCGGGTCATTCCCTCCACCTGGCCGTAGAGCAAGTAATGCCGTCTTCATCTTCTCACTGCAGACACCTGTGACCAGGGGCGACAGACTCCTCTGTAGGCACCAACACACCACAAGCCGTGACCCAACAGCCCTGCAGAGAGAAGAGGCAACTTAGAACTCCTAGCTCTGGGAGACACATGTTTCCGCTGGGCCAGTCTGGGTCACCCACACACATAGAGACATAGCCCTGGTGCCACACATCTAGGTCATCTAGGTGACTGTGCACATACGTGGACACACACACATGCTCCCACACACACATATCCATTTCTTTGACAGAAATCAGCCAGTCCTAAACCAACAGATTAGAGAGCTACATCTCATAACTGAAATCCGACAGAAATCCCTTTAGCTTACATCTTGAAAATGTGCCCTTCAAAGATTTTATAAGACACACAGAGATGATTGGAGTAGAGCAGGTGGCAGGAGGAAGGTCATGCCCAGGGTCCCCTGTCCACAAAGTAAACTCCGCCAGCATCAGGCTGCGGAGCATCTGTCAGGAAGGAAAGAATGGAAGCTGTACCCATCAGCACTCTAGGGCCCAAAACAGTGAATAAAACAGTCATCTTCCTATAACCACTTACGGAGGGGAAACCTTCTATTACAGTTTCTTCGTGATGTTTAATGTGGTTGCATCTCAGACATTTCACAATTTGCTTAGCCATTTAGTACCACCTCTACATAAATTGAGCTGAATTCTTGGCATTCATTAACACACAGAGATCCATTTATCTTTGTCCCTTTTTTTGCTTCAAGAAACCAACCTTGCATTGCAAAAAAAAAAAAAAAAAATGTACACAGAGCCCATAAAGACCCACTGATAGAGTGATAGATCTTTTTTAAACACTGGGGTATTACAGGATTTTATGAAGCAGTAAAACTTTCTCCAGGCATGAGAAGTGCAGACTGACAGAGATCATTTTATCTATAAGGCATTAAAGTGTAAGTGCCACATCGAACAAGCATAATAGAAGAGGAAAAAAATAATAATTTCAGGAAAGGCAGCCAACTCCTCCAGCAAAAAGGATCAGACCAGAAGGTACCTAATGATCTTCAAGAAACCTGAGGAAGGACTAGCCTCCTCAGTGCCTGAGTTTTCAGTCAGGGGAAGCTTGGCTGCCACTCTGCCTTCCATCACGTCACCAAAAACAGAAAACTGAAGTAATTCCAAAAAGCATTTTCTGACGTAAATAGCTAAGAGAAAGAGAGGGTTCTTTTTTCCTCATCCCCTTCTATCTCATTTCCTCCATCACCCCAGCAACCATGTTTGTAGTTTTATTGTTCTGTTAATATTTATTGAGTACCTACTAGATAGCACACAAGGCATTTTATGCTGGGAAGAAATGGCCAGGTCTCTGCTCTTGTGGATCGTACATTTTTATGAAGGGGAAGAGACTCAATGCTAGTGACCTAATGAAATACATGAGATAATTTCAGATTAGTATAGCAGCTGAGTAGAAAGAAGGATACGGGGAGATATTGGCAAGAGCAGCGAGAGTAGGGAAAATGTCTGATTTTGTAATCTGAGAAGAAATTGAAGAAGTAACTACAATGTGGGCTTTATTGGATGCCCCTGTTCTCTAGTAGTCTCAGAAGATTTCATTTCTGGAAGGAATCTCCTGTCTTTGATTCATTCCACGTGCCTCTCTTTAGACCGTTTGGCTCATAAAACTTTCCTGTGAGAGGGATGTTTGTCCTATTTTAAAGAATATGGATTCCAAGTATTGTTTTTATACCATTCTTGGGTTCGAAATGTCTTTAGTCATGACACTTTTACTTCGATCCAATTTCCTGTATTGCTTAATGTAACCATCTATACTGTTTTTCCAGTTTTAGGAGGACCTAAAAACTACTATTATCCCACCAGCAAGCTTTCTGTTTTTCAGATAGATGTGTTTATTTTCTTTATTTAACCTTTACACATAGTTACTATTTTCCGTGCTTTAGTTTTTCTAAGGACACCTCTTCGGAGACATCTTGAGGAGTCTATCTTGCCATGTAAACGTGTTGCATTTGGACAAAGTAAGAGCCACTTTTAAATGTCTCTGGCGATGAGAGCCCATTGAACAGTTTTGAGCAGTGAGGTGAGATGATAAAGCCACTTCTAAGGGATCACTTCCTCAATGCAAACTTGAGTCTGTTGGTGCCATGTCAAGGGAGGCATACAGATCAGTGAAGCCTAGGGGATAATTCTGTTATTACAGATGGTCCTGGATATGATCCTACTCTTGGATGACAGGGATTTGAGCCCATCTGTAAGTCGCTGAGCTTCGCATGCTGAGTTTGGATCAAGAACAGTATGTCCCTACTTTATCCTCTACTGAGACCAGAGTATGAGTCGCAATATTCGAGTCCGCTTGAATGCGACCTCTGCCCCAGGTGAAGCCACCTCCCTCCTGACAGCATGCTCTCTATGACAGTGCCCATTGGCGGAGACCACTTCGGCCATCCTCTAGCATAAACTTTGGTTTTCCCAGCACTTTTGCTGATCCCCACATCATTCAGCTCTTGTATTCATCATCCTGTAGTCAAACACACCAGGGGATTCTAAATGGTGTGTAAAGAGAACATCTGTCTGCCACAGGATGAGCACATCTGCACCCATTAATTTTTCATCATTTCCCCAAATCAGAGGTCAGATGTTCACAATGTGCTAATGTCCTGGCATCTCTCTCCCCTGGACGTCACAATTCTAAAGCAGATCTTACAATTATAAGAAAATGGCATGGCTCTGGCAGAGAACGTGCTGACCTGTGGAGAGACTACCTCCCACTCTTGATGGAAAAAAATACACACACACACACAGGTATACATTATTTTAAAAGATTGTATCTTCAAAGAAGATGGAAACAAGGAATCAGCTTGCTGCCTATTAAAGATGGGATAATCATCTTTGTTATTTCTTACATGCTTGTTTAGATTAAAATAAACATGATTTTCTTGCTTGAGAGCTCCCTCTTTTGTATTGTTCTGAAATGTAATGGCCTGTAACATTATCTTCTTTTTCTTTCACCTGCCATCAGAACAGTTTACCAGCTATTACCTGTTTTTTCCTCTGCGTATTTCTCAATCTTTTCTGTTTTACTTCATCTCTTACCTTTTTATTCCAAATGAAGAAGACAGTGATCTGGGGTTTCCAGACACCTTCTCTCAGCACCTCCGCTTGCTCGGATTTTTTGATCCCTTCCCTCTCATTCTGTTATATTGGGTTGGGTACAAGGTAGAGAAACAATTTGCAGCAAGACAGATTTTCATGACCTCTGTATGTGACTGGCAGGGATGAAAGTCTGCAATGAGCTTAACAAACATTTGCCCTAGGGGAGGAAAACCCTCATGCAAATATTACCTTCATATATAGAAGCAAACTATTTTCAGAAACATTGCCTTGGTTAATTACCAATCTCATGGTGTGTTAAATATCTAAAAATAACTATTGATTGTCCTTCTTTGCAAAGAGTTGAAATAACAGCAGGAGAGCCAGGAAGAGAAAAGATGTTTTTAAAACTTGGATGGTTTCCCAGGATTTTTTTTTTTTTTTTCCTGGCTTCCCACTTTCCAAAAATACAAGGTAACTTCAGAGATTTCCCAAGCTGTCCTAAGGTTTGGAGAGAGCGTGTCGGCATGCTCGTTGCCCCTTAGGACACAGGCTCTCTGGTTTTCTTCCAGCTTTGCAGTCCATGTAAGCATTTTGTTAACAGCAGGTCAGCTGTTCCAAATTCACAGTGGCGATCAACATAGACCTCATTATAAAGGGTAAGAAAATGCTTTTTTTCCAACCTAGTTTTCTTGAAATCTCTCCTTTGTTAGAAACCATGACCATTAATGCTTTTGTGAGTGTATTTTATCAACAACCCTCCTTCCTTAAGTAAAATTGCCTGGCTCTATTCCAGGTGCTTCACAATGACCGGAAACTGGTGCCTACAGCAGACACTGGCATCCTCAAGGTAATTACCCAGCAGAGAGAGTCAGCACTGGGCTTTTCTTCTACATATTAAAAAAATAGTAGTTTAGCATACTGGCATCTGTTGAAAGGTCTGAGTTCCAGGTCTCTTTACTCTATTAATCAACCGCTATAGACTTTTTGGTTTTTTAAGAGGAGCTAACTTTGATCCGGGTGTTATAGGATTTAAAAGCAAAGATAACTGGCATCTCAGATGTGTATGACAACCTACAGTTTACAAAACATTTTCATCGTTGTCATGTTTTCCTTCCGACAACAGATTAGATAGTATATAAAATGCAGTGACAATCTATGGGGGAAGATTAGACTTATTTTTAATTTTTAATTGGGAAGAAAACTAATATCTAACATTTTTAATTGGGAAGAAACCTAATATCTAACATTGCACTAGGCATTGTAAATTTTTATATATGTTTTCTCATTTTTCCTCAAAACAATCTTGCAAGATAAATTTCACTGCCCAAATCTGCCTCTGAGAAATGAATAACTTGTCCTAAGTCACATATTTGAAGCCGGCTCCAAAACCGGGTCCTTCCACTAAATCACACAGAGTGATATTTGTTACAGATATTTTCTGCAGGAATAAAGAAAAAGTATTGTGGGGCACCTGGGTGGCTGAGTCAGTTAAGCATCTGCTTTTGGTTCAGGTCATGATCTCAGGGTCCTGGGTTGGAGTCCCATGTTGGGCTCCCTGACCAGAGGGGAGTCTGCTTCTCTCTCTGCCTTGGCCCTTCACACACAAAACCGTCTGGGTCATTCTCTCTCTCTCTTTCTCTCATAAATAAATAAATAAATAAATAAATAAAATCTGAAAGAAAGAAAAAGGGGAAAAAAAGAAAGAAAGGAAGGAGAGAGAGAGAAAGGGAGAGAGAGAGAGAGAAAGGAAGAAGAGCCACAGAGTGCTGTATTTTAGTGGTCCTCATGCATTAAGATGTTAGTGAAGTCAGAAATGGAGAGGGCCAAGGGAGATTTCATATCCCCCTAAGGATCTTCTGGGTCCTTCGCCCATGTCCTTCTTCTCAACCTCTTCACCTGACTGAGAGCACATGGAATTCCCATCCTGATCTCCATGGCTACGTGGATATGTTCAGGTCCCTGATCTACCCGGAAAACCAGGCAGTTTGAGTAAGCAATCTAAATAACTCAGAGGAGCTTCTTTGTAGGGTTCTGACCAGTGGTGAATAACAGTCCTGCCAAAGAATCCCTTCTCTTCTGTTTCATAAGCACTCATCCTTGGAAATAGACACTGTCTAATTTGAGAAGGAATTGGTTCTGTTCTGATAATTAACCTAGAAATGAACTGCACATAAGCTACAAAGTGAGTTTATCTCATACTGGTATAAAAAAATGTGCAGGGGTGCCTGGGTGGCTCAGTGGTTAAAGCCTTTGCCTTCGGCACAGGTCATGATCTCAGGGTTCTGGGATCGAGTCCCGCATCGGGCTCTCTACTCAGCAGGGAGCCTGCCTCCTCCTGTCTCTCTCTGCCTGCCTCTCTGCCTGCTTGTGATCTGTCTGTCAAATAAAAAAAAAAAAAATTAAAAAAATGTGCAGATGTAAGTAGCTCCCCAGTTCTCAGAAAATGAACCTCTATTTCCACTACTAGTGGGACTCCACATATTAAGATCTATTTCAAGGGAAGTTGCACAATCTGTGCCCAAAGCCCTAAAATTTCACACCATTCTTCCCAGGAAAATAGAGCCTAGAAATATGTTTAAAAAAAAAACAAAAAAAAACAAAACAGTGTTTTGTAAAAAAAAAAAAAAAAATTGTATGACTCAGTGGGTCATCATATATCAACATAGTATTTTCAAACCAAACTGCAATTTTTAAATTACTTTATTGAAGTATTATTTATGTATGCTAAGCAATATATAATGAAATTATACAACCCAATGAGTTTTGGTTCATGTTTCTGCCCATGAAACAATCAGGAAAAATCAAGATACTGGACACTTCCATCCCCTCATGCTTTCTCATCCAATGCTCCCTCATTCTTGCCCTCAGGCAACTGCTATCACTATAGAGCACTTTGTATTCTATGAAATTATACTTAAATGGAATGATAAGCACGTTATTTTTTGTCTGGATTCTTTTGATCTGCACAATGATTCTGAGATTCATCCAAGTCACGGCAGGTGCCAGTAGTCCGTTCTCTTTTTTTTAAATTAACATATCAGGTATTATTCGTTTCAGGAGTACATATCTGTGAATCATCAGCCGTACACAACTCACAGCGTTCTCCAGAGCATGACACCCTCCCCAATGACCATCACCCAGCCACCCCATTCCTCCCCCCCCCCCCCCCCCCCCCCAGCAACACTCAGTTTGTTTCCGGAGATTAAAAGTTTCTGATGGTCTGTCTCCCTCCCTGGTCCCATCTTGTTTCATTTTTTCCCTCCCTTACCCCACCATGACCCCCTGCCCTGCCTCTCAAATGCCTCGTATCAGAGAGATTATATGATAATTGTCTTTCTCTGATTGACTTATTTCACGGAATGTAATACCCTCTAGTTCCATCCACATCATTGCAAATGGAAAGATTTCAATTTTTTTATGGCTGCATAGAATTCCATTGTATATACACTGCACATCTTCTTTATTCATTCCTCTGTTGATGGACATCTAGACTCTTTCCATAGTTCAGCTATGGTGGACACTGATGCTATAAACTTTGGGGTGCAGGTGCCCCTTTGGATCACGACGTTTGTATCTTTAGGGTAAATACCCAGTAGTGTGATTACTGGATCATAGGGTAGCTCTATTTTCAACTCTTTGAGGCACCTCCATACTGTTTTCCAGAGTGGCTGCACCAGCTTGCATTCCCACCAACAGTGTAGGAGGGTTCCCCTTTCTCCACATCCTTGCCAACACCTGTTGTTTCCTGAATGGTTAATTTTAGCCATTCTGACTGGTGTGAGGTGGCATCTCAATGTAGTTTTGATTTGTATCTCCCTGACGCCATCTGATGTTGAGCACTTTTTATGGGTCTATTGGCCATTTGGATGTCTTTGCAGAAATGTCTGTTCATGTCTTCTGCCCATTTCTTGATTGGATTATTTTTTCTTTGGGTGTTGAGTTTGATAAATTCTTTATAGATTTTGGATACTAGCTCTTTATCTCATATGTCATATGCAAATATCTTCTCCCATTCTATTGGTTGTCTTTTGGTTTTGTTAACTGTTTCCTTTGCTGTGCAAAAGCTTTTTATCTTGATGAAGTCCCAATGGTAAATTTTTGCCCTTGCTTCCCTTGCCTTTGGCGATGTTCCTAGAAAGAAGTTGCTGTGGCTGAGGTCAAAGAGGTTACTGCTTGTGTTCTCCTCAAGGATTTTGATGGATTCCTGTCTCACATTGAGGTCTTTCAACCATTTTGAGTCTTATTTGTGTGTGTGGTGTAAGGAAATGGTCCAGTTTAATTCTTCTGCATGTGGCTGTCCAATTTTTCCAGCACCATTTGTTGAAGAGACTGTCTTTTTTCCATTAGTCCGTTCTTTTTTATTGCTAAGTAGTGTTGCATCATATGTAGGTACCACCACATTTTATTTATTCATTCACCTATGGGTGGACATTTGGGTCACTTTCGGTTTGAGGTATTACAAAATACTCATATATAACTCTTTGTATGAACAGGTGTTTCATTTCTCTCGGGTAAATAAATATCTGAGCAGTGGAATGGCTTATCAATAATGTGGTAGGTTATGTTTAATTCACTAAATGAAAAATTTTACATCATCTAAACAAAAAACAATAATTAAATAAATTAATGGTACTATCTCCAAATGGAACATGATGCAACATTTATAACTTAAAAACTATGATTCTGAAGAATATTATGAACATGAGAAAATGTTCATAAAGCATTAAGTGGAAACAACTTAAAAATAGGCTCTCAATGTGTATGATCTTTAGAAAAATGATATAATGTACAGTATTATCAATAATCACTTTCTCAGAGGGTAATTTTCATTTTTTTCCAGCTGCCTTTCCTTTCTAAATATCTTAAGATGGAAATCTATAATGAGGGGGGAGGAAATAGTTATATAAACTATATATATTATGTATATTTTTTCTTTTATTCTTCCCAAAGGCAAACCAACCCTATGAAGGAAAGAGTTTTCTGAGCACAAGAACTCTGGGGAGAGATAGTAGAGTCAGAATAAAAGTTTGAAGATCTCTGAGTTGCTTGGCTTCTAGCCAAAAGATAGATGAACAGCTATTCATAGAAATATAAATAATAGTCCTTAACTTCTTTCTGAAGTAAAGCTTTGGATGAATATATAAATAAATTCTAAAATTCACCTACCAATTTACAGTTTACCAAGTGTTTTTCACATATATTAAATCTGGTTAATCCTCACAACCACCCTGTAAGTGATCCCAAAGCAGTGTATTGCTAGAGAAAGACTATAAGCACTGGGTGTAGTGCATAAACAATGAATTTTGGAACACTGAAAAAAAAATTAAATTAAAATTTTTTAAAATTCACCCATAAAAAAAGATTTGCTAGCAAATAAAGCTACCTCTTCAAGTTCTTTATTCAAAAATATAAACTTTAATAAAGATCAGTTTATCATAGGCTTACTTTGTACATCCCACGTGTGCAGGTGCTTGAGGAGAAAAGCCATCATGGTGTGTGCCAGTGAATGGCACACTCTGAGATGTCTTTGTACTGCTGTGAGCAATCTTGGAGATAGAAGTAGGAATCTAGGTTATGGATTCTCCCTATCTATAAACTTAAGCACAGAAGCAGAACCCTAAGTAAAAAAAAAAATATTTTTTTCTTCATATACCTCCTCATTACTTAAATCCATTATTTGTGCTCTCTCCTTAACTCTAATGATATTCTGTTCAGTGACTGATGAGTGACCCCCAACTCTGAGACTTAGGTTCAGTAAACCTGGGTCAGTGCCATGAAGTCTTCACAGGTTTGAGCAGATTCTGTAATGAATCTTTCTCTGGTCCCTGCTCTGACCTTCTTTGAAAAAGGATTGTTCATTAACTTTTCATTGGGAACGTGTAGGCCAACAAAGGGTGTGGAGCTCTCACATATGGAGCTAAACAAAGCAGAGCTAAAACTAAACCAAAGTTACCTAATTTCTTCCTCCAAAATTTTAAGTCCTTTTTGACTTTCGTCTCTTTATTTACAGTATATTTAATTTATTTTGTTCAAGTTTGTACTATGATTTTATACAAAATTTTTCCCAACCAAATTATAAACTGTCTCTAATTGCTCATCTCATTCGCCTCTGCATCGGTTGTAGAACTTTGTAGAAAGCAGACAGTATAGTGGCTTTATATAGTAGGTGTTCAGTGTGTTCAATATATTTCTTGAATTTAATTTGTTTCATTGATTCATGGTCCATTTTGCAAAATACTAACAGGTTAATGTACCTTAACAAGCTGCTTTCATCATATTTTTTCTGGCATACTGATCTTCATGAGTGATCGCATTGTCACCTAAGTTGATAGTCCAATATAGACAATGGACTTTCTATTTGTTCTGTGTGTTTGTTCTATGTTGCCCCCAAAATTCTTCTTCCTTCCACCTCAGCAAGAGAGATACCTGCGAAGGTCTCAGTATCTTTAGTATGATCAGCACTATTTCTAGTTCTGACATGTAACTCCTCTGTGAAATTTTACTCTACTTGCAAGCTAACAAGTTAAAAAAACATAAAATTCCCATGTCAGAGACAAAGGACATTTGTTACTTACAACATCAAGCACCAGAGTGCTAGCTTTTAGGCTGGCTCTCTGAGACAGTGACACAGAAAGGTCCAAGTGAAACCATCACACCCAGTAGGAGCTATTACAAGAAAGGGACTCTGAGGTTAGGGAACTAGAATCTTTTATTATGGTCAGGAATCATGCCTGCTTTTTGCTCCAGAAAGAAACATCTCTGTCTCCCAAGACCATAAGTAAATTACTGTGGAGGGAAACATGATCTCTACCAACCAAGGATGTTTGCTATGCAAGTCTAGAGTGAAGGCCAGCCAATGTCTTGCTTCCCAAGATACACAGAAATACAAGAGAATCCTAGAGAATTATCTTACCAACATCTACCTCTCATTCCTATGTCATCCGTGTTTCTAGAGAATTTTCCCATGAGTTTCTCACTCCACTGCCTGCTCTGAATAATCTGATCAGCAGAGGCTGGGACCAAATCCATTCAGTTTGTCTCATAAAGTATTCAATAAAGGTTACTAACAGCAAGACTCCAAGCAGCAGGATTAGGCCAGCCTGGAGTCACAACCTCAACCATCCCTCCTAGGCTCCTAGATCCAGCCAGCTGAACAAAAACACATGGACTGTCATGGTTTACTTTAGAAAATCAAGTGACTTTCTCTTTACGTTTCTGTGTTGACTTTCCCACTTGACCTGAAACATTAATTCTTATACAGCAGGATGTATTTGGCACGTTCCCAGACTCTGTGTCTTGACCCATTAGAAGGAAGCCTAGAATAATCTCATAATCCGTAACTGTTCTTACCAGTGAATTGGAGCTAAACTGAATGCTTTCTAGGGTAAAGTTTGTGTCAATGAGAAAAATTTCTTACCACTTTTTCCTCCTACTTAAATGACACCTATCATACGGGTAACTGTCCATTATAAAGATAACTGTCTACAAGGTGAGCATAAATAATGATCCAGTTATCCCTCCAAGAATTTCCTTCTGATATCTAAGGGTAGCTTTACTTTAGATAGATCTAAAGGCTGTATGATGTATTTTTGGTGTATCCTTAAATACTCAAAGGTCTCTCATGATCACAAATAAGATGCCAGTCACCATATTTTTGGAGAGAGACAAGTTACTGAATGTCTGACTTCCTTACCAAAAATTACCATCTTGAAGGCACAAATAGTACCACCTAAAAGAGTTCACAATTATTAGGGCCTGCCAAGTGGAGTCTACATCAGTCTGATGGCAAAGGTTGACAATACCTTCAGGATAGCCTCCCATTCAGATGGCAGATCTTGGGTTTTCCAGTTTACTTTAAATAAATATTTTTGGAGAGACACCCAAAAGTCAGTCTTTCAGTCTGTCATGTTTATCCATACCACAACAAATTACTGAAAACAGTGGAGAAGACATCAGAAAGTGATGATGGGTAGAAACTGGGGGCATCCCCTGCTGTTATGGGTCCCCTGATAGACTTGTCAGCAAGTTTAAGAGAAAATGTGATCAAACTGTGGTCAGGACTATCTCATCAGGAATAGCAGACCCAACACTCAATTAAATTTAAGGTATTTGCAATAGTTTGGGAATACTGCAACAGGGTATTTTCCTTTGTGAAGAAAGTTCCAGAGACAACTCTGGAAGACAGAGATCATTAATATTCGTTCCACCCTCCAATATCTCTCAGGGTCTAAGTTGTTCCCTCCCAAGTACCAAATTGTTGTTTTCATTCCACTGCTACAATAACATGACCTGTTCCCCACATGCACTCAGAACTTTTGTTCAGAAGGGCCAAGTGCAAGTGGGAAAAGTAAATGTTTACAAATCTTACATAGACCCATTATATCCCCAGATATTGGCCCAGAGGGCCTCCATGTGGGAATTCTGCAAGCAATGTACTCAACCAAGTGTTTATTACCTTTAGGCTCTTGGACCCTGTCCACCAAACAAAAGAATCCAAAAGCCAAACCAGAATTAAATTTCAGTCTCCTGGGTTCCCCCCTGGTCAGGCTGTCATTCAGAAGGTATGCCAACTAGGTTGACCTGGGATTTTTGTTGGGGAAAGAAAAAAGCATCATTCCCGAGAATAGTCAGGGAAGAATCCCAAATTTTCAAAATATGTCTATATTATTTCCTATTTTATTCACACTGATCATTTACCCATAAATGAGAGAAAATGATCTCTAGGGATATCTCTAGGGAGAACTCATGAGGGACCAAACTGCCTTACTAGAGTATACAGCAACTAAAGGAGGTAGAGTCAGAAATCTTTTTGAGTCAAGTTTAAAGGAGGCCATTCCAAGCTCAATAATAGCAGATACTGATGTATGACAAGGAATGTACACCGTCCATTGAATATCTTTCTTATTAATCTTTGTTGAGTGGTTGTTTGCAACAAAACGTACACTACAGCATCACATTTTTAGTCTGAAAATTATCTGAAAAGCTGAAAACATGGTGCAATTAGTTTCAAAGGCCACATGGTGAGACCTAGATCAGCTGAATGGACTGACACGGCCACACACTTAGCTGAATCAGCAACATAAAGTCTTTCTCACCCAGTCTACAATGGTAGGAGTGTCTTTGTGTATGGTATGATGGTAGACCCAGGCACATTTGGTGATTTGTGTAGTTCAGGCTTCATAAGCAGCTTGATTACAGTTGGTCTTATCAGAGAACAGGGCCCTCCCACGAGCATCCTTGTGAGTGACACAGATGGTTCAATCAGCAATCCCAAAAGTGCCTTTAATCTGCTCCAAAGGGTGCTTTAAATTTATCCCTAAGGGTGTCTTTAATCTGTCTGCTTCTGGTTTTCCAAGTGGCAGACCAAACAGCCAGACCACCAGCAATAGCTCAAGAATCAGTAAAAATATAACAAGTTCATAAAGGCACGTATTGGCCAAAGCTATGAGAACAACCCTGTGTCCTGTCCACTGGAGTGGAAGAGTTTAGAGTGAACAACCACATCCATTTTCACTGTTATGCAGCTGGTACAGCAGCACAGTGGATGCCAGCTTAGCCAAGCCATCTGTTAACCAGCCCCAGTCATTTAGGAGAACCCCTGGAAATTGAGAGTCCCACTGAGCCAATGACTTTGCTACAGGCAGTGGAGTTGGGAGTGAAATTTCTCCCAAATGGAATGGCTGTCACTTTTGCATGAAAACTGAGATACTGGTGGAGCCAGACCCTCTATATTCTTAAGTGTGCCATTTCCAATTGAAAAGCAATCTTGGACCCCTCTCACCTTATCAGTCAGTAAGTATGAATTGATCCACTCCAAAATAGAAGCATCATGCTGTAGAGTATCAAATTCTCTATGAGTTAAGGTTTGGTTTTGAGAAAAGTTGAATAGTAAGGGGCACCTGGGTGGCTTAGTGGGTTAAGCCTCTGCCTTCAGCTCAGGTCATAATCTCAGGGTCCTGAAATCGAGCCTCGAGTTGGGCTCTCTGTTCAGAAAGGAGCCTGCTTCTCCCCTCTCTCTGCCTGCCTCTCTGCCTATTTGTGATCTCTCTCTGTGTCAAATAAATAAATAAAATCTTTAAAAAAAATGTCCAATAGTAAGCTAATAGCTGCTTTTCAAAGGGGAGGCAACAAATCCAAAATGCTTCCAAGTAGAGGCTGGGTCCCATTGCTGGAAGCTCCCATTGGTAAATTTGTAAGTCACAGAGACTTGTAATTCAGAGTAGTCTTTAGAGTTAAGGGACTTCAAAGTTATGAGTCTCTCTCTACATGCAACAATTCGTAATCAGACTAATCCTTTCTGTCATTTATGGGACTGAGAAGTAAAACCATGTAACACATCAGTTCTTCCAACGCATTCACTGATGTGCAAACATCAGTATACTGAATTGTCTCAAAGCCCCACCCATAAAGTCATGTTAGCTTTCCTTCTTTGCTAATCTTTCCAAAAACCCTGAGTTGAATTCAGGGACCCGTGTCCCTTCACAAGATTGGGTAGAACGGTGACTTGGGATGCCTGTATCAACAGAAACATAGGAGATGAAGCCACCCAGAAGTTCCCTACCATACTCAGACTAGTAGGGACTGGTATATTTGGCCTTTGGTAGTCATTGAGGACAGGGAGACCTCAGTCTTATTTCTAATCATCTTCTCCTTAAAGCAGCTGGGTTTGGGATAGTGGAGGAAAGTCTAGGTGACACTAATAACAAGGTATGTTTGCTTTCAGTTTTGAGTAATATGGTGGCAGCTTGTGACTCAACAAAATGAAATTCCGGTATTTTTTATCCACTCAAAGTCCATCTATTTCCACTTTGGGAACCCTTGAACTCAGCAGCCACTGGAGCATTATCTTCCACCTACGACTTCAGGGTTTACATTTTTTGTGAACTTTTTTTTGTGAACAATTTTTGTGAACAATTTTTTGACTTGCATAGTAACACCTTTTTTTTTTACAGATAATAAGATATAAAGATTTATTAAACAATTTCCTTATTTATGGGTACTGCATCACTTTCTACTTATTAAGCAGATAAAATTTTTGTTCTTTTTATGACAGTTTTATCGATGTATAATTCACATGCCATAAAGTTTACCTTTATAAAGTATGCAACTCAATGATTTTTCATGTATTTCATAGAGTTGTGGAACCATCAACACATTCAATTTTAAAACATTTTCTTCACCTCCAAAAGAATCCTCAGACACATTAGCAGTCACTACCCATTTACCACCACACCACCCCCACTCCCAGCACTTGGCAACCACTAATCTACTTTCTGTCTTTATGGATTTGCCTATTCTGGACATTATTTCCTATTCAGGCTTCACCTGCTATCCAAAAGTAGAATGTTCCTATGAAAACTTCATAAGCCAAAATGGCCTAAAGCAAAGAAGCAATTGCCATTTCATGAAAGCAAAAATCCTCTTCAGATTTCTTTCAGTTAGCAAAAACTGAATCTAAGATAGCTCTTTTACAAAAGTGATGTGGCATAAAGCAAACTTTCAGAATACAAGGGAAACCTGTAAACAAAGTAATATAATATGTGGCCTTCTGTGTCTGGGTTCTTTCATTTACCATAATGATTTCAAGTTTCAGCCATGTATTTTTTGGGGTATTTTAGATCGAGGTATAATTCACACAACATAAAATTCACCATTTTAAAAAGTATACGACAATTCAGTGGTTTTTAGTATATTCACAATATTGTGCATCTATCACTGCTACCTAATTCCAAAATATTCCATCATCCCAAAGGGAGGCTGTGTACTCGTTAGCAATTCCCCATTCCTTCTATCCCCTGGCAAGATTTAGCTGTGTCATATGAGAAGTCAGTACTTCATTCCCTTTTATGACCAAATGTTTCATCATATGAATACCATGTCTTATTTATCCATTCATTGGTTGTTAGACATTTGAGGGTTTTTTTATTTTCTACTTTTTAGCTATTATGAATAAGGTCACTATTAACATTCATGAACTAGTTTTTATGTAGACATATATTTTCAACATTCTTGAGTTTATGGCTAGGTGTGGAAGTGTTGAGTCATATGGAAACTTCATGTTTAACTCATGAAGGAGGTGCCAAACTATTTACCCAATCAATGGTTTTACCACCCCACCAATAACTTATAAGGATTCTAATTTCTCTACCTCTTTACCAATCCTTGTTATTATCTGTCTTTTTTATTATAGCCATCCTAATGTATGTGATATCCCATCTCATTGTGGTTTTGATTTGCATTTTTCAAGTGATTAATGATATTGAGCATCATTGTATGTGCTTATTTATGCTTATGTATCTTCTTTGAAGAAATGTCCATTTATGTCCTTTGTTCATTTTTAATTGGAGTACTTATAGTTTTATTATTGAGCCATAGACATTTTCCATATGGTCTAGATCCAAATCCCTTATTGATATATGATTTGCAAGTATTTTGTCCAATTCTGTGGGTTTCCTTATTTTCTTGAAGATGTCCTTTGAAGCACAAAAGATTTTAATTCTGATGAAATTCAATTAATCTTTTTTTTCCTTTTTCTTGTGATCTCTTATCAAAAAAATCTTTGCCCAATCCAAGGTCATGAAGATTTACTACTATAATTTCTTCTAAGAGTTTCAAAGTTCTAGCTCGTACATTTAGGTTTATGATCCATTTTGAGTTATTTTTGTTTATATTTAAGGGTCCAATTCCATCCTTTTACACATGTATACCAGTTGTCCCAACACTTTTTAAAATTGAATTGTTTTGTTATCCACATTGAAAATCAATTGACCATGAATGTAAGGGCTTATTTCTAGATTATTTTATTCCATTGATTTATATGCCTATTCTTATGCCACAGTAACACCTTTTTTTAAGGAGTCCATCTTAATCCCAAGCATTTGATTCTTCATTGTCATGGTGACATCTTGTGAATTCTTGCCTGATTTCAATACAAGGAATAAGAGTATTCTAGGACAAAGGACCTGATCACCAGAATGTATTTTAATTCCTTTGAGGCAGTTTCTCATTCTCCAGTGGGTCACCTTCCTCAACACTGAAACCTTTTGGGGGCAAGAGCCCAAGTATTATTCACTCCTTATCTATGGTTTTTCACAGGATTTTGTCTCTCTCAGGGAAATCTCCCCAAGGAGCTGAACACCCTTATAGCTGCCAAGTCTTGCTGCAAAGAACTCTGAGACTTTTTATAGTCATCTTCAAATAGATCTAATGTTTGCATAAAAGGCTGCATGCAGGAGGGACTGAGCCATAAGATGATCTTGCTGTTACCTTCTTTCCTTCACAAGCATTACATATTCTTTCCTATCAAGAGAATCAGCCAAAGTTCTAACAAATTGCTTAGATTCTCACCGTAGTGGTCCTAAATGTCATGATTGCATAGATGCATGTCTCCATAACTGTTAAATGTCTGAAATGTTACCTTACTTACTAGCTAACAAGTTAACCTGCTGCATTTTGGTGGATGCTAGCAGAAGAAATGAAACCACTAAATCAGAGACAAAGGACAGATTCTTGCTCACAGCAATAGCACTAAGAGTAATAGCAGTGGTTCTAGTTACCTACACCTTATTCCTACATGGTAATACATGACATATGACATCTTCACAAGCAGTGGATTGCACTCCATGAGAGAAACCCAGAGCTTTGGGAACCTGATCCTCTATAATGGACATACAAATGTTTACCCTTGTTCTGGAGGGAAACACTCTCTTTACCTTCCACGGCTTTAATAAACCTGCATTTTGCTCCAGAGGAAGACATCATCTCTCTTCTAAGGAAGTTCACTATACAAACATCTTTAAAAAGATAATTTGAACGAAGGCTGGTCAATGCGCAGAAATGTGAGTCTCATAAAGAATGGTCTCTCAACAGGCAGCAACTGACAAAGTGCAGTGTTTTTCTCCTGCCTGTGGGATCCCTCCTAAGCTTTTGTTGTGAAAACATCAAGTGCAACTCTACACAGAATAGCAGTAAGGTATGGGGCCATACCCTATTTTGTTGATTTTTTTTTCCTTATACCTTTCTTCAACAAAGCCTATTCATTGTCTAAACAAAGTGATTTTTCGTGGTATTCTGTGTTTTACAAGAGTCCTAGTTTAACAAGTCCTCTCCTGAAAGATACTTTAGTGGATCTTTGATTGGAGGTAATGGAGGGATTGTAAGAGATATGTGTGTGTATGTGTGTGTGTGTGAGCACATGTGCTTTTTTTTAAGAATTTATTTTTCAGAGAAGCTTTAGGTTTACAATAAAACTAAGAGGGAGATATAAAGATTTCTCATATACCTTTTGACCCCATACCTGCATAGCCTCCTCCATTACCAACATCACTTACCAGAGAAGTACTTGTTTGTGTGTGTGCATGTGTTTTGTTGTTGTTTGGTTTTGTTTTGTTTGTTTTGGGTATTTTTTTGTTTGTTTTTTTACTAAGGATGAATCTACATTGACGCATTATAGTCACCCAAATATCATGGTTTATGTTAGGTTTCATTCTTGGTATTGTACAGTCTATGGGTTTGGACAAATATATTATTGTAAATCCATCATTATAACATCATACAGAATATTTTCATTACCTGAAATCCTTTGCGTTCCACTGATTTTACTCTCTCCATAGTTTTGCCTTCTTCAGAATGTCACATCGTTAGAATTATACAGGATGTTGCCTTTTTAGTTTGATTTTTTTCATTTAGTAATATGTATTTAAGATTCCTCCATGTCTCTTCATGCCTTGATAGTTCATTTCTTTTTAGTGCAGAATAACATCCCATTGTCCAGATGTGCCAAACCTTGTTTATCCATATACCTACTGAAGGACATCTTTGCTGCTTCCAGGTTTGAGTAATTATGGATAAAGCTGTCATAAACATTTTGTGTGTAGGTTTTTGTGTAGACATAAGTTTTAACCCACTTTGGGTTATTACCACAGAGTGAAGCTGCTAGACTGTATGGTAAGAACATGTTTAGTTTTGTAAGAAACAACCAAACTATCTTCCAAAGTGTCTGTTCCATTTTGCATTCCATCCAGCAGTGAATGAGAGTTCCTGTTGCTTCATATCCTCACCAACAATTGGTGTTGTCAGTGTTCCAAATTTTGACCACTCCCATGGGAGCATAGTAGTATTTCATAGTTGTTTTAATTTTAATTCCACTCATAATATATTATGTGGAGCATCAGTTCATATGCTTATTTGCCATGTATATATCTTCTTTGGTGAGGTGTCTCTTAAGGTATTTGGACCATTCTTTAATTGGGTTATTTATTTTCTTATTGTTTGTGGTTACCTTTTGAACGTCAGGACTCCACATTTTTCCTCTTTGATTCTTTTCCTATTACTGAGAGGTGATTTTTTTCTTCCTTTTTTCTCCAAGTTTTATTGAGCCTTCCATTTATTCTCTCTCCCAGAATCTAAATATTTGAAGATTGAGCCTTCAAACTGTACATACTTTTAAGTCTTTTCCCTGTAGTCTGTGTTCTGATCTCCTTGTATACTCCTCCTCCTCCTCCTCCTCCTTCTCCTCCTCCTCTCCTCTTCCTCCTTCTTCTTTTTCTTTTTTCTTTTTTTTTTTTTTTAAGCAATTTTAGACTTAAGATAGGCTCAGTCTCTTTAGTGGTGTGTTGAGATTGACCCCTGGCTCCTTCATAGTCCTCCATCTTCTGTCTTCCCTGCAGTTTTTCTTAGCCTCTCTTGGAATGCCAAAAGCCATGCTGTGGAGGAGAGTTGGGGTGCAAATCTGAGAAATAGCTCACTAAAATTTGGTCACTTTTCTTTACAGTTATTTTGAAGTTTGGGCATGTTCTGTTTTTAAGTTATGCCAAGGGCATTGTTTTGGTGTCAACTTATCTTTCCCTTTTTATTATTCTGTATTGTTTTCTGGAGGAAATATTAGAGGATGTTAAGGAATGCAGCCACCATTTCTTCCAGCTACCTAGAAGTCCTAGACAATTTATAAAAACATGGATTGAAATATGGATTACGAAAGCACTTCTAGAGTTTCTGGTTCGATAGGCCTGGGGTGGGGCCTGCGAATGTATATTTTTTACAAATGTCTAGTTGATATTAAATGCTGTTTAGGAACCACACATTGAAAGCATTTTTTTGGTGCAAAATAGCCACTTGAGAAAATGAAGCAAGATGAAAGGATTATCCTCCATAACGTAGGAGTGTGCACCTGACCCTAGATTATATTACACTTAAACTGATTGCTTCCATCTGACACAGCTTCGGGGCAGGGGCGGGAGGAAAAAATAGATATATCTTAGGAATTTAAACTATGAAATTATGGCAGTAGAAGATGGAGTTGAAACTGAAATAGTAACTAAAGATGGAGTCATATATATTGGTCCATGAGAGTGGTATCATCACAGCTCAAAGTCTGAGGGCACAGACATACAAAGTGAGAACAAAAGCTGAGAGTGACACAAGTCCATATTTTGAAGTAATGATAAAAGCAATGAAGAAAATGAGATAGGATTACATAAAGTAAATGAAGTGGTACAGAACTGGGGTTGGGCAGTGAGGCAGAATACTTGAGATTTGTATAAATAGACTAACAAATATTCATATAAATAAAAATAAATTTTTATTTGTATAAATAAAAATAAATTTAAAAAGCCTTCTCTATGGAGATGATATTTGAACTGAGAAATAAATGAATAGCAGCAGCCAGCCATGGAAAAACCAAGGGAAGAGAATTCCAAGGGGAAAACAAGTGTGAATGTCCTCGTGGGAATATAAATAATAAAAATGACAGCCTTGAACTGACATTTTCATAGTTCTCTGACCAAGGGCCAAAATGTCTCTTTCCCACTGGTTTTCACCTGAAAAATACTGGAATTGGGAACCCAGTGGGTTGGTTTCATCCATGCACTCATTGTTAAATCAATTAATGGCCAGAGAATTAGAGTTCTGTCTGAAGAAGGGAGAGGAAGCAAGGAAACAGCCATGGGGTTTGTGTTGGAAGCCAGGTTACCACTCCAATTTATACTTAATACATTGTGTCTCTTTTCAATGTGTGTGTGTGTGTGTGTGTGTGTGTGTGTGTACATAATGCATGTATGTGTATTATGTACACACATCCTTTCCTATACATACAATTTGAAAAATGTCCTTGCTTAGTATAATACAATGCTTTACATACAGCCATATTAATCTTCTCCACTAGAGAAAAGCCAAAACCATATCCACTTTCTACATCTCATTTTCTTTTATTTTTTAAAGATTTTATTTATTTATTTGAGAGAGAGAGAGAGAGAGCGCAGAGGGAGAAGTAGAGGAAGACTCCCTGCTGAGCATGAAGCCTGATGTGGGGCTCCATCGAAGAACCCTGAGATCATGACCTGAGCCAAAACCAAGAGTTGGCCGCACAACCCTCTGAGTCACCCAGGCACCCATGCATCTCATTTTCAAACTTAATCAGATCCTGTATACATGCCTCAGAATTTTTTAATCTTTGAGCTAAAATTGCAATCATCTTCAATACTTCCAATTTACAAGATATACGAAAAGATCGTCACATTTAAAATTCCCCTGGTGAAAAGTAGAACATAAAGGGCAATATCCAGTACCACGTTCTCCTTTCTAGGAAAAGCACAGATTTCTTGTTGAAATCTGGCCAGCCTCACTTTTATTCTTCAGAAGAATTTCTCTTGTCATTATCCTTCAGGGCTAAGAAGGGGCACCGAACAGGGCTTTTCTATTAGAGGCCATTTTCCTTTAGCAGACCTTTTATTGTTGGCACAATTATGGAAACCCAGAGGTTGCCTAAAAGAAGATGAAATTATAGACCTTAAAATATGGGCCTGGCTGAGCCAGTGGCAAACACAAGAAGTGAGAAAAGCAGCTATGGTTAATTTACCTCTGACATGGGACTTGGTCCTCTTAAACCAAACCTTGGTTCATGTCAGCAATGGCTATTGCTCTTTGTAGTCTGTGAGAGATCAGAGGTGTTGAAATTTGCAATACAATGGATAGGAGAGTAGAAAAACTTCTTAAATATTCATAATTTTGCCATTATGGATTTACCATTCCTGATCATATTTCTACTTCCAGTCTTTGAATATAGATTATACCTGGAGAAGGAATAAACGTTGTAAAGGGATCTCTTTCTTTTCTCTCTTTCTTACTTTCTTGCAGGGGGTAGAGATTATCTTTTTCTTTTCTGACCAAGTCTATGGAGTCCTTTATTTATAGAGCACTCTGAGGGCAGGGGGCAGGGAAATACCACCGATGCAGGAACCTATAAAAAGGAAAAGACTACATGATCTATGGAATTTTATGCTGATAGAGATCCTGGATACATTTTGTAAAACCCATAATACATACACATAAACACACACATACATGCACATAAAGTTAATCTAGTAATCCATCCAAATAAATCAGCAATTGTCAGCGTGCCTCAGACACCTAAAAATATTTTCTTTCCAGTTGGCTATTTTATCTAGATGTTAGCCAGTAGATTTGATTTTTCTTAGGCAATTCTATTTATCTTTTTCTTATCCAGTGATTTCTAAAATTTGTAAATATAGAATCAAGTGTATTTAATGAAATGCACACAAACTCTCAATAAAACAAGTAAAAGCATATTTATTAGTATATTTTACACTTGCAAATATTAACTGAATTCAACTTTATGACACATACTTGTAAAGCTGATCAATAAATAAGGCTAATTTCATTGGTCATCTTCAGTGTGTTAAATGTCATATAACACATTTGAATGTGCCTATTTTCTTTTTAATTCAACTTTTAAAACAGCTTAAAATAAAGTATAAAAAGGAGGTTTAAATCATGTGCAGAATCTATAAACACCTCTCAGGAATAAACATAGTTTGAAAGGCACAGTCTAGATTGCTATATTGCTGTATCTTGCCATATTTCACTTAGCAAATTTCTGTAAAGCACTGGCTATACTAGTTAAACATCCCCACAGTATAAAAAATTGCCTTCCTCTAGTTCCTTTAAGTGCAAAGTACATATGGAGCTATTAAGTCACTTTTTTAAATTATCCTGGTTAAATACTAACTCCAAAAGCCATCAATAATTAATGTGTCTGGTAAATGCCCAGGAATCACTGATCATAGGTTCTCTCTTATTTCCCTATAAGACACTATTCTTAGAAATTTGCCAGGATAGAGGGACACCTGGGTGGCTCAGTTGGTTAAACATCTGCCTTTGGCTCAGGTCATAATCCGAGGGTCCTAGAATCAAGTCCTGCATCGGGCTCCTTGCTCAGCAGGGAGCCTGCTTCTTCCTCTGCCTGCCACTTGCCCTGCTTGTGCATTCTCTCTCTTACAAGTAAATAAATAAAATCTTTTTTTTTTTTAAAGAAATTTGCCAATATGGAGATTGATATTTTCAACTTTCCATTGTTATAATCTGTTAAATGTTAACTTACAAGAGAACATTTGATATCCTATATGAACTAGCTCACATACACGTGTTTATGTAGGAAACTGGAACTCTGGGTGGGGTGTGTGTGTGTGTGTATGTGCATGTGTGTAAGGATATATTTGGACAACTACTGATTAAATGAAAAATAAAACATCAACAACCCCCTAATATGGAAAGATTTGGACATTCTTTGGGCAAACATATTAGATAACTAAATATTTGGAATATTTTGACTCTGTGTTTTTTCCAAAAGGGGGAGATTATAGAACTTAATTAATAAAACAATAAAATAAACATGATTTAAGACTCTGAAGGATTAGGTCACCTGAGTTGGAGTTCAAATTGGTTCTATGACTTTGGTGATCAATCTAATTTCTCGGAGCACCCCTTTATTCGTTTGCATAATGAGATTGTTTAACAAGCAGTGAGCCTCAGTAGAAATCACCTGGGGTGTTCTTAAAGATGCTGATTCCTGGGGCTCATCTCCACCAAACAAATCAGAATTTTTAGAGCTGGAGCCAAATTTTGGTGTTTGGTGGTCTTTTTCCTAGGTGATTCTAATGTATGAACTGGGTTGAGAACCACTGCTTCTCCTTAGAGTCTCCTTAACCACCAAGGACATATTTTTCTTTAAGTTTCCTCTGGTATTCCAGTTCAGGGTTCCACAAAATTTAATGAGCACCAGAATCACCTGGGGAGGCTTACTAAACTACAGGTTTTGGGTCCCATCCCCCATGTTTCTGATTCAGGAGGTTGGAAGTGGGGCCCCATAATTTGCATCTCTAACAGGTTCCCAGATGATGCTGTTGTTTTTGGTTTGAAGACAACATTTTGAGAATTACTAATCTAGCCCTGAGCTAACCCAGGCCTATTCAGTAGGCTCCCCACCGAGCAGGGAGTCTTATGTATGGCTCAATCCCAGGACCCAGGGATCATGACCTGAGCCAAAGGCAGCTGTTTAACCAACTGAGACACCTAGGTTCCCCCTGTTTGAAAGGATGAAAGTTCTCAGCTTTGCAAGCAAGCTTGAGACCAACTCCTAAACTCTTCATTTTATAGCTGAAATAAACAGAGGCCAAGAGAACGGAGTAATTAACAATGTCATGGTTAAAGTCTCTGTGGCTATTAGAATCACCATCCCCTCTATCCTTTCCAGTATTTCAGAGAAGGAGAATTTTTGCTCCCTAAAGAATTGTTGTCAGTGGGGGGCCTGGTTGGGACAGTCAGTAAGTGTCAGCTCTTGGTTTCAGCTCAGGTCATGATCTCGGGGTCATGGAATTGAGCCCCTCTTCCAGCTCCATACTCAGCATGGAGTCAGCTTGAGATTCTGTCCTTCTCCCTCTTCCCCTTCCCTTCCCTCTCTCTCTCTCCCTAAAAAAACAAATAAACGTTTGTTTTTGTTTTTTTTTAAAGAGTTGTTGTCACAGACAACAATCTTAGTAAATGTTACTAAGTACTGAGTTAATGATAGCTGCATTCAATGAGTTCCTACCCTGTGTCAGACACTGTGCTTTAGATAGACCATCACAGTCAAAAATAAAACTTAACCGAGGTCTTCTTATGTGTCAAGCACTGTCCTAAGTGGCTCTCCTTGTTTCAGTCCATTTAGTTCTCACAAAATCCCTCTGAGGTAAATAATATTAATGCCCCTGCGTAACAAATGAAGCCGTGGAGCAGGGGAGGTTAAGCAACTGGCCCAAAGTCACAGATGCAGAGTCAGGCAGTCAGCCCCCTATCCTGCCCCCTTCCTCTCATTCAGTCCTGCCAGCCATCTACCGGACCAATATTAATACCTGTCATTTTGCAGATGATCAGACAAGGTATACTGCCCATACATATTAAGGTTAGGATCAGGCAGGCTATGGCAAACCACGGAACTGGGCAAGCTGGACTTGTTGGCTTATCTTTGCACCAAAGAGCAAGTCTCTCTCTCATCTTTCTGTTTTCCAGTAAGGATTACACTAGAAAGTGGTGCGAACAGAGCATTGTGGACAAATTCTTTTCCTCCAGCTGTTCATTCGCTTGTTGTCCCACAGCTTGTCCTGAACATGTCTCCCCCTGTTTGGCTTCTCTGGGACGTGTATCAAACACAGCTGGAGGGGGAGTCACATTGACTTGATGACTTTGCTTTGCTGCACAGGTTTTTCTCCTTTCCTCACTAAAATTAGGCTTCCATTACTTACCAAGCACTACATGTTTAGTGAATGCCTACTATATTCCTGGCACCATGCTATGCATTACCAAGATAAAAAAATTCTGAGGCCTTATGTATATTGTCTTCGCAGTCTGAGTTTCTGGTTGGGAAACCAAGAGAAATTAATCAACAAAATGAAGCTAAAAATGATAAAAAGGACCAAAGAGTGAAACAGTCTATTAAAAAGTGTTTGGGGCACCTGGGTGGCTCAGTCAGTTTAGCATCTGCCTGGTCTCAGGTCATGATCTCGGGGATCATGCCCCTGGGATCAAACCCCACATCAGGCTCCCTGCTCAGCAGGGAGTCCACTTCTCCCTCTCTCTCTCTGCCCCCTACTCATGCTCTCTCTCTCTCCCTTTCTCAAATAAATAAATAAAATCTTAAAAAATAAAAATAAAAAGTATCTAATGTCCAGTTTAAAAAAATGGGTGCAAAGGAATCCAAGAGCTAAGAAATGATACAAGCTAGAATTATCATCTGAAAAGGCTTAATAGTGGTCTCCAAAATCAATGTATTTATAACCTTTCAAAGAGAAAGTTTACATAAATGGGAGAGGAGGGAGGTCATTTAAATGAGGAAGGAAAAGCCTGATGAAAGTGTAGTGGACTAAGGCAAACACTACCACATCACCTGGTTTAAGCACTAAATAAGCTCTGTTGGAGAAACATCTTAACCAAAAAAGGAAACACACACATACACACATCTCTCACAGCCCCTCCTTTACCACCAAACAAAACTCCACCAAAGAATCTGACAGAAGAGTTGTGGTTGAACCAGGATTCTTAAAAAATACTCAATACCACAAAAAAAATTAACCAAGAAGAAAATCAACAGATCTATACAGCAGTATTGCAAAAGGTCAGTACACATCAATTTCAGGAGACAAATACCGCCCCCCCAAAAAAACCCAACCACGAAACAGAAGAAAATTGCAAAATGACATTCCACAAAGAACTAAATACACTCAAGCAGGCATTTGAGGACATGAAACAGTTTTCAACATAAGAGTACTTGAATTCTACATGCAGCTACCCTTCTTGAAGTATCTGCAAAGAATAAGCTTTACCAGTTAAGGATGTGACTTTTCTTTTTAAAGATTGATTTATTTATTTTAGAGAGTGAGCGCACAAGCAGGGAAAGGAGCAGAGGAAGAGGCAGAGAGAGAATCCTCAAGCAGACTCCCCACTGCATGAAGAGCCCGCCGCTGGGCTCCATCCTAGGACCTGAGCCAAAACGAAGGGTCGGACACTCCATCGACTGAGCCACCCACACGTCGCAAGGATATCAGGATAAAACTTCAGTGAGAAGTCTGATGGTGAGCACTTTACAGAGTGTTTGCCAGAGTTTCACAACTTTGGGCCTATTGACATGTTAGGCCCTATAATTGTTTGTTTGGGGAACTCTCCTGGAAGCTGTAGGGTATTTAGCAGCATCTCCAGCCTCTATTCACTAGATACCAGAAGCAACACCATCCTCTGCCCACTCCCATATTCAAAAACGTCTCCAGATGTTGCTAAATGTCTGCAAGGGAGGCTAAATGTATTTATTTGAGAGATAAAGAGAGAGTAGAAGCAGGGGGAGGGAAAGAGAGTTTCAAGCAGACTCCACACTGAGGCCAATGCGGGGCTCCATCTCACAGCCCCGAGTTCATGACCTGAGCTGAGATCAAGAATCAGACATTTCACCGACTAAGCCATACAGGCACCCCTAAATACCAACTTTTTAAATCATAGGACAAAGGACACAAATATTGCAGAGGCAAAAAATTATGGAAATACAGGGAAATACACATAATTTAAAAATACTAACACCAAACATATTAGACATATCATTAAAAAAAAAAAAAGTTCAACACACATATTTGTCAGGTTTTACAGGCGAGATAAACATGACACCAGGCGAGGTAGGTACAAGGCAAGATTTATTAAAGGCACTCTCCGGGGAAGTTTCAGGGCTCAGGAGAAGGGGAGCCAAGAAAGTCACCGGGAGGAGATGGGCACCCTCGGGCGAGGTTCTGCGACTCTGGAAAAGGGAGTCGGGGAAGTCACACCAGGAGGGGGTCGAGTGGGTCTTTTATCTGGGTTAAGACAGGGAATAGGTTCACAGCCATATAAGGTATGGTATTCGGGGATTGGAGGGTTGGGGGAGTCTTGATGTTCCGGTTTCTTGCATAAGTATTGGGTTACTTGTGGAGATGTGACCTGGGCATATATCCTTATGGCGGGAGAGTCAAGGGTTAGGAAGGGGGGGGGGGACTGGAAGATGGCGGCCCGATGGTCATTTCTATTGTTTTTCCTGCATTCCCGGAGCCGCCGACCCAACAATATTAACTGAAGGAGATTTTTAATGTGTCTCATAAATGTGTCTCAAACCCCAAGTGTATCCTGGACACAAGAACCAAATTTAAAACAAGAAAAATAAACAGAATAAATGAGTGGTAGACAAAGGTATATCAGGCAAATGGAAAGAAAAAGAGATGAGTAATGATCCTGACGTCAGACAAAGTAGAAGTCAAGCCAAACAAATAATAAGTAAGGGCACTTTTTAATGCTAAACATGACAGGTCACAAAGAAAATATAAAATTGATGAGTTATTGTCCACAAAATAACACAGTAACCATCTTTATGAAGCAAAAAATACAAAAGGTGCAAACAGACATAGATAAAAACCTAGTAAAAATACAAGACTTGACTACCATCATTCACAATACAAGTCAGATCAAGCAAATAAAAACTAAAGAGACAGGATACTTAACACAATCAACAAGGTAGAATTTATGGGTATATGTCAATCTCTACAATCTGATAATACAGGAAGAAACTTTTTCTCAAGGACTCATGAAACATTCACAAGAATTAACCAAATATTAGGTAACAAAAAATTGGTAATTTCATATAGTAGAAATATTACAGTACAGCAAAATTAGAAGTAAGGAATAAAAAAACAGAACAGCCCTTACACCTGGAATTTTTTTTTAACTATTAAATAACTCTTCAGTTAGATAATACAAACTGAAATTACAGAATTTTTAAAAAATAATGAAAATGAAAATGTTACATACCAGAATTTGAAATACATTTAAACCAGTGATCAGAGTAAACTGCATTGCACTAAAGATTTTCATCAGTAAAATAAAGGAATGAGTATAACTCAATTCAATTACCAGATCAAGAAACAAACAAACAAAAAGATACAATAAACTGAAAGAATTAACAAGAGAAGAAATAAAGATAAAAAGAGAAACCTGAGATAAAAACAGAAACCAGATAAAAACAATAACATGGACCTAATCAATAAATCAAAATCCCTATTTAGAAAAATCATAATAGACAAACCACCAGCCAACACGGAAGGAAAAAGAAAGAGATCACAATATGCAAAATATGAAATGAAATGGAGACACAACCACAGAAATTGAAAAATAAATTCATAAGATACTACTCTGCAGATGCCTTTACAAATAAATCTGAAAACCTGGATAAAACAGATAATTTCTTAGGAAAATACAGATTGCCAAATTTGAATCCATTAGAATTAGAAATTTTATTATGAAGATCAACCAAACTAACTTCCATGGAAGATATAGAGAGACTTATTAAGGAACCACCCTACAAAAAAGCACCAGGTTCAGATGTGTTCATATTAGAATTTTACCAAATCTTTAAAAAGGATAGTTCCAGTGTTCTACATATAGTTTAAGAACATTCAAACTGAAGAAATTCCCGAGTTATTCTTACAAAGTACCTTTAATATTAACACCTAAACCTGACAGACACAATACGAATAAAGAAAGGAAGGGAGGGAGGGAGGGAGGGAGGGAGGGAAGGAGGAAGGAAGGAAGGAAGGAAAGAAGATAGAAAGAAAGAAAGACCAATATCACAATATCCACTTATGGATACTAATGCAAAACTCTAGGTTAAATTATTAACACACAGAATTCAAGACCACAAGAAGGTAATAAGCTATTACTGGCTGCAATGTATTCCAGTAATGCCATGTAGATTTAATATTAGAAACTCCATTGATATCACATAATATGTCCCAGGGAACAATTATGTAATTATTTCTGTATGTATTGAAAATTCTTTTAAAAATTTGACACTCATCCATGATAAAAACATCCAAGAAAATAAGGCTCAAAGGCTACTTTTCATAAAATGGTACCATAAATATAGCTCATTCTAAAGCCATGTTTTACTCAATGGGCAAAACCATAGAGGCATTTCCACTAGGGTCAGAATCAAATCAAGGATGTCCACTATGTCTGCTGCTTTTCAATGCTGTATTTGAGATATTAGCCAGTTCAGTTGAATAAGAAAAAAAAAAAAAGCATAAGGATAGGTTAGGAGGGAAAATTATTTGTTTGCAGAGTGACAGACATTCTGCAAAACGCCTGATCAGTATTCTTCAGATGGGTCAAGGTTATGAGAAATAGGGAAAGATTAACAATTCTCACAGAGTTGGGAAATACTAAGCAAAATAGCAACTAACTCCAATGTGAATTATATCCTGGGAAGGGAAAAAGAAAAAAGGCATATAAACTGCTGAAATTTGAATAAGGTCTATAAATTATTATTATTACTGTGTCAGTGTTAGTTTTCTGGTATTGGTAATTATACTGTGATTAAGGAAAACTAGATGGAGAGTATATGGGAACCACTTTTGCAACTTTTCTGTAAGTCTACAATTATTTCAAAATAAAAACCTTAATAATAAATGACTGTAGCAGTCCCTTCAGTTGATTCTGATGCATGCTGAAATTTGAAAATTACTGCACTAGACTAACAGTCCTGACCTCTTCCCTCTTATTATTTCTTGCCATAGAGGCAACATTCATTTGTCTATATTTCCTAGGTGGATGATATGAACCAGATGAATGTCCTTTCTATTTCTCATTCTGTCATTGATCTGGAAGAGTTTCTTGCTGTATGAAACCAATCTTTCACTCAGGCTGACCTTCCCAAGGTCTGGACTTTGGGCAAGGGTGAGAGAGGAATTTGAACTATTTTGACCAACGTTCCAGAGTCACATTTTCCAATCACCTTATCAATAATAAAGCCGACATCTGCCATTTCCTGCTTCTGTCTTTCCAATGGTTTTGAACTTGTGAGGTAGAGACGTCCCTAAAACCCAACACCTTAGTCCAATCAACTATGACCAAAGCATAGGGGGTCACACGATCTTTACAGGACACCTAGTTCAGTGCAGGCAGTGGGAAGGGCAATTTCCTAAATTAATTCCTGAGTGCACGTAGGAAGATACATCTACCAAAGGACAGTAACTTGTCATTTAAAACACACTGGGGAATATATCTAAAACAATCAAGGAATGTTCCTAAAATTTTATGTAAATACATGATAGAAAATTATACGCAACTTGCCAAGACAAGTCAATGGGGAAGAGTCTTTTTTTTTTTTAAGATTTTATTTATTTATTTGACACAAAGAGAGAGAGAGCACAAGATGGGGAGTAGCAGGCATAAGGAGAGGGAAGAACAAGCTCCCCATAGAAGCAAGGAGAGCCTGGTGTGGGTCTCGATCCCAGGATCCAGGCATCACGACCTGAGCAGAAGGCACTCATTTAACTGACTGAGCCACCCGGGTGCCCAGGAAGAGTCTTTTTAATAAATGCGGTGGGACAATAGAATATCCACATGCAAGTGAACAAAATTGAGCCCTTTCCTTACATTGTAAAGAAAAATTAACTCAAAATGGATCATAGACCAAAAGGTAAGACTTAAACCTCTGAAGTTTTTAGAAGAAAATATGTAAGTTCTCGTGATCTTCAGTTATGCAAACCCTCCTTCGATGTGTCACCAGAAGCACAAGAGAAAAAAGAATAAAATGGATTACTTGAACCTCATCCAGTGAAGACAATGTTCAAGAAAATGAAAAGACCGTAAGACAGGAGAAATGTTTGCAAGTCATTTATCTGATAAGGGAATTGTATCCAGAATATAAAAAGAACTTCTACAATTCATTCACAAAAAGAAACATGATCAAGTTTAAAAAGAGGCAAAGGATCTGACTGGGCACTTTTCAAAGAAGCTATAAATCATCAATAAACATATGAATTGAAGCTCCACATCATTAGCTATTAGGGAAATGTAATCAAAACCCAAATGAGATACCACTTCGCTTCCACTAGGATGTCTGCAATCAAAACGTCAGATAACAAGTGTTGGCAAGGATGTGTAGAAATTAGAACCCTCACACATTGCTTGATGTATGAGGATGTAAAATGCTGCAGTTTGGGAAAATAGTTTGACAGCTCCTTAAAAAGTTAAAAATAATGATACGCTCCGGGAATCCGGCTTCTAGGTATATACCTGAGAGAACAGAAGACATATCCACATAAAAACTTGTACATAAATGTTTAAAGCAGCACCATTCTTGATAGACAAGAAGTGGAAGCGGCCCAAATGTTCACCAAGTGGGGGCCGTAGAAACAAATGTTGTGTGTGCATACAATGAAGCATTATTCCAACAATAAAACGAAAGGAGGCGCCAATATGCGCGACCACTGGATGAACATTGAAAACATTATGCTAAGTGAAAGAAGCCAGGCACAAAATAGCACCTTTTGTATGAGTCCATTTATATAAAACATCCACAGTAGGCAAAGGCATAGAATCAGAAAGTAGATTAGTAGTTTCCCAGCGCTGGGAGATCGACAGGACGGGGAGAGGAGAGCAGGGACCACTAAAGCAAGGCTTCACTTGGGGGTGATGAAAGGCTTTCTGAAGTAGATTGTACTGAGGTTTCTACGACTGTCTGAATACATGAAAAGGCGTTCAATGGTGAATTGTATGGTATGTGAATTCTATTTTCATATGAATATATGAATTAACAAATCTGGTTTTTTTAAGTCTTAAGAAAAGAAAAAAAATAAAACTCCTACAACTCCACTAAACAGAGCTTAACCTCAAAACCTTTAAATTATGGACCATGATCATTTCTACTTGATAAAATTAAAGGTTACCCTTCTCTTCTTTATACTGCTACTGTATTTTCAACAGGCACCAATACTACTTTTTAAATGAAAAAATTAAACCTTTATTGTAAATGATTAAAATGGAGGGGGAAAAGCTAACTAACGTAACAGGTTCCTCAGCGTGCCAAAGAGAGCTCTTCGAGGGGAAACACGTCAGTAAGAAGAACTAATTAACCAAATCCTGAGTTGGCGGTGTCTCAGGGCTGAAATGCATTTGACCCAAGTTCTGGTTGGCCGCAAATGATTGACTCTTCGGGCCAATCTTGAGAAAGATCCTTCTAAACACTATTCTGATTTTCATCAGTTAGCCTGGCATTGGGATCACAACTCCTGGAGACACACACTGGGTATTCCAATTCCTCGTCTACAAAATGTGGAGAGAAAATAAATACATACCACATATTGACCCAATCACACTAGATGGTGGCTCCCAGCCCTGCAGAATCAGCATCTTCTGTGAACCGAGAGAAATGTAAATTCCGGGCCTTCCTCACAGACCTCCAGAATCAGAAACTCCAGGAACACAGGCCAGCAATCTGTATTTTAACAAGCCCTCCTTGTGCTTCTGATGCAAGCTGGGTTTGAAGAGTACGGACCATTATTTCTTCAGGGCTTGAGAAGGAAAATCATCAATCAGTACCTAGGGAATATTTTCAAATCACATATTTTTAAACCTCAGGCATTCTGAAATGTCCCTTTGACTGCTTTCATATTCTTTCACACACACACACACACACACACACACACACACACACGGATTGCTGTCCTAATGACTCACTCACTACTCATGAGCCTCTCTCCCTCAGGTGTCCAGGAATTGTCAAGATGGCTCAGGATGTTCATATAGATTCCCTCTAATTTCTCTCAACTCCATAATGCTGCGGTCTAGCAGAGTGCAGGAAACCTCCCCACCCCTCGGGAACAGCACCAGTGTCACTTCCGGTAGGGGCAGCTAGACATCTTTTGAGTCTGGAAGTCATTTAGCACCTCTAAATTCACACCCCCTTCTTCTTTGGATATACCTGTTTTGGAAATACTTGTCCTGCCTTTCACTGTGGCTATTTCCATTTTTTTACAACATTTTTCACTTTTCCTTTTAACTCTAGACTTTTTCAAAAAACATGTTGACAGAGTAAAGTATTCCTACCTCCTGCCTTCTCTGTTGCCCAGCTGTCCTGCCCTTCACGTCGGTTGTGGAGTGTGGGGGCCAAAAGCCAACTGTGATTTTGAGAGAAGTGGTATGCCATTTAAAACTGACTGGAAGTCTGAATAGCAGGGGGTCTCCCTCTCCCTTCCTCCCTCTCTCTCTCGCTCTCTCTCTTACACACACACACACACACACACTTAAAGGGAAAGGTGATATAAAGGCAGAAATGTCAAAGCACATTGCTTTTCCTACCTGAAGGAATCTGAATTCAGATTTTGTTTGCTTATGTATTTGTTTTTCACTACAGCTTTCTTCTGAGAGACCCAGTTTCTTTGCCCAGCACATTTTGCAATGCCCAAGACCTTCTATGAACACCTTGATCTGAGAACCACACAGAAAATGTTTCTAGGCTGAGCAAGAAAGTGAGAATGGACCTCAAGTTAAATATCTTCTCTTACCTTTTGAAAACAGCAAAAATAAGCAGATGCAATTTGTTATACTCACAGTGTTGACAAGATTACCATGAATGCTACAGGCAAAGACAGCAGCAAAGAGCTCACTTCATCTGCCAACTGCTTTGTGTCTTAAGGGAATGTGTTGACTCACTGAGTGACTGAACTAAGCCATTTTGCAGAATATATGAATCTTGCCTCTGATCCTAGCACTTAATGGCTATGTCGTGGGACTGTGTTCTCAATGTCAGACACGATCTGTAACATGATAACAGCACTATCTCCTTTTCTCCCTTTCTCTTCTTATTTTTCTAAGGATGAAGAAAAAGATCCTGTCACCTATCACAAATATTTGGATCTTTCACCTCGTTTTCTAAATTCAGCCTAAAAGTGGTTGATGGAGCCTGTCATTTTGTAGCTTTGATAATAATTTCTCATGCTCAGAGAAGTCTATCGTAACAGTGAGATGGTATTTATTTGTTACTCCTGTCGGACAAGAGATCTGTATGTCCATAACACGTACGAAATCACCTGGGAGGGGCAATGTTATTTGAACACATTTGTTCTCTAAAGTAATCTGGTCGCCCATTTTAACAAGGAACAAAACTTGAAATTAGTTTGTATGTGGACTCCCTTTCCTACCACTTTCTTCCTTAGATCTTTCCGGTCTCATGTCCCTAATGGAAATACTCAGAGCACTCAATGCCATCCTAGTTCCTTGCTTTCTTCTGAATGCATTTAACATGCTCCAGGGATAGTTCCCATTTCTTCCTGGCCCCAGAGCCTTATAAAACCGAAGGACTAAAAGACTCATATTCTTTGTTCAGTGGAAATGTGCTGGGCGGGTTTGAGTCCTTACCCTGTACTCACGAATCAACCCAGCAGCTGTCTGTGGCCTTAAGAGATGGGCCTCAATTTTGCATCCATTCAGTTATTTAATCATATCTTTGTCTGTCTTGGGGATTCCTGTATCTTTGGTTGTTTCACCGGTTGCCAAGGAATGTCTGTCCTCTGAATCGGCTCCTCCCTCTCACCAAACTTGCACTAGAGCATATCCTCCATCCTTGCTCCAAGGACAGTCACAGCTGCGATGAAGATATGGAGGTGGGTATGAGGGACCACCAGCAATCTCACTCACTGCAGTGGAATGGACTGACGTGCTGGCCTCACATGGAAGCTCCGCGGCATGCAACCCCTGAGAGCTTGTTTAAGCCTTAGTTTCTCTTACCTGTGAGATACTGAGGAAAATACAATTCTCAGGTAGTACTGCAAGAATTTGCTTGTTATTTGAAAAGTCACGGGCAGGCAGTACATTCAATAAATATTCATTCTCTTCTTTGTTTTCTCCCCATTTAAATCCTTAGTAAGTATATATAAGACTTGGGGTTTTAAGGGGCGCCCAGGTGGCTCAACTGGTTAAGCATCTGATGCTTGGTTTTGGCTCAGGTCAAGATCTCAGGGTCTTGAGACTAAGACCCACATGGGGCTCCGTGCTCAGTGAGGAGTCTGCTTGAGATCCTCTCTCTCCTTCTCCCTCTGCCCCTCCCTCCCAGTGTGCTCTCTCTGTGTCTCAGTAAAATAAATTATTTTTAAAAGGATTTAGGGTATTAAACATCATACAGAATTCCAGACCTCATGGAAACTAGCAATGGCATACAACTAAACTTCTAGTGGTAGCATATATTTTTTAACAATAGAGGCCTTAGGAGAATTTGTTTCTTTTTTCTTGCCTCATTAAGTTTTCCAACAAGAACAACTAACTGCTAGAGATGTGATCTCTATTCCTAACCAGATCCTGTTACCTGGTTCAAGTTTCTCAATATTACCAAACCTGTGTCCTACTAAGAAATGACTGACTCTCCTGGACAGCTTTAGAAACCACCCTCTGCATTTTACACCACTGTTGCAGAAAATACATATTTTGGCTCTAGATATGAATGCTGTTAATAAGGCAGATCATTTTTTAAAAATTTCTACCATCTAAAGATTAAACTCCTCATAAGCATGTTTGTTCTCTGACTTTTGACCAATACGAGCTGAAGTGATTTTCAGTATTGAATCTCAAGGCCAGAGCTTTTCTGTGCCTATCTGCATGGCTGCGTTTATATACTACATACAGCTAATCTAGGCAAATGTAATCACGAGGACATGATGCAATTGTCAGAGCTAATGACCCTCAACATTACCAACTAACACACCTTTGACATTTATTTAGTTGGAATAAGTATAATACCAAAGAGCAATTAAGAATCTATTTCTTCAGGTCCTGAAGCAGCAACTATGCCCTGATTTAAAAAAAAAAAAAAAAAAAAAAAGGGAAGAAGAAGAAGAAAGAAAGAAAAAAGAAAGAAACCACAGCTCTCAGATCATATGAAGCCCATTGACTTGTTTTTTCAATTATTTTCATATTCCACAGTACTTGCCCCTCATCTAAATCAGCGAGGTCATATGAAACTTAAAACTCTAGCACTTTTGTGGAGGAGAAAGTGCCTGATTAGAGAAACACCCACTTCTGAATCACCAATTTCTATAAAATTACAGAGTGGTGTGAAAAGGGAACTCGGGGATATCATGTCTAGCTTGTACCAATTGACTTTCTCCTCTGCGACCATTAGCCACAACAGATAGAAACTGGTTGATTTCCAGGTATCCTGAAAAGCAATAAAAATCATGAAGCAATAAACACTGTTTACTTCGTACAACTCTCATTTGTCAAATTTTGAAAATGTCACTTCATGTCCTAAGAGTCAAGGTTTATTTTTCCCAGGCAACTCTATAGGCCTAGCAGATTGATTTTTAGCAGTGAATTTTTTTCCCTGAAATCAGATTTTTTAAAGATAACACCCAAACAATTCCAAGTAGGGCACAATATTTAGGCTTGTGACTAAAAGCCAACCGGAGGAATAGCCAGTTCTTCTAAGAGGCCATTTCTGATTGTCATGCAAGTCCTCTGACTGCCAATCTTCCTTCAAAAAGAAGTAGTGCCCAAGAGAAAATGGGAGGCATAAAATCATTTACCTGGAGGCAAGCTTATGTGTCACGAAAAGGTACACTTGTCGTTGCAAGGAAGGGAGGAAGGAAGGGAAGAAGGAAGGAGGAAACAGAAGGAAGGAGGGAGGAAGAAGAAAGGGGAGAGAAAGAAAATAGAAAAGAAAGGGTGAGCGTTTAATTCTGTTTGTATTCCGTTAGGTTTTCAAGCATCAAAACTGACAAGCCCTGTGCAACATTGAACTCACCCTCTTCTTAAACTTCTGGGTTTATATTGATGAAATTAATACTCTGCCATCAATCCTTTGAATGTAGATGGATTTCTAGTGCCGAATTCAGCAGAACTATATGAAGAAAGTTTGGGTCTTAGAAGGTGAACTTAAAAGTTTTTCTTTATGTAGTGGCTAAAAGATGACAAATTTTCTTTTATTTTCTTAATGGAGAGAGTTATTCAAATTCTAAATGCAGAAGTATAACTTCATTCGAACTAAATGCTAATGTTTGGTCTAAAAGGTAATTCCAAAGTGATAATGTTAATGGGCATTCTATTTCCTAATCTGATCAAGAAATGGCTCTTCAAATCTCTCCAGAGATCCTGTAACATTTTATACCTGCTTCATCATCATTCATCAATATTCATAGACACATCTATAATTTTGGAGACACTGAACAGATCCTTGTTGGTGATGTAGAAAAAGCAGTCCCCGGAAGGGCAGTATTGTGACGGAAGTAAAGTGAGGCCCTAAGGGACCCTCTACTCCTGCCCCACCTTACCCCAATTAGTGTCTCCTCCCCCAGGTGTCTTCCCACTACCCAGTACTCCCCAGAGCCTGCTATGACCCCCAGTGTGCTCTGTTCCCTTTCCTCTCTCCCCAAAACATCTTGCTGCAATGCTAAAGCGATTATAGTAACCTAACCTGCATACATGTGCTAATGGTTTATAAGAGTGTTTTGTGCTCCCCTCCCAGGCAACATGCTTACAAACTTGCATTTTTGCTTCAGCTTGCGGGGCTTTAATCTAGAGGAGAAACCAGACATGCTTAAGATGGTATTTTCTGATTTTAATAGACCCTCCAACCACTTGCCAAGAAGAGCAACTTCTTTCTACCTCCTTTGCCCTGAAATATGAAAAATCAATAAGCGACTTCTCAAAATGATTTTGCAATGGGGAGTCCACCCCGAGCAGCAGGAGTGTACTGTTCAGATGACAGCCCCTGGGCTAACATGTCAGCCCTTGGTGGCACTACTGGCAGAAGCTGAGATGGATTTGTCACTCTAATAGCACGGCCGAGTGCCCTCAGTCACAATGTCCGATGAAAGGGGAGCGTGTTCCAGCCTGAACACGGAAAAGCACCTTCTTGCAGGAGAGTAGGACCCATGTTAATGCTAAGATTTTCTTCTTTGTCACGCAGAGCACTGGGGCTACAGAATAAGGCATTCGTGGGCCTGATTATTTTTCAGGGAAAGAAAGAACCTTCAACCCCTTGGAAAGTTGTTCTTTTCCTTGAGTCCCCTAGCTTCAGATATCCATCATGTAGACCTGTTGGGTGGCACCGTTTTATACCTAAGACACTGTTTTGCGGATATTTGTCCCTTCCCGAATAACTCTAGAACCATCTGGCACGCCGTAAACAGGCTTAGGCATTAACTGTGCTCAGGAAACCTAGCAGTTAGCAATTAATTTTCTCCCTGAATAATACAGTGGAAACAATAACCAAAGGGACACAAGCAGACAGCACTGGACAGGACTTGGAAGATGCCTCATGTCTAAGGTTGTGGAAGTTCCTATGCATTCACTCGGATAAGAAATCAAATGCATGTCTGATTACCTTGTAGTTTATGGATTCTAGCTGGTTGCATAAATGACAGGCCCCTGATTATAAATTCCACAGAGGCTTCCCTTAATGACCTTAATGTGTTGCCATTATTTTACTGTGCTATCATTCAAAAAAAGCCCATCTGGTATTCATAAATACAGGCGGAGGAGGGTGGACTTTGACATTTATAAATGCAACTGAAGGGTTTCTTCTGTTCAGGTGGAATCGGGAACTTCTCTGGCAAAGCCGTCTTTCCCTCGACGAGTTTCCACGATTCCATCCATCGATGCATCAGCCCAGACGCCCACCTTTAGGGACTGGGTAAGTAAATGTGTTTCTTTTACATGATGGATTATTATTTTCAAAGATGTTTACCTAAATTCAAGTACTGGGAAGACAGGTCAGAGAGAAAAGAATGACATAAACTGCACCCGGGACAGAATCTCTACCATCTAACAAAACTCTCTAGGCCTGCTAGCGAGTGACTCCCTTTCCTGGCCCCCATCCCCTCCCCTTCTCTATAATGAGGAGTGTCCCAGTCCCAGTTCCTCTTCTGCACTTACTGAATAAGGGTTTGAGGCACAAATATTTTTTTGAAAAGATTTTATTTATTTATTTGACAGAGAGAGACAGCGAGAGAGGGAACACAAGCAGGGGGAGAGGGAGAGGGAGAAGCAGGCTTCCTGCCAAGTGGGAAGCCCAATGTGGGACTTGATCCCAGGATTCCGGGATCATGACCTGAGCCAAAGGCAGAGGCTCAACGACTGAGCCATCCAGGCACCTGAGGCACAAGTATTTTATTAGGGCAACGACTCCAAGAGGCACAGGGAAGAGTAGGGAAGTGAGAAAAAAGAAAAAGAGTGTTGATCAATGAGTTAACCCTATGGAAAATGAGAGAGAAATCCTGCTACAGATGCTCTGAGAGGCTGACTTCTCAGAATTCCCCACCAGGTGTGTATTCATCCACACCTGCACTTTGTGACGTGCCAGTTGCTCCTGGGACGCTTAGTCCAGCTCCATGGGGACCAAGCAGGCTTCCCCTCCCAGAGTACAGAGAGCTGCAGGAAAGCACCTGAGCATGGGAAAGCCATCTCCAGGGTGGGCCATGGGGATGCAGACACGGTGTCTAGAGCATCTGGTAGAAGGTAATTGGTTTTGATAACCTCTGACATACATAAAGATGTATAAGTCTTCAGTTGCTGGAAGCTCACTTAGAAGACAGGGATGTTACTGAATGATCTTGCTTTACATCTTTTGCATTTTCCACAATAAGCATTAGAAGACAAAAAAAAAAAAAAAAAAGGGGGGGGGGCACCTGGGTGGCTCAGTCAGTTAAACATTCAACTCTTGATTTTGGTTCAGGTCATGGTGTCAGGGTTGTGGATTCAAGCCCTGAGTCAGGGTCTGCTTGAGATTTTCTCTCTCTTCCCCTTTCCCTCAGCCCCTCCCACCTCTTTCTCTCTTTCTCTCTCTCTCTCTTCTCTCAAATGAATACATAAATCTTTTTTTTAAAATGTGTTATTAACTAGGTGTTATATTTAACTAAAGAATCATTGAACACTACACCAAAAACTAATTATATACTAGAGAGTGGCTAACTGAACATAATACAAAAAATGAAAAATAAATATGTGTGTTATTAATTAGTTATTAGTTACCACCATTTTAAAGTAGCCCTCCAACCAACCAGGGAATTCTAGAAGACCGTGTAGGTTACACCCCAGAGATATTCTGTATGAAAGTCAAGGGACCTGAGTGTTCAGCCACAACCTCCTGGCAGTCATTTGTCCAAAACTCCTTCAACTGGGACATTGACTCCCCAGTACTTCTGGTCTACACAATAGTGGTACGGTAGTCTGGATGGCCAGAGAGCAGGGGCTTGGCATTGGAAGTCAGCCAGCTTATATAAAAATGGCAAAGACAGGGAGGAGTGAGGGCACCGTGAACATGTGCGACGGAGGAAGTTCATTTCTCAATTCTTATGGTAGACACGGAAGCCCTAGAGAGCCGTGTACTGTGTTATATATACAAGCTACAGCTTGCTGCATTCACCGACACCGGCCACTGGAGGGGTGGGGGAACCATCCCTGAACACACTCAATCCTACTGCCTCCATCCAGGGTTTCCTAACCACCACAGATGAACATCTGCATCCTCTCCAAAGTCTTCCCATGACAGGATTGTCCCTGGGAACACCCACTGAGAACTTACAACACCCTGTTTGGTTCTATAACTGTGCTGTATGTTTCTGCAGAACAGAGCCGCTGCCTTCTTCTGTTCCATTCTCAGTGCCCAGCACACAGTCCTGTTCCACAAATACTTGTTTCCTTGGATAAACTGCAAAAAATTAAGTATAGAAAAACTAAAAGGAAATGTGCTCTTTAAAATGGTATCTATGGCAGGTGGAATTATTTCCTGCTTTTGTTTTTGCCTTTGCTTTCTTTTATTTTTAACTTTTGGTTTTCATGAAAACAATATGTGCTTTTTTAGAGAATTTGGAAAGCATAAAAAAGCAAAATTTTTTTATAAAAAAATCAACTTTGCTTATAAAGACAAAAGCAAAAAAACAGGCTCTTGCTTCAAAGATAACTCAGCCCTACATCCGTGATTGGCTCTGTATAATATCAGAATGTTTCAAAAAAAAAAAAAATCAGAATGTTTCAACTCTCAGGACATGTGGTAATTTGTTAAGTGATAATTATTCTTATAGGCCCACCTAAAATAGCAATGCCATCTTTCAATAAAGAAAAGAAATGGTGAAGATGGAACAGATAACATAAGTAACCCATCCATGTTAATCTCCAGTTTCTCAAAGTGTTCTTCACCGTGTTGCTTCCAGAACTCTCTGGATAATATAGAATACTTCAGGAAGTAAGCTTGCCTGATTTAATTTAGAAGCCAAAATACACTTTAGCATAGAGCTAAGCAGGAGAATGAGCTTTGAACTGCAATGACCCTCTTTAATTTCAGTATATCATTATAACTACCAATTTAATTCCTCATGTTTTAGAGAAACCTAGGTTTCAATCACCACATTATTAACAATTAATGGTCAGATTTAGGATGGGATACTCTAATTTTAATAAAAAGCTTCACAGGAAAGGTCAGTGAACTCTACACAATCAATCATTTATAAGCAGCCTTTGGTTTTCACTGAAATATTTATGAACGATAGAATTATTTTGACAAGGCAAAGTTTGATATGGAGGCCATTTCTGACAACAAGACATGATTTCATAAAAAATCCTGGGTACAATTAAAATAAGGCAAAAAGTTAAGCCAAAGGAAATGGATAATTCCATTTGAAATTCTTCCAGAAACAAGAGACATCTACTGTGAACATCCACATGATTCTATATGAAACATGTTCTCAGGATCAGACCAAAAGAGGCAGCCAGAATCAAGCTTGAAATAAAAATAAAAGAAAAGACAACTGTTCTCCAATGTCTTAGCAAGCAGATGTTGAAAGTTTCTATAGTGTAACCACGGCATTCAGTCAAAAAACTGGTTATAAGCATGAAGAATCAAATCAACATTATTTTTTAATGTAAAATTGCCTGCCTCTTCTAAGACAAAATTGCTATAACAGAAACCAATCGCATCATGTTATTTAATTCAAATGTAGCAGAGATTCCCAGCAGTTAAATCAAGAACGTCCACATGACAGGCACAGTGAATTAGGGCCACCACCTTGCATATCACTGGAAGAAAGGGCTGCCTTTCAAATACCTTTCTGTAACATATGTGTAAAATTAGTCCCTATAGCCTGGCAACATCATCAAATGAAAGGCCGTTTCATGTTCCTTGAACCTAATTTCACATGCGTGGAAACAGGAAGCTGGTAGGAAGTCATTCATAAATGGGGTGAGTTCACAGGGATTTGCTATGGATCCCTAGACAACCCACACACCCACAGGCCCTCTGGTAGAGCAAATCAATAAGGCCTTAGTGTTCACTGGGAAGTATATCGTATTCGGGTAGCAGAATTAGGAATGGTGAAATGAATGAGAACGACCTTGAAGTTCCATAGCTTGGTTTACTTTCTTTCCATATCCTCCCATAACATAAAACATAGCTAGGTGAATTGGAGTCAGTTACAACTGTCTGGAACTAATATGAACTTGTTTAAACTTGCTTAATTTTGTTTGAACATGGGACTCTGGGAGCCCAAGGAATGTAAGAAAAAATAAAAAATATCTTACGAATCTAATATATGAATTTGCAGTGTCAGTAAACCCACATTAATTTAGAATAATTAGGCAGAAGTGAAATATCCAGAATATACAAACGTTAACGTTACTTGAAGCACATATATATCACATATGATATAATTAAACTATTTCCAGTGGGAGGCCATGAAACACTCCAGTTGCAATATTAATGAAACTTTTTCTATTTTTTTAACATTAATCATATGCTGGTGACTGTTGTTCAAGTGGTTTCCAAATCCAGGAAAACAATTAATTTCCTTGAGGTTTCGAGGACAATGCTGCCCTGCCTTTATTAGTAATCTGCCCAAGGAGAGTAATTGTTTTCTACAGATAGTAGAGAATTTCCAACGAACAGACCTTATTCAAGAGAGTACAAGATTCCAGATTAGTAAAACTGTGGTTTATTACAGTATTTATTCCATCTCTAAGATTATTTGCTTCTGGAGGGATAGAATTCAGATTCCATCATGACAATTACTACTGTAAGACTTAATTCTCTGAACTCGTGAAAATGATTTTGAAAATGTGGGAAAAACCAGTGGCCTTTCTGCCAACCTGGTGGGAGCGCCACCATTTCCCAGGGCTGATTCCTCTCCCCCGCCGGCTCATCCCCAGCACATTTAAGATTTCTCTTTCAGAGTCCCTTCAAAAGCATTCTATCCTTTTCACATAATATTCCACGAATGTAGTCTCTTGTCCCTGTTGGGAAACCCCTCCACACATCATCCAAAGCATTCTGGATATTTCCCAAAACACAATTCTGATCTTGATATTTCTCTATTTAGAAATCTTCAGTGGCTCCCACTCTCTGATGTTCATGAACAGTAAATGAACGTGGGTTGAACGACGCAGCTTACATGGCTGCATTAGTAAAGCGAAAAAAAAAAAATCAACAACAACAAAAAAAAACAACAAAAAATATCTGCATTTGCATTTGTTTCTGTGATTTTTGCCATGTGTTAATACTCTCATCTGTTGAAGTGGGTTACCTACATTACCCGCATTTCAAAATAATTGGGAACATTAATTAAAAATATGAAAGCAAAGTTGCTCTGGAAAATGTAAAACTCTAAACACATACAAGTTATCATTGTAAGCCTATTGGCCTGTTGGCTTTTTCGCTCGGGAAAAATCTGGTTACCAGCTAGAACATGAGGGGACACACTTCCTTCACTGGTCCTTAATTTCTGTTCTGCCACAGAGGAAAATAAGCTCAAGCCAGACACGCTTAGCCCCTCGCTGTGAAAACCATTATTATTCTTTTGCATAATGATCATGCTTAAAGATTTTGTAATTCTTTCCTTGCGTTTGACATTTTACTTGGTGCCCTGTATCCAATTTTTTGTGTAAATCAATTCAATTTAATCTCACCATCAGCCTCTCAAAGAAATGGTTTCAAGACACCAGGCTTCAAAGTCTCACTGTCTCCCTCCCTCCTCTGACTCTTCACTTGGTATTTCCAAGATTCAGATGGTCTCTTTGGAGATCAACACATAAAAGAAAGGATGCAAAAGGCCATCAGGAAACATTCCAAGATGCTTGTAAACCTAATTTTCTGGGTCCTTCCTAAGAGTCACATTTATAAAATGTGCACTAACAAAAGCTCAGTAACCTATTATAGTGCATTAAACTTAATCCTCTGTGGACTTTTCTATTAGACTGGACTCCAATTTGATTAGGCGTAGGAGATCCCAGGACATTAAAGCTGTCTAAAATAGACTGGGCACACACATACACACACACAAAATCTAGCTGTTTGAAAACCGGTGCAGGGCAAATTCTGGCAGAGGTTTCACACGACTTGAACTTGGCAATTTTCACCTTCTGCATTTCTGTGGAAATCCGGTGGCAAGTAATTTTGTTGTCTTTCATTCTCCACCTCCCCTGGCCCCCACCACACACGCCCAGGTGAAAAAGATGGGAGAAAGAAAGGGAAGGAGGGAAAGAGGAAAGGAGATAAGACAAAAAGATAGAAAAGGAAAGAACATGGTCAATGTGTAAATGATAAAAAATTTTTTTAGTGCAAAAGAGATGAGTTTAAGTAAGGGAACGTCTCTTGGAAGGGCCAATTCAATGTGGCGCCTGCCTCCACCTCCCACTGTAAGGACAACTAATTCACTTCGTGCAATTTTCAGGGCTATTAATGAGAAAGAGCTTCCTCTCTCTGCAGCCGAGAAATACAATAAAATAACAATAAAATATTGTGGTGAACACATACCTTTGTGAATTAGCGTGAGCCAACCCCGTTCTTGCATGAAGGCTACAGTAGTTCATCCTGGTTTAAAATTTATTGAAAAGCAAACACTTAACCTTCGCTCCTTTCCATTCTCCACGCAGAGTTATTTGGTAATTAGGCTGGAAGCATCTACGTAGTATGTGTAGACTCACTAATGTTCACTCTCTGTGGTTGACACGGGCACTTTACGTTGCATTACAAAGTAACAACAAAATATGAGTTGTGTGAAGAATCCTGACAGAAGACATGAAGTATGATTTTCCAAAGGAAGTAGGAAGTTAGGACCTTCTTTTCTATCGCACAAAGTCCTTCGTGGGTGCATTTTAAGATACATATTATTAAATTTTTTGGTCTTTGTGTTTGGATAATACATTAAAAGGGAAATGGCAGTGATAAAAAATTATCATTTAGGTGAAGTATGATTGGAAGTTATTCTTATTTATAACCCACCTGAATGACATCATGAACAAAGAAACCGAAATCAATAAACAAAGGGAGGAAAGTGAAAGCCGACTGTGTTGGATTATAAAACAACGTACATCTCTGCAGGAGCACATTAATTTAGAAGAAAATTAGCGAGGTTCTGTTAACAGAATAATGAATAGGTTCCAAGGTTTACCATATCAAAAAGCCCTAATTGTGTTCATTAATACGCAACTCAAAGTTATTGTGGAAAAAAATACATGGGAACAAAGCAATAATGTGCCTCATAGTCTCAGAAACCTGAACACATGCTTGTTATCTGTTACATTGACTTCGGGACGTCCTGTGTCCTGTCTTAATTACTACAGTGATATGATGAATACGACCATCTCTAAAGATGAGGATGTGCACTGATTTGAAATTTGATTTTCAAGGAGTGTATGAGGATTGGTGGAGAAGAATACACGAGACCTTACTGGTCAAGATAGAGTTATGGATAGTAAAACAAGGCAGTGTAATCGAAGAATTTATACCACACAGTGTCGCTTTCCATGGCTCTCATAGAAAAACTGAATGTATACAACTTAGTGGGAGAACAAAATCAGTCAGTTGGTAATTTGGAAATGTGTAGACAAATTGTCCAGAAGAGTGACTGGCGTTTTCCCTTCTCAAACTGGTGTTTTTGGCAATATTAGACTCAATATTGATGTCTGTGTTCAGGGCGAAATAAGTTTCTCTGTTGCAATTTTTCATTTTTAATAATATTAGTTCAAATTTCTCCAGTGCCTCTCATTCCATTAGCTCAAAGCACTTTTCAAACCACTAATGAATTACACTGGCTGACATTCCAGCAAAGCAGAAAGCATCCCATCCATTTTCATAGCAAAATGCTTCACTTCTAGCAGCACCAGCCCATAGAGAATAGCCACAATTTTAAAATACATTTTTTTATTATTTTCTCACTTCCTATTTTATCTCCTGCTTCACAGTAAATCTGAGGCATCAAGAAGTTTAATGAGATAGTCCAAAAGGAGAGAGATCAGAACTTCAACCCCACTAATTTTAATCTGCCCCACATTTTATATTATCCACCGGATATTATATTATCCACCCACTCGGTTTCCAGGACTCTCCATGGGAAGCCAAAGGAGAAAGGGAAATGCCCCCCAAATCCAGTGTCCTATCAACAAATATCTCCATTATCCTTTCAGCATTCATCAGCCCAAAACAGAAAACATGGAAAAGATCAGGGGTAGGTGACAAAAGTTATTTCCCAAAACTGAGTGAATCATGGACAACCTCACCCATTATACTGTGAAAGAGAAAGCAATCGCCGAAGAGAACAACGTTAATTTCAGGTCCATTTAAATTCCAAGTCACTTCTTTAGAGAAATCCATCCTGAGCGAGTCCTTCTGGGTTTATAAACAAACAAATGAGATGAGATGAAAGCAACTGAGTGAGTCTATTTGCTCTCACTCCAGAACAATCGAATATGGTAAATTCTGCAGTTATCACTTCTGAAATTTCCGCTTTTAAAGCTTTTCACCAAGGGTAAGGGATGACTTTGATCTGTTCTATGTCTACCGCATGCCCGGAATAAAACAGGTAGTTATAACCATGGTATTGTCACCCGCAACTTGCCTCCCACTATTACTGCCTTTAAGTCCTTAACTACGTGTTTTTATTCCTAGAGAAGTAGACACTTTTGTTCTTTTTAAAGCATGCAGGCCTTCCATCTGTCCTGAAGGCCTAAACGAGTTGGAAGAGCCCCATGTCCCAAGTGACACACGTACAGCTCCCTGAACCTAAGAAGGGCAGAGCGGCACAGGCAAGAATGAGGTGGAAGGAGAGATTTATGGGTATCTCAGAGATCATAATAGTCCTGCTTGGACTCAGTAGGAAAACAAAACAACATGCTAGAGTCTTCAGAGTCAGAACTTTATACGGGATTGTCGTACTGTATTTAAAAAATCTCAAATTGTCCAATATTTCCGTAGTCGAATAGTAATTCAAATGTTTGTTTGTTTGTTGTTTGTTTTTTACAGAGAGATCACAAGAAGGCAGAGAGGCAGGCAGAGAGAGAGAGAGAGGAGGAAGCAGGCTCCCAGCTGAGCACAGAGCCTGATATGGGGCTCGATCCCAGAACCCTGAGATCATGACCTGAGCCAAAGGCAGAGGCTTAACCCATTGAGCCACCCAGGCACCCCAATTCAAATGCATTCTTAAATTCAAAACCTATAAAAATTAGGCCACAACATAGTAAAAATAATACCAAAAGGCACCATAACTGTTCCCAGATGGTAGAGATCGTGACGGGCCCCTGTACAGCCTGTCTAGATGTGCATTGTGTTGTTTCGAAACACACACCGCAAAGCAGAAAGGCAGAAAAAGCCTCCGCGGAAACCGGTAGTTACTCCCCATCGACACCAGATGGCCTTCCACCGCCAAGCGTTCTTCACTTTGCGTTTCCCCGCCGCACTAAAGAAAGGTGACAGATACTCAGCCCGCTGCGATAAATACTACATTTAAGTGTGTGGTAAGCATTTTGAGATAAGTATATCAGCAAAATTTAAAGCTATAGAAAAGCAGAGACTACTTGTAAAGTTTTTTTTTTCTAAAGAGCTCAGCATATTAGTTTATCGATGTCATCCTATTTCATCATTGATACTCATAACCATTTCCTCTAGAAATAGGAAAATGGATATTAGTCCATTTGACTAATAGCAATCAATGAGATACATAGATATCACGTTATGCTAGACGTCAGTGAAAGAAAAAAAAAGAATTTGGAGGAATAGAAATCACTCAGACCTCAGAAACCTGGGTAAAATTTGGATAAAATATAAATTAATAAAATCACCAAGATGTGATTTTCTATCTTCTTTGTGAAATTACCTTTCAAAAGAAGATGTCTCAGGCCTCAGGCAATACATGCTAAGATTGCGAATAAAACATACCTTACATACTTTACTCTTTACTCCTATGCCCTCCCTTTGCTTCTTGTTCTTTAGATGTTACTAATTCAGGAGTATATGGACTTAAGATACTTCACTCAAGATGGAAAGCGCCAGTAAGCTGAGATACTTCTGTTGCTGTGTAGCTCAGACTCAACATGCATAAATAGAGCATATTAAGACACAGAGAACAGAAGAATTTCCCCTGAAATTTCCATTCATGCTACTGAAAAGGTAAAAATGCATCTTCAAATAAACCACTTGGTACACAGTCCTTGATAAAGGGCATGCGTTCGATTTCTTCAGTATGCTTTCCATAGTGGTATCAGGCAGTTAAAATGATGTCACTAACTACTTTGTGTCACTGATAATGGTTATTGCTTTTGTTTGAGTATTGGGTATTAAGGACGGATGAATTACCCAAAAGAAGGGAGGAAAAATTGGTGGCATTGAATTGGTGCTCAATGTGTAAATTTTTTTTAAATTTTATTTCTTTATTTGACAGACAGAGATCACAAATATGCAGAGAAGCAGGCAGAGAGAGAGGGAGAAGCAGGCTCCCCGCTGAGCACAGAGCCCCATGCAGGGATTGATACCAGGACCCTGAGATCATAACCTTAGCCAAAGGCAAAGGTTTAACCCACTGAGCCACCCAGGTGCCCCTCAACATGTAAATTTTGCATCTCCCCCAAAGCTGACTTCCAGCTTGCAAAGACCTTCACTTTCCATATATGCCTGCTTAGCATAGTACCAAAAACTGTCATGGTTACCTCCTTATCCCAGTGCTGCCATAGGACAAGGACATCTTTCCTGACATAGCATCGTGTTTCGAACCAGTGTGGAATCAGAAAATATGGGTAAACAAAGAACATGGGTGTGTTGAATAAACTTGTTGACATTTAATCAAGGGGGGGGGGACATTTTTCTTCTGAGTGTTTGACACAGTTGTGAAAACAATTTCACCAACTTATTGAGACGGGAGTCATTCCCCATCAGGGACTCTGGGTTCCAGCCTGACATCAGTGGGCCATGGCCAAATATAGGCTTTTGTTGGAGTTACACAGCATGTAATATGCATATAGGTTCTAGAAGAAACTAACAGAACTAGTAAAAACCAACCCAGAAGATCTGATATCCTTGATCACATGGGATAGGAATATACATAAATCATCTGTATACATAAATCTTCTGTATATCCCTATCTTTAAAAGCTTTTACATTGATCTGCCTTATACAACTCAGTAAGTATCCCTAATTCCTGAAGATCAGCTACTCGTTCTGCCAACGACAAATTCTTCCAGGATCTCTGCTCCACCTGAAGAAGCACAGAGGTGAAAAATCAAAAGCAGGAATCATAGAATCATAGGAAGGGGAGAGAGGGCCAGACCTGCTGCTCATGTGCTCTCCTGATTCTTCACGGGCGAAAATAGCACCTGCACCCTAGGGCACTCAACAGAGAAGGTAGGAGTGGTGATACCAGGAGCCCTTCCTTTCACACACAAAAAAGACATTTTTCTGACTTTTGGGGAGTGTGGGTGGGATCTGGGTTTTAAAGTGTTCGGCTAAGTTTCTCTTTCACAAATGGGTTTGGTGTATAGCTCAAAGGAAGAAAGGTTGAGTACACCTGTGTGTTTTATTTAAGAATCAAGGACCTACCTGGACAACTTCATTTTCCCTAAGTGTAGGTTTTGGCTTTTCTTTTCTTTTCTTTTTTTAAGATTTTATTTATTTATTTGACAGAGCAATCACAAGTAGGCAGAGAGGCAGACAGAGAGAGAGGCAAAGAGAAAGGAAGAAGCAGGCTCCCCGCTGAGCAGAGAGCGCGACGACGATGCAGGGCTGGATCCCAGGATCCTGGGATCAAGACCTGAGCCGAAGGCAGAGGCTTTAACCCACTGAGCCACCCAGGCTCCCCGTTGGCTTTTCTTTTCTTATAATTCAAGATGAATGAGGGCTCCCTCTATTCTTTCTCACATTTCTGGGCAATGTTAGCTTATAAGTCCATAGCATCTAATTTAAGACATGATTTCTTCTTCCTAGTTACTGTCCCATACAAATTAAGGAAAACTATCCGGCTTGCAGAGCCTCACAGTTGAAACATTTTTCAGTTTCTTCAAGAACTCCTTTTGCAAAGAGCCTCAAAAAACATCTTCCCTCCCTCCCTCCCTCCCTTCTTTCCTGCCTCCTTCCTTCCTTCTTCCTTCCTCCCTCCCCTCCTTCATTCCTTCCTTTCTTCTTTCCTTCCTTCCTTTTTGTGCAAATGTCCCTTTATTTACTCCCTAAGTCTATCTGGCCCTGTATTTGATCCAGAGTCTTTCCCATATCCAAACAAAATGAAACCAAGCAAAATAAACTATCTTCTAGATATTTTTAAGGGAAAAAACCTATAAGCACATATATGTGTGACTTTCTTACTTTGGAGTAGAAATACTGAATCACAGGGGACATACACCCTCAGCTTTTCTAGGTAATGCCAACGTACTTTTCATTGTGTTCTTAATAAATCTGGTCCTACCAGCAGTATGGGAGAGTTCCTGTTTTTCCTGGTCTGGGCCAACTAAGGTGGATTGTTCGATTTGTTCATTTTTGCCTATCTGATGGACATATAATGACATCTAATAATGCAATTTGCATAGCCTCAATTGCTAAAGGATTTGACCTCCTTTCCAAATAAATATTCATTGACCTTTGGATTTCCTCTCTCCCAAAACGTTTATTCAAGACTTTAGCCATTTTTCTATGGGATTGCAAGAACTCTATTTTTAATACTTAATACATGCCCTTTGGCAATTAAATGTGTGGCAAATATCTCTTCCCATTCTGTGCCTTGTTTTTCTGTTCTGTTCATACTGTTTTTTATGAATAACAGTTCTTGATTCTAATGTAGTCATTTTATTAATCATTTCCTTTATGGTTAGTGCTTTTGCCACTTTGAAAGAAATTCTACCCTATCCTGATTTTATCAGTTCAATTTTCCTTTCCCTTGGTTTTCGAAGAAGATTGAGTTTACCAGGCACTTGAAAGCTGCTGATTCAGCCTTGATTCAACAATGCTAAACCATACTTAGAACAATACTTTCCCATTAAATGGAAACTGCTTCAGTGGCAGAAACAATATTTTATCCTTTTATTGGTATGATGGCATTGTCAAATCTTCTCATTGTTTGTAGACCTGGAGATTTTGCTGGTTTAAGGCAAAACCTTTCACATAAAGTCATCAGTAAAAGACACATTTCTACTGATAGTTTGATCTTAAGGAAATGCTACAGAAATATGAGTCCTTTACTAGGTGAAGTGCTAAGAGGCAGAAGCAATGGCAAGATCACTAAAGTATAATTTAGCCTACATTGAGTTTATTCAGGAGGTAAGATTTTCCTCTATGTTAATAAAGAATTAAAAAAAAAAAAAAAAAAAAAGCAGGGACGCCTGGGTGGCTCAGTTGGTTGGATGACTGCCTTCGGCTCAGGTCATGATCCCAGGGTCCCGGGATCGAGTCCCACATCGGGCTCCCAGCTCCATGGGGAGTCTGCTTCTCCCTCTGACCTTCTCCTCGCTCATGGTCTCTCTCACTGTCTCTTTCTCAAATAAATAAATAAAATCTTTAAAAAAAAAAAAAAAAAACAATTAGTACCATCCCAGCTCCAAAGAGGTGAAAAAAATAAAAAAGAATAGGGTAGAAAATCTGTAAGACATGGTTAAGGGGCACCTGGATGCCTCAGTGGGTTAAGCATCTGCCTTCAGCTCAGGTCATGATCTCAGGGTCCTGGGATCGAGCCCCGAATCAGGCTCTCTGCTCAACAGGGAGCCTGCTCCCCCTGCCCCCGGCCTCTCTGTCAAATAAATAAATAAAATCTTTAAAAAATAACAAAATAAAATAAAATAAAATCTCCTAACATATTCAGCATCTTTCTGCCTGGCATATGTCACCAGAGAAGTATAGTGTTCTTTATTCTATGGCCTTTGGTTTTTAAACATGGTAAGAACTTCCTCTTAAAAGACACCCTCCACTTCCTCACTGAGGTGAATGTGCCATACTCTGCTTAGAAGTGTGCCATCCTGGTACTATGATTAATGTTTACCCGTGGGCTCAAAATGCCCATTCAGACTGCCAAGGTTTATAGGCACAAATCAGGAAAACAGCCACAAATCATTCTCCTTAAATAAAAAGGTCAACTGGTATTAAATTAGTTCATTTACAAAACTCATTGAAATTAGCAGCATGTTCTTAAATTGCTTCTTGATTGAGGACATTTGCCTCATTAATTCTGAACAACCTGAGAAGAGTATTAAACTCTCACAGAAAAAATTGACCAAAGGACAAGATGCACAATACATTCTACCTCAGGGGCAAATGGTAAATTCCAGAAAATGTATACATAGAGAGAAAGAAAAATCTAAGATGAGGGAGTTTAGCTTCCACGTTCTACAGAGGGAGTCCTCATTGTGTGTGTGTGTGCACTTGTGTGTGCGCATGTGGGTGTGAATGTGTGTGCCCACGTGTAAGCACGACAGCCAGAGAGAACATCCTACCAAGCAAACCCAGTCATGCAATTCTCCAATTCAGTGGTTCCCTTTTGTCTTTAAATAAAGCTCTTGAATATGTAACTCTGATTTCCCCTCTACCTGCCCTGTTAGTGTCTACCACACCAGACCTTTCTTTCCCTCAGTTCACCATTCTCTGACTCACCCTCGAAGATTTTCACACGTCCGTCCTCCTGCTCCTTAGCCTAGACCAATTTCTGCTCATCTTGTAGGACTCAACTCAGGTGCCCCTTTCTCTGAGAAGCCTTCTCTGAATTTCACAAGCCGCCTATGTGCCCCTTTTCACAGTTCTCCTTACGGTTAATACCTACCCCATGAACATAATTTCCTGTTAATTCTTCTGTCTCTCCTATACGTTTTGTAAAGACAGAGACTATGTCTTATACATCATTTTAGTTCTGGCACATTTACCTGGGCCTTGGTGGGAGCTCAATAAATAGTTGATCGAATGAACAAATGAATGGTTTGATTAGTTTAGCTCTTGTTGAGCCTTTCCCTGTACAAAGCTGGGATCTGGTGAGGGATACATGATGCCACCATATTGGAGCTACCCTCAATAAGTATTCAGTATTTTACTGAAGAGTCATGCATACAAGTTACTAGAGTATAAGGTACCAGAAGTTTCTAATAATGAGCATTTTAAGAAGGGAACTTAGAGACATCAGGGAATCCTGCTGGTGTGGGGGAAGATGGGCAGTTCATTTGATCACCAACTGATAATATATAGGATTTGGATAAGAAAAAGAGGAGACAGGGGCACCTGGGTGTCTCAGTCGGTTAAGCGTCCAACTTTTGATTTCACCTCAGGTCATGAACTCGCGGTCATGAGATTTAGCCCTATACCAGGCTCTGTTCAGTGGGGAGTCTGCTGGAGAATCTCGCTCTCTCCTTCTCCCTCTGCCCCTCCCTGCTCCATGTGTGCTTGTGCTCTCTCTCTCTCTCAAATAAATAAATAAACCTTTGAAAAAGAGGGGACAGAGAAGAGCATTCCCATACAGGGAAAGAACAATCTGAGGAGCCAAAAGAAGGACATTATTCATACATTCCTTCACTCACTTATTTATTAATAGCCATTGAAAACTTATTGAATACCTCCTTGCTATAGCTGAGACATTGTGCTAGGCCCCAGATACTCAGTAATGAGATAAACAAACCCAGTCCTTGCTCTGTAACACTTTTGAAAAGAGGAAAGAAAAACATTATATATGAATTATATAATTATTATATGCCTGTAACTGTAAAGATACTATATGCTATAGGTAAGAGAAAAGTCTTTAGCATCAGGAGAGTGCAATTGAGGGAGGGTATTTTTACAATGAATGACTTGTGAGCACATTCTAGTCCCGGTAGCAGGATCTAGGAGATGAAGTTAAGATATAAGTGAAAGAACAAGTAACCAGTAGGATAATGTCCCATAAAAGGCCAAAAGGGATGGTCTCTGGAGAACATGGATGACCTTCGATTAAAAAAAAAAAAAAAATAGGAAAGCCACAGAAGATGAGCCTGGGCACAGGGTTTGGAGATTTGGCCATGAGAAGTTGAGGTTGTACTTGTGGTCCTGTGTGAAACTGGAGACCAGAGAATTTCCTGATGGTAAAGAAAGAAAGTTAGAAAAAGGGACCACTGTTGGAGGTTTGAAGACCATGAATATGAGCATCCGTGGAAAGGAAAATGCAGTTCAGTTTGGCTTAGGGTTTGGGTTTTGGGAAATTAGATCAGAAGTAGAAAGTGGGGCCAAATTATAAGGGGTAATGGTTATAAAGCTTAGCATGACTACCATTCAGCTTCTGGCTGCCTTATTGGAGAAGAAGTGGGAAATGAACACCTAGCTAAGAGCTACCTTTTTATAAGTTAAATAAAAGTTTTTAAACACCTTTATTCTTGGTTGTGCTAAAGGAGAGGAAAAGGTCTTACCTTTCACCCTGTGTGACTCCTGGACTGGTAAGAGAACCAATTCTCAAAAGAAAGGAAATCACAGAGCACCTCTTGCTGAAAAAGTACACTGACCACCTCACAATCTTTGCATTATCTGTGGCCAGAGATGGCCCTCATCACTGGCCTGTCACAGATGGTCAGATGGTACCATCCTACCAGGTCACCGGAGCAGAGCTTGGAGACCCTGTCACTCCTTCACCTCATAGCTCAGCTCACAAGGAACTGCTGGGAAGTGCAAAGCCCCTGCAGCATCCATCACAACACCGTGGTTCCAGTGTGGCTCCTAGATGACATTAAAAAGATCACTGAAATCCTGTCTTCTTAATGTATACAAAAAAAAAAAAAAATCCTTTGGTTTGTCCAATTTTGGAGGACTTGAAATTGCAAGTTTGGTTAAGTTGCCAATTCCATCCCCAATGTAGCCACCAGTCAGCCATGTTTTGGCCATGACTTTCCACATTATATAGTTCGACAATGTTAGTTAGCCAGCCTAGAGCAACCCCATTTCTTCTTCCATTTGGTTGGTGTCTTTCTCTTGATGCTATCAAGAGGTTACATCTAATCTGAAACATAATCAAGAATATCATCCAAAACTGGAAAGGAAACATGGTTTGGGATAAAGGTAAGATTCTGTTTTCATCATCATTTGTCTCGGTTATACCTCAAATCGTGACTGACTTTCATTCTACAGAGCAGCCGGAAGCTACTGTCATCAGAGGTCAATGTATAATATCTCTCAGGTCTCCTTTTCTGGCTTATTCATCGTCATGGTCACCTTTGCCTCTTCCCCACCGCCCCCGGAACATTCCCCTGAACATACTCACTCTGAAAATACAGATAGATACCCTCCCCCCATATCCTTCACCAGACTTTGGGAGATTATCTCAATGTTCCCTGTCCTGAAAGGCAAAGAAATAAAGTAAAAGGAAAATGAATGAATCCGATCAGCATCTTGCTCTGCTCCTGAGCTTTACCTAGACCCTGCTGACACTGACTTTGGAGGGAATCATGAAGAGTGTTAACTGCAGAGCAGATGCCTCGCTTGTTTGCACATATAATTATGTGCAAGATCATTGTCGATGTCTGAAACTGCACATAAGCAAATATACACCATAGACAAAAATATGAAAGTACATTCTGGAGAAAGTTTGAAGAGTTGGTGTCCCACCACCCTTTCTGCTTGCCTCCTCCCCTCAAAAAAGGCACTCCTTCCAATGGAATAGTCTTGGACTTAATCTCTTCTATCATATCTAGAGATCCTTTTATGTCAACCTACACAGTGTCAACCCTAGAGGAGACAGACTTACTGTAAAACTGCATGTGCTCAGGTTGAGTTATTAATTTAGCCCCAAATTTCTATTTCAGACAGCCCGAGGCTGGCCTCCCTAGTTACCAATGCTCTCATCATCCACAAGCCCTTTGCACCCCCTACAACCTTTGGCTACTTCACTACCCTCTCTTGCATAAATATGCACATGGAGTAAATGAGTTGTAGAGAAAATGGAGCAGAGCAATGCGTGAGGCAGCATGGAGGGGGTTCTCCACTCTGCCACCCCCAACTTGGTGACACACCGGTCAGCATAACGTGAGTGCCAAGATAATTAGTGGAAATGCTCTTTATAGCTGCGTAATTTCCAGCACATCTTTAAAAAAAATCTCCACCTGACACTGTGTTCCAAGGTTACTTTTTTTAATGAGCTGGTATGTGTGAAATATTAATTCTGACACATAAAAATGGAACCACCACTGCCGAGGAAACCCAATGTGGTTTTTCAAATCTTATTTTTATTATTTTTAACTCTTCGTTTTTATATACAGGTGATGTGGTCTGAAGACATAAAGGATACCAGACTCCAAAAAATATAAATTCGAAATGTTCAGACCAATTGAATGAGTTACATTTCATGGCTTCATCACAGCGGGATTTTATGCCTCCACTGATTGGGAGTCTAAAAATCCTTTCCTTTCAGAAAACAACATCCTTTCACTATCCCATAATTTCCACATTTATCTTTGCAAATATGTAGGAATACATTAAAAAAAAAAAAAAGAAAGAAATGAGAGTCTCATCTACAGCTGATATTTTATCTTCTTTTCATGACCCAGGCAAAATATCCAGCCAAACTGTTAATCTCCAGAGACAGTTGAAAGAAAACAGTGGGAAAAAATGAAACTGTTTGGATTCCCTTATCTAATTCTAACTTAGGGGAATGTGTCGCTTCAGAAGTCTTCTGGCTGTGTGTCTAAGAGTAGAGCAAACAGTACATCTATATTTATTATTTCCTGTAAGTGATGCAGTGGTAGACACTCCTGAGCTTATCAGTGGCTGAGCAAGGATGGTGGCACTGGCTTCTTCTCCATTCTGGCTGCTCTCCCGCATGGACTCTATCTCTTGATTGCCTGGCGGCCACCAAACTCCTATAATGAAGTCAAGGCAGGGACTAGGCACGGGGGAAAAGGCTTATTCCTGCTAAAGGTCTGCCTTTTTATATTGGAAGCGAACTTCTCCCATCTCTCACACCTCGCTTTAGGTCTCACTGGCCAGGATTTGAACTGGAGATCGTTCCTAAGGCGCTCAGTTGGCAGAAGGGAATGGGATTGCCCTATCCGATAGCTCATCCCTGGGACAAGGAGCAGGTCCAACCTTCACTGAATGGAGGACCTTTTTCCACCTTGAAAAAAAATGCAGAAAATAAGAGAAGGTGACTCTTGGGTAAAAAATTAATTGTGTCAGTCACACAGAGTGGACACTGTGTCTCCAACCACCTGGATAATTAAGGTGTTTCTTCCATTGACAACTGGTTTGCCTCTACGTGCCTCCATCCGTTAACATCAGCTCACAGATCAGTCCTTGCTGACCTTGGGGTTTCAGAAATCATGACCCTCATTCTCAAGCGTAACGTACTTTCCAGCACCTAGACTATGACATGAACCATCTTTTCATAACATATAGGAATGTTCTCCAGAACAGCATCAATAGAGCAACCAGGAAATGGTATTTGATGTCCGTACAACTTGCAAGCTCGTAAAGTCTTTCATAAGCATTATTTCATTTTATCATTTAAAAGAAAGAAATTGCAATTTAGGCAAGACCTAGATGAAACTCAGGGAAGGAAACGGGCTTGCTCCTCCAAGGTTACATAGCTATTTGGTTACACAGGAAATGCTTAACCAGCGATCATCTGATCCAAATCTAGAGCCTTTCCTTTGCTACTCTGAGGCTGTTCCACCGGCATCCGCTGCTGCCATTACTCTTGCAGCCGGCTCGAGCTGCCATTCCCAGCCACCATGCTGGTTCTAAACGTATGGCATCTTTATATAAATATCTCAGGGGTGCCAGGGTGGCTCAGTCAGTTAAGTATCCGACTCTTGATTTTGGCTCAGGTCGAGATCATGCTATCGAGCCTGGGCTGAGCTCTGCGCTGAGCGTGGAGCCTGTTTCACATTCTCTCTCCTTCTGCCCCTCCCCCACCACACCCCCCCCTTACTCTCTCTCTCTCTGAAAATGAATAAATAAATATAATCTTTTCGATTATCTTTCCTATAATTTCATCTTTTAGACAAAGACAATGAGGTACAATTAGAGCTAAATTTACTCAAAGTTACAGTAAGTATCAGCAGGGGGTTTAAAAGCCAAGCCCATATCATTCCAAATTCTCTACTCTTTCCAGCAAATATGTGGCTTCTAGATCACTTTTTACCCCAATGTAAGGAAAGTGTGACAGAGGGAAAAAAAGACACTGGAAATGCTACCTCTTCTCTCACAACGTTAACGTAAACTCTCAAAAAGCTGCTGATCCACCCTGCCTAGCATCTTGAGTTTGGGAGAATAGACAAACGGTCCTTGGGAAGCTCACAGCAAATAGGGTAACCTTAGAGTTCATTGTTCTAATTGGAGTATTTTTGAAAGTGGAAGAAGGCCCTTTTTAAAATTTCATCAGGGTAACAGGTGGAAGCAAGGATCGTCCTAGGAAAATTAGGACATATGGTTGCCCGAACTATAAACTATAAAAACAAAAGCTTGCAGAAAACAAACCCTCAGGGGAGGAAAATCAAGTAATATCCAATTTAGGATTCTGGCATCGATGTTCACTTTCTATGCTCCAATTCTATCTCGAAGAAACCATTTCCACCACTGCTCCATGTACAAAGTGCATCTGAATTGCTTTTACAAAGTGTAACTCCCCTTATAAGATTTAAGTCAGGGATGTTTTGGCTTCTTGTTCCAGCAAATCTTGTTTATCTGCCTCTCCTGTCTCCCCAGCCTCATTCTCAGGCCAAGCTTTTAGGAAGGGAAGGTTCCAGGAGAGCCATATGATGAAAAGAGTTTTATCCGCTAAAACTGTAGGGAGCCGTGCACCATGGATCTGAAAGAGATTTTAAGAGTTCTGTTTGTGCTGGTTTTCCTTCAGTGCCCTCTAGGGAAAACTCTCTGGGAAGAAAATTGGCACTTGAGCCTGATAGGATAGTGGGAAGATCTTTGTTCAACTTTATAGACTGTGTTGAACTATTTTGGGGCTTTAAGGAAATCCAGCTGGAAGGAAGCTAACCAGGAGCCCCTATCAGTAAACGCAGGTGTGATTCAAGAAAAACTATAAAACTTGGGCAGGGTTGATCTGGGGGGCTTTTTTCCCATTTCTCACTGATTGTGTGAGGTAAGAGCTTTCGGCCCTCTGACTGCTGGGAAAATGGGGAAGGGTGGGAGGGAATGTTCTCCACTTAGTCTGACTTCTGGGAATGCTGGGGACAATCAGAATAATCCATGCTGCCGAAGGCACCTCTGAGTTCGGCCATCCAGGATGGAAATTACTCAAGGACAGGTGCATGCCCCCAAGGCGGAGGGATGATTGACCTGTCTGGTCACGTCCACTTGTTTTGCAACTGCGGTGACATCTTGTACTCGCGCCAGCCCTGACCACAGGATGTGTTGATTGCAAAATTCTGGGACCTTCCGCTCTTCAGCAGGGCTAGAAAAACACACTTAGGCTCTGACCAAGCTGGTCTTTTGCTCCATATGCTGCTTCCCTGCTACCCAGCCCCTGATTGATGAGAGAAGGTGGCTGGAGGGGGTGGGGGGTGGGGGAGGAGACGGAGGTGGTGGGGAGTGCTTCAGGTGCTCCAAATTAGGGATAATTCAGCATATTAGCCTAATGGAGTCAAAAGTTAATTTGTAGCTGCCAGCTGTTGAAAGGAAAGTTGTAAAGCTCCACAGCCCCGCGTAGTCCAGAAGATGGGGGGGACGCTGAGCCAGAGCGAGACACGCAGAGAACGTTGAATAAACACAATCAGCGGTGTCAGCTGAGGAAAGCGTGGCAGTGGCCAGGTGGCCTCATGGAAGAAGAGATAATGGCAATAATGACGGAAGGTGGCCAGAGCTCCCGTGGGGAGAGAAAGGAATATTTCTTTGCTCTGGCGCTGGATCTAATCCCTGGCTTACAGCTCATTGTTGTCAGCTGGTGCCAGGCGTAGAGCCCCTGTTACTACAGGGATAACACAGTTAGTGTCATTTCTGGGTTGCCAGCCTCCCCTGGTAATTTATATTCAGCTCTCTAGTCCTTTTTTTTTTTTTTTTTTTTTTTTAAAGACACCAGCTAGACCCTTTTTTAAACCGGCTCTTCCCCGGCACCAGCTCAGGGAGTGTGCATTCTAGGACAAAAGCAAGCTTCCAGTTGTCTTGAAGGCAGGAGAGCAAGTTCTTTCCTAGCTCCGTGTGAGGTCCGGGTCTGTAGGAGCTCTTCAGAGTCTCATGGCCTCCCTACATGCACATCTTACGGGGCTTCCGAATAGACTCCAGCTTAAGGTAATTATGCTCCGAACTTTGACCATAGAGAAAATGCAAGTTGTCTGGGAAGGTAGTAAGTACAGACTAGGCTTCGAAAAGCATGCAGGAGAATAAATAAACATAAAAGGTTTGCTTTATCTGTAAATACTTCTTTTAAATCCACAGAACTGTTCTCAACCCCCGCCCAGCGTTAGGTAGGAATGGGTACTGTCTCACACTGTATTGCGGTCTTATGTCTATGAATGTTCTTCAGTATACTACCATTTCCTCCATGGGGTTCTGGAAGAAACAATAGGTCTCAAGAAATATCTATGAATAATATTCCGTTGTATGTCTGGACCACATCTTCTTTATCCACGCGTCTGTCGAAGGGCATCTCGGCTCTTTCCACAGTTTCGTGATTGTGGCCATTGCTGCTATGAACATTGCTACTATGTACATATGGCCCTTTTTTTTTTTTTTTTTTTTTAGATTTTATTTATTTGACAGAGATCACAAGTAGAGAGGCAGAGAGAGAGGAGGAAGCAGGTTCCCCACAGAGCAGCAAGCCTGATGTGGGGCTCGATCCCACGACCCTGGGATCATGACCTGAGCAGAAATCAGAGGCTTTAACCCACTGAGCCACCCAGGAACCCCCATATGGCCCTTCTTTTCACTACAGCTGTATCTTTGGGGTACCCAAAAATACCCAAGAGTGCAATTGCCGGGTTATAGGGAAACTCTACTTTTAATTTTTTGAGGAACCTCCACATTGTTTTCCAAAGTGGCTGCACCAAATTGCATTCCCACCAACAGTGTAAAAGGGTCCCCTTTCTCCACATTCTCTCCAACATTTGTTGTTTCTTGCCTTGTTAATTTTTGCCATTGTAACTGGTATAAGGTGGTACCTCAGTGTGGTCTTGATTTGAATTTCCCTGATGGCTAATGATGATGAACATATTTTCGTGTGTCGGGGGGAGGTGAACCATGAGAGACTATGGACTCAGGGAAACTGACCGTTTTAGAGGGGATAGGGATGAGGGATGGGTGAGCCCGGTGATGGGTATAAAGGAGGGCATATATGGCATGGAGCACTGGGTGTTATACACAAACAATGAATCATGGAACACTACATCAAAAACTAATGATGTATGGTATGGTGACATAACATAATAAAAACTAATATTAATTTAAAAAAAAAAGAAACATCTACAAAATGAATTGAAAGCTACTCTTTAGATGGAAGCCATCAAAATCAACCCCAGCAAGAACCCCAGTTCTTGTTTTTATTGCCATCAGATGTGGAAAGCTGTTCACACACTTAACCAGCCACAGAAGTTTCCTGATTGCCTTGTATGCTCCTATGCCCGGAAAGCTGGTCCTTAAGAGCACTGCAGCTCATAATTCAGATGCATATTTAACTGGCCTGCTATCTCTGGACTGAGTTTGTGTTTTAACCTTAGAAAACTGCTCCTTGTAGATCAGGGACTGGTCATATGTGAAAAGATTATCCCCTTGCTCGTTGGAAAATTATGTAATGTTGTGGTTATAAAATTGGGTCTTAATATCTGGCTGGTGATTAAGTCTATAATCACCCACTCAGTGCAGTGATTTAGGAACTCGGCAAATGAACTGTTGAGGCTTTTTCCCTGGGGCTAGAGGCTCCACCAGCTGCGCTGTTTGCAAGGACAACAAGAAAGAGATCCCAAACACTGCGATCTGGCCATGCGTTTGTATGCCGCGTTCATTAAGTCCTCGTGTGAGCAGCTAGAATGATCATCGTCTTATAAATAAGGACAGTGAGGTGCAGGCAGGTTCAGTAAACTGCCCAAGTCTGCGTAGTTTGTGAGTTGTGAAGCCATCATTTGAGCTAAGAACCATGTAAAATCTCATGATGTTTATGTTTTACAGTGTGCCATGCAGCAATTTTAAGATGTTGTATTAATTTGGGGCTTAGTCATGGTAATCATTTCCATGAAAAACAAAAGCACCTTTATCATCACGTTGACCATCTTTTAGTACCAATGTAGTAACCACATTACCTAAAAGTCTTTGTGTTTTTGAGTCTATTCCTTCCGAGTGATAACCAAATAACGTCAGGGAACATCTTACAGATCAGTATTTTATTGTGATATTTTACTGTGATTTAAACAGAGAAAAGTAGGGGTGCCTGGGGGGCTCAGTTCGTGATCTTGGAGTCCTGAGATTGAGTTCCACATCGGGCTCCCAGCTCAGCGGGGAATTTGCCTCTGCCTCTCCCTCTGCTGCTCCCCCTGCTTGTGCACTCTTGCTCGCACGAGCTCTCCCTCAAATAAATAAACTCTTTAAAACTAAATGAATAGAGGGGCACCTGGGTGGCTCAGTCAATGAAGCAGCTGCCTTCGGCTCGGGTCATGATCTCAGGGTCCTGGGATCGAGACCTACATTGGGCTCCTCGCTCGGCAGGGAGACTGCTTCTCCCTCTGCCTGCCGCTCTGCCGGCTTGTACTCTCTTTCTCTCTCTCTCTGACAAATACATTTTTTAAAAAATCTTTAAAAAAATAAATGAATAGGGAACAGAAGTACGAAAATGGAATGACCCCATGCCCTGCAACCTCAGACAGCTAAAGCTGTACCAAAGCTTTGGGGCCACAGATGGCCCATGGACATCCCACAAAGATGCCCATCTCTGTGTCGATTGGCACAGCAACAGGAAGGTGCCACCGAAAACAATTTCTATTCCTAATCCTAGTGAAAACTGACCATTTGAATGCAGACTTCAATAATGCAGCAGTGCTAAGATTACCAGTATCTTTAATTGAATAAAACAACTTTATAGAATGAAACTTCATTAAAATCTGCTATCATGAATTGATTGGTGGCAATTTTGATTAAGTATGTGGCCTGATTAACTTGAACTAGCCAATGATGCCTTCAAGGTATTAATACTCATTTGTAAAACACAATTACAAATTAACATTTTCTGTATTATTGAAGTAAAAATACTGAGAGAAATTAAATACAGGCCCAAACTTGAGGCTGTATGATACAATCGTTGAACTAAACATTAGTAATTAAATTTCATCAAAATAGCACTGTGCTTCATATTAAATTAATGTCATTAATTTGAATTTTATTGATTTTACAGTGTTGTTTTTGTAATTAATTTACAAACTTGCTTTGGTTTTACTCGAGAACTATGAACATAGGAAACATGGAGTTACATGTTAGCAGGTATTAACATTTTCACAAAATAACCAAAGTCAGTACCCAAGGTTTCCGATAACTTTGACTTTAAAATGATCCAAAATGTTCAAGTTTGAGAGCAATTTCACTATTTCCCCTAGGAAAAAGCAAACATTGAAGTTTCAACTTGAGAGTGAAGCAAACCAAAGAAAGCTATGGATAAAATATTATATGCCAGGTTAGTATCCTGGTGGAAGAAACTGCATTTTTATTTATTTGCTTTTAAATAGATTCAGTAACTAAAAATAGCTTTTATCAGGCTGACCTTTTTCTGATTTTATATATATATGCCTAAAGACAGGACTATAAGGATGATTATCAAAACACTCAAACCAGTCTCTCAGGTAGTGAGACTTTAGTATCTCATTTTTCTCTTCATAATTTGTGCGTTCATTTCTTTCTCAAGGAGCCCATAATTAAAATTGAGAGGGCAGGGAGAGAGCCCTTTTCATTGTGGAAAAATTAAGTCAAAAAGTGAAATACAAAAACAGTATCTAATTATGTTTATCATTTTAGGATTGTATCTGCAGGGGCGCCTGGGTGGCTCAGTCAGGTAATCGTCTGCCTTTGGCTCAGGTCATGATCCCCGGGTCCCCGGATTAAATCCTTCACCAGCTCCCCGCTTAGTGTGGGATGTCTGCTTCTCCCTCTCCCTGCGCCCCTCCTCCCATCCCGCTTGTGGGCACACACTCGCACTCTCTCTTGTGCTCTCTCTCTCTCACACATAAATAAAATCTTAAAAAAAAAAAAAAAAGATTGTATCCGCAGATGAACAATGGTTGGAAAGGAACATTGGATATTGAAATCAATATTGAGAGGCTTAGAAGGTGAAAATACTGTTTGATTTCATTAGAGAAAGATTTCTGTTAAAGTTTCTGTGCAATTATAAAAACAAACTTATTTCAAGTGTTCTCAAAGGAAGGTGAGAACAGCAAAGGGAAGGAGGGAGGAAAGCAAGGATGGAAAAAGGAAGCAGAACCTGAAGTCCAGACCAGGTTTCCCAACTGTGAGTCCAGAGCACTTTCCACAAGTTACTTTAATGGATTAAATTCTTTATTTATTAAAAATGATTAATTTTAATAATTCATTTAATAGGTATTACATGCCTATGACATTGTGGATATCAATATATCAAAATCCCTGCCCTCATGGGCCTTAATTGCAGTGGTAAGAGAGATAATAAGTTGCATAGTATGTTAGAACCTGGTGAGTGTTTCATAAAATAAAATTGAGCTACCAGTCTGAAATGGAGGGGGAAGGGCCGTATAAAATGTTAAATGAGGTTCTCACTGTTTTTGACCAAAAACGAGGGAGTCAGCCAGGTGGTGGGAAGAAGCCCTGTGGATATTTGGAAGAACGTTTCTGGCAAGAGGAGTAGCTAGTGCAAGAGCCCTGAGGCAGGAGTGAGCCTGCTGTGTTCCAGCATCAGTGAGGAAGCCAATGAGTCATGAGTAGAGGGAGGGGGCAGTAGAACGAAAGAAGTGAGCCATAACAGGTGGCAGAGGGCAAATCACACAGAACCTACAGACCATCATGAGGACTTTGGCATTTATGCTGAGAAAGATGCAGAGCCCATCAAGTCTGAGCAGAAGAGTGACATGACCTGATGCTACCAGTCCTAGTGGGATCATTCTAGCTGCTGTGTTAAAAACAGACCGGAGAGGGAGGCAGGGTGGGTACAGGGCTATTGCTATAATCTAAGTGTATCAGTCAGGATCCCAGATGAAACACTGACACACTAAAGTGGGTAATTTTGAAGAACAGTTTAGCAAGGGGACTATTACAAAACAATGGGCAGGATGTCAGGGAACCCTGAGGAATGGAACATTTACTCTTACCACCCCTAGGGCTGAAGAGGTGAGGGAGAAACTTGTCACAAAAACCCAGAAACAGAGACTTGTGCATGGAGCAGGGCTGCTTGAAGGAGGGCGAGCCTTTGCTTGAGGGACGGAGCCTGGCTGCCGTAACCTTGCAGTTGCCTACAGGCCATGCTCCCCCCATCATTCCTGGCCAGTGTTCCCACATTGACCAAACCCAGGGGAATCCATGGGGCAAGGGAGACCCCGATACAGTGCTAGGGTTGGCCCACAGGTCAAACACAGCCCAGCGCCTGTTTTTGTAAAGAAAGTTTAATTGGAACAGAGCCATGCTCATTCCTTTCCTGATTATCTACAGCTGTTTTCACACCACAGCAGCCCTGAGTTATCTGCAACAGAGTATCTATGGCTGTTTTCACACCACAGCAGCCCTGAGTTATCTGCAACAGAGACCATTTGGACCGCAGAGCCTTAAATATTTACTGTCTAGCCCTTCACAGAAAAGGTTTGTTGATCTCTAATGGCCCACACCAGTTTGCCTCCAGGGAGCGAGCCACAGAGTGTGGTAGACAGTGGCTCAGAGGGGGCGAACAGAAGCTAGCTAGCGCCTTGGGCATGAGGTAATGATGGCTGAGATGTGTTTTATGTCCCAGTATATGGTCTCTCTTGGTAAATGTTTCAGGGGGCAATTGAAAGGCGTGTGCAGTTTTCTGTTGTTTGGCAACATATTCTATAAACGTCAACTATGTCAAGCTGATTGTTAGCCGAAGAGATAGTGAGGAGTGACTGCATTCTGGAATGATTTTAAAGTTAGGCCCCAAAGGATTACAAATGAGTTCGATCTGAAGCTGAAGAGAGAGTGAGGAGTCACGGGAACCTCCAAGGCTTTCAGCCTGAAAAATGGGAGGGCGGGTACCAGAAGAGAAAAGCCAGGGAAGGGACAAAGATGAAGAAGGCAGGTTGAGGGGTGCCTGGGTAGCTCAGCTGGTTGGTTAAGGGTCTGCTTCCACTCAAGTCATGATCTCGAGCCCCACGTCAGGATCCCTGCTCAGTGGGGAGTCTGCTTCTCCCTCTCCCTCTCCCTCTGCCTCTCCCCCCACTCATTCTCTCTCTTTCTGTCTTGCTCGCTCTCTCAAATAAAATCTTTAAAAAAAATGCAGTTTGAAATCTGTTAAATCTTAGATGCCCATTAGCCATCCCCGAGGAGGTGTTAGATCAACAGTCTGACAGTCTGGAGCTCAGGAGTCAGGTGTGTATTGGAGAAATACACTGGAGAGTCATCTGCATACAGACATTTGATGTCCAAGACTCCGTGAGACCACTAAGGGAGTGTAGACGGAGGAAGAGAAGAGGTCTAACTACCGCACTTTTAAGTGTTTCCCCCATAATTAATCCTCACAATAATCTCCTGATGTAACTGAGTGATTATCCCTACTTTACAGATAAGAAAACCAAAGTTCAGAGGACAACTTCATCAAAAGCCACACTGCTGTGAGTACCCAAACCAGGACTTGAACTTGACTCTGAGCATCAGAGCCCAGGCCTTTAATAGTCCAAGGCAAGCCTCCCCATGCTGCTGGCCTGCAAACTTCTCCATTGTCCCAACCTCAGGCAGGAGCCTCGGTGCCTTCCTCCCTCCTCCTCCTCAGTCCCCAGGTTCTTGCTGGCTCTCTTGGGTTTTGTTCTTCCAGTATATACCTTCTCTGCGTCTCTAAAGGCTGTTGACAGAGGAACTGAGAGAGTGAAAGGAAGCAAAGTTAACTAAAAGAAATAAGGAGAAAAAGAGTAAACAAATATTTGGCTAATAGAGGATGCTATCTAACTTTTTGTAATGTAAGTATTAAAACATCTGTGAAGAGCAGTTCCAAATGAGTTTTGTGGTCCCGGGATGGGTGAGTAGTCTCTTAATTAAGCTAATTCGAAGGCAAAATTAATTTTCATGTAATTCATATGTGTATGTAAATTTATGTACAGAGGTGTGCACACAACACAAATGTGTATACATGCCACACACTAGGACCCCACCCTGAAAGGCACTGAAGAATGATGACAACCCTCTGTTACACATCACTATGCATGATCTACAATGGTTGAACTGGTAAGTTTTTTAAGTTGTGACATCAAAATCGATTTTAGCACTGAACTCTTTTGAGGTTTTCTACTATTTAAACTAAAACTGTGAGACCCCCTCCATGACACCAGGATGCGAGGCCAAGTATCTATCATTAAAGGACTGACAAACTGAGAAAACCAAAAGGCTTTTTGTTCAAAAAAAGCCGTGACGTCTACTCCCTAGTTTCATGGTGACAAAAACAAGATGTCAAAACAGCGCTCTCAGTCAGGAACTCATTAAGCCATGGTGTGGCTCTGAACAGAACTTCGAGCTTCCTTAAAGATGCCCATGCAAATATCTAAGAAAACCATTCTGCATTCATCCATTCTTTTTTTTTTTTTTTGAATCATGAATATAATTTATTTATTTTAAGGCACATTTCTTCATTCACCTTTTTTTTTTTTTTTAAGATTTTATTTATTCAATTGACAGAGAGACAGAAACAGTGAGAAAGGGAACACAAGCAGGGGGATTGGTAGAGGGAAAGGCAGGCTTCCCCGTGAGCCGGATGAGAGACTCTATCCCAGGACCCTGGGATCATGACCTGAGCCGAAGGCAGATGCTAAACGACTGAGCCACCCAGGCACCCCTTCGTTTGCCTTCTTATTAATGGTTTAAATTTGAAGCTATTTTTAATGAAATACCAATTTAAAAAACCAAACAGGAAGAACATGAAACCCAAATGAACAGTGAGAATATTACGGCGGTTCAAATGATGCTGTGTCCTGTTAAACATGAAACTCCATGATTGCTTACGTTACTGCCCCATCTAACCAATTTATCCACAAGGTTGGTATTTATAATACATATAAATACGCTTGAGGATACTCTGGAAAAGTTGACCCATAGTCCCCTAGCCCGAGTGACTACGTTCAAGACTAGTCTCACGCTATATTAGAATTTCTACAGGAAAACTGTGTGGACTGAGAGCCCGTCCCTCTGGCAGGAATGTCAAATGCTGTGTTCAGAGGCTCCTGTCTCCTCACTCTGCACCGGCGGTCCCTCCATCAGTGTGGGCTCGTTGCAGTAAAATAGAGTCAGCCAGTCCAACTCCGCCACGTCCCCTACAAAGATCTATGAAGACTTCCTCCGCCTGGTCATCAATTCCCACTCACCGAGTATGTAGGACACCATCCGCTGGGCTCCCTCCCGGAGCCCAGGTGAGAGGAAATGATGGCAGTGTACTCGCCTGTGCCCGATAGCTGGGCTGCATGGGGAGAAGTCAGCAGAACTGCTCCGGGTCCAGCTGCTTGGGCTGGTGTTGAAAAATGTTGAATAATCAAATTGCCCATTTCTGCTCAATTGCTCTAATTTATTATCGCAGGCACTCGGAATGCTAATGAAAACTACCTATCATGCCAGTCCATGTCACTGTACTTTATGATCTTATTAAAATCTCAGCTTTTCTTAGCTCAGTGACAACGAGTAGAGAGTGGGACAGCTGTCCTCCTGCCTCCAGTGTGGTTCATACACCCGCCCTGTCACTGCTAACGGCTGAATGATTTAGGCCAAATGAGCAGCCTTGGAGTGATATTTTTATACCCATGACAGCATTATATAACTTAGAGAAAGGCCATTAGCGAATACAAAGGAATAAGCAGGAGGGGGAGGCAGGTGACAAATGGGCAAGTAAATCTTCGGATTTGACTCTTCATAATAAAATGCCCTTCACATTGAGATTTAATGAGCTGGTTATCTCACCAAAAGGGAAGGGGGAATCTGTCGCCCAAGCTTCTCAGCTTCCCTCAAGATGGACCCAGTTACAAAGGGGAGATGCGAGAACAGCCGACGCCCGGGCTCTTGCCCATACGAGGTGGTATTGACGCCACGAAGCAGCCCTGTTGGGAACCATTAGCAACACTCAGAGCTCCTGCCTGGGACTAGGAAGAGAACCCAGGAGTTCATGTGCATGACCCAAATATGAGAAAAAGCTCATGAATTATGTTAACCATTTAGGCTTTCAGCAGACTTGTTGGTTCTTTGTAGCCACGTCATTGAGATGGAAAGAACACTATTCTGCTAACGCCATATGGTGGGAACTATTGGACAGAATGGCCTAAAGCCATATCGTTGAGAGGGTGGGAGGTGCTGGCAAGAGCCAAACCAAGATTCTCCATTTCAGTATTTTCTTTTCATATTAACTAGGAGAACCATACCACATGAAAGCTCCCAGAGAAAAAGTATCCCTACCATTTTCTATTCAAGAAATATGTGCACTTGCTTTCCTCTTGTGCATGATTCATTCATAAGAGAAAAAAATACTTGATATTTATGTGCATATGTTATCATTTCTCAGAGTTCTCTGAGTTTTTCATTGTAAAGCAAATATTAGCCTTTGTTCTAGATGGTGCTCATATATAAAGTGCCATTTTTATTATATACAATACACATGTAATATACACATGTATTTATGTGTTGCCTATATGTATATGTAACCATATAAAATTATTTTTTTAAGATTTTATTTATTTATTTGACAGACAGATCACAAGTAGGCAGACAGGCACAGAGACAGTGGGGGAAGCAGGCTCCCTGTTGAGCAGAGAGCCCGACGCGGGGCTCGATCCCAGGGCCCTGAGATCATGACCTGAGCCGAAGGCAGAGGCTTAACCCACTGAGCCACCCAGGTGCCCCATAAACATATAAAATTGTTAATGCCCACCAAGCTCACCACCTTATGGGTCCTAAGGCAGATTCTGGTAGTCATCAGATCCTACATCCTTAATATGGGTAATCTTCCTTTGAAGAGTAGGTGTTCATTCTGTTAGTCCAGGTATTCAAAGAGAGTAATAAACAGGACACGGACATTTGTTTCACATCTCTCTGGACCCTACTATCTGCCTTTCTTGCCAGCCCAGTATCTTTGATCGCATGCTCAAAATGGATTATGCTAACCTTACTTCCCATCCCCCCACCCCTGCCACACATACACCCCATATTCACAGGCCCCAGGGCTTCTGTACTCACCCATTTACTGTTTGAAATTCCTAACTCTGATGTCCAGATGTCTGATGTGTATGTCTCTCTCTGTCTCTATCTCTCTTGCTTGTAAGGGAATTCCTTCACCTTTATTTTTAGAATCATTGTTTTTAGCAGTAAGACATGTCCCAATAGCAGTAAGACATGTCCCAACACAGGTTCTTGCCATCACCTCCAAAGAATGAAAATGATGGAAGTTTACCACACAGACCTCTCCCCCTAAGGGAGCTATCTTCCCCTGAGGGGGCTGAATTGGGATGCATTCAAACATAGTTTCACTGTACGAAGAAATACTCTTCCTTCTACCTTATCACCCTTTCATTGGGCCAGACTCCTTCCTTCTCTATGCTGATATTTTCTCTTCCTGCAATCTGGCTTCTACCAGGCTCTCTTCAATTCCTCATAAATATCCATACTATTCTGTATCCCCCGCTGTGGTCAGGTTTTACCTTCTTGTTGGCTGCCTCCATTCCAGGCATATAATGGAATGTGGCTATTCTTAGGGATGATGATTAATAAAATGTCTTCTTAACCTCACATTCTTGCATATACTAGATTGAGCTGCATTTAGCTGGAGGTACTACCAGATAGGAGAAGGATTAGAAGAAAAGCAAATGAAAAAAAAATAAGTAAATTTGGAACTAGCTAGCCCTGACATTAACTGATTTATCTGGAATTCACTAAATGATATATAAAGATCCAACTTACACAGGGGGAAACAAATGTTAGCTGCATGCTGTTAAACCATAACCTAATGATCATGTCAATATTGCCCATGGAGGTGTTGCATTCTGAAACTTGTCAAATTTAACCAAAAATTGAGAATAAGGAAAATACTAGTTTTCTATTCTATTCATCACCTACAGCTCAAACTGTTTTATATGTCTGAAGGTATCTATGTGGATACCAGGGAAACAAAACTGTTTTCATGTTAGACTCAGCTTTTTTATTCTACTCACTCACTGCTGGAAACAACATTGCCATAGAAGGAGAAAGACAGGATACAGCATGAGTTCTTTCTCAGCAGGCCAAAATCAAGCCCTGTAGTCTATTTCAGCTCTCCTCTGGGTAGGCTTTCTGTGTGTAGATGTATTTGTGTGTGCACATGCAGCATGCGAGTGTGTGTGTGTGCATGTGTGTGTTTGCTAACCGTCATTGCCATTCACCTGTGAAAAAAAATCTTCAGAGAGGGATTGGAATAATAGCTGTGGCCTTTAAAGGCAAGAACCACTTATTATTCATTCCAGGGGATGAGAGGCCATATATGTTATTGTCTCAAACCTGACTAATGCTCTCTTCTTTGTTTGGTGCTTCAACAAACATAAAGAACCCTATGGCAGAGGTGGGCAGGGTAAGTCTGGGAAATAAGAAGAGCTTCTTTGCTATCACTGTCTGTCCTTTTATTGGTCTTTCCATGCTACCCCTCTTGCTCTGCCATAGAAAAAAAAAAGATATGCATAATCTGGTCACACTAGTATGTTGGTTATTCAATATGTCCTTCTGATAGATGTGCACATTTTCACAGAAGGTCATCAGGATAACCTAATAGCTAACAGAAGGAAGAAAAGTATAGAAGGTAAAATCCAAAATATCAATAAAAACAGTGGGGTAGGTATTTAAAGGGGAGTAGAGAGAGATAGCCTGCCATTTCTCTATATTCTACTACGTAGTCTATCACTTCCTCTGCTAACAACGATATGCGGCATGGAAAAAAAACTGAACTCATAGACTGTGAGTCTATTAGTTATATCGAGAGTAATTTTCCAGTGTGAGTAGAAAGCTTAGAGACAAGTCATGACATATATTCTAAAACTATAGAAAAGGAAAAAATTGAGGCAATCGTTAACTCCAAGGAAAACAAACGGTACAATAAGACAATGTAATATATTGCCCCACTTGGCTCAACTGTAAACACTGACTATTTATTTAATAAGTAATTTGGGAGGATAGAGTGGTGCAAGTTATGTGGAAGCTGTAGTGTAAGAGTTAAATCTTCATCTTTTATCAAGAAAAATTTTAAATGTCTAAAACTAAAAATTTAATAAATAGCAATGTTACTTAGAAACATGGAATAGAAGAAAATTAAAGGAGTTAATAGTATCTGCCTCTGCCAAATGAATGATTGGGAATGGGAACAGGGAGCTGCTCATTATCATTAGAGTAAGTGTTGTAGATCATTTGATCCTTTTCCAGTAAATACATGTATTTTGAAAAAAAAGTATATTAAAATATTTTCTAAAAGCCCAGGTTGGGGGAAATCAAGAGTTCTCATTTTGCAAGATACACCGTAGTTCCACAAATCTAGACCAATAAAAGAAAAGGATTGTATTTCCCTGTCTGTTCTTCTTTAAGAATGAGGAAACTTTTTCCAGTGTTCTCCCAGGAGGGTCTCACCTCATATCACAGTGTCTAGAACTGGTAACATACCCATCCTTAAACCAATTGCTGACAAAGAAATGAGATACCATGAAAAACTTGGACTAATCAAAAATTAACTCTTGAGTCATGGAATGAAAGAAGAACACCCAAACACATCAGGTGTTCTGCCAGTAAGGAAGAACAGAAGAGATTTGGTTGGGTGGTTAAGCAAAAGTGTCTGTGGTCACACAAAACTGTTTTGATAAGAACCATTCTTCATTGCTCTTTCCTTTTTGTTTTTGTTTCAAATTGGTGGAGGAATACTAGAAGGCTACAGGAGTAAAATACATGTGAGATCTTATACATGGGAACATATCAGGACTTGATGTTTATGGGCTTTAGGCTTATACTCATGAGGAAGGAAAAGTGTCATATACATAATACCAGTACACCTACATCTGGAACTATGTGTTACTGACTTTTATTTTTTAAAAGTTTTTTATGAAAGGATCAGCTTTTACTCCTGGTTATGTATTGGTTCTCAGTGTTTAAACCGTCACATGAGCTCGACAACAACTAATAGTTCACAAACAGCTTGAGTTATATAAAGATCATTTAAACTATACATCTGTGAAATGTACCAAGAGGGGTCTTGACTCTTACAAACCACACACATCCAGATAATGCTTTGCTAGAAACCTTATTTCCTAAAGGACTAGGCCTGCCTGATATAGTTGTGAAGGTAATGCATTCACGGCTTTGGGACATCATATCATTCTAATCTATGCAGTATACATCTTCTGCAGGCGTCCTCAGTAGCCCATGTGAGAAACTCAAATATAACCAGTTAGTGTTAACTTGAAGGCATGCTGAAGAATTACCTGATATAAGGTAGGATTTTGATAACTGTCTCAAGTTTGGGCAGCACCAATCTTGGAAGATCAAGACCTATCCCTGTAATTTAACTCCGTAACTTAACAGCTATTGACTGAGTAAATTAGATATTCTAATCTCCAGTTTCCTGATTTGTAAAATGAAAGAAGAAATAAAAGTAATCCCAAATGTGTGGAACTATTATGAGGATCAAATTACATAATTAATGTATCATAGCTTTTAGTCCATAATTATCATCCAATAAATGCTTGCCATTTATTACATTACTCTTATTTCAGTGTTGCTTTAAAGACTAGGTGAAATGATGCATACACAGTCTTCAATAAACTGCAGGGAAAGAGTAGCAGCACCACCACTGAAGTATCTGGAGGCGCTTTGTTTACAACTTTTATGATGTGAATGATTCATTGTGGAGTTGGGCAACCCAGTGGTCCCATATAGGAGTGTCCAATACCTGCTAGGTATTATTATTGGTATTAATAATGTCTGATCCTTCTTCTCAAAGGCCAAATGAATGATCTTCTCCTACTCGATGCACAGAGTGTTTGGGCTACATATTGCTATTAACTTTTTCAAGGAGGCTCTGAAGTTTTCTCTAGTTTTATTAAGATAATGGACACATAGCATTGTTTAAGTTTAAGGTGTATAATGTAATGATTTGATATATATTTTACAAAATGATTACAATGACAAGTTAGTTAATATCCACATGTCACATAGTTATAAATTTTTTCTTGTGATGAGAACTTAAAAATGTGTTTTATATATATAGAAAGAAGTAAGATCTATATATCTTTCTATATATATAAAGATCTAATCCTAGATTTGAAACAATATGGATGGACCATAAAGTCATTATGCTAAATGAAACAAGTCAGAAGGAGAAGAACAAATATTGTTTGACCTCACTTATATGTGGAACCAAAGAAATCCAAACTCAGAAACAGATATTAGATTTGTAGTTGCCAGAGGTAGGGGACATGGGTGACGAATAGGAGAATTAGGTGAAGCTGGTCAAAGGTACAAGCTTTCAGTTATAAGATAAATAAAATTCTGGTGAATATAATATACAACATGATGTTCATTTTATTTTTTTAAAGACTTTATTTATTTGACAGACAGAAATCAAGTAGGCAAAGAGGCAGGCAGGTGGGGGTTGGGAGGAAGCAGACTCCCTGCTAAGCAGAGAGCCCGATTCGGGGCTCGATCCCAGGATCCTGGGATCACAACCTGAGCCGAAGGCAGAGGCTTTAACCCACTGAGCCACCCATGCGTCCCCATGAAGTTCATTTTAAATCAATTTCTTGTTAGAATGGAGGAAGGATCCATGATAGAATTTGCTCCTGAGTCTGCTACTCTAGTGACAATCCAAGAGATAGTCTGACAGGCTCTTGGCGGGGTCATGTGAATTTAGGCTTTTAACACATCTCAGCACCGCAGGCTTCCATGGCTCTGGGCTGATCCTGTGACACTAGGCTCCCAATAAGCTCCTACAAACCTAAGGCCCACATGGTCACCTACAAAACCAGGACCCTGGCCAGGTTCATCATGAGGCTGGCTATCACAGACCCATGATTTTGACCTACCCCAACACTGGGTGCATCCCAACACCAAAACAGCCCCACAGACTCAACCTCAATCTGGCCTCTAAAGCTCTGGGTTATAGACTTGACCTAGAGCCAGGCAGGTCCCCACAGCCCTAGCTTCCAGGTTGAATCTTATGAAGCCAGACTCCTTGCCCATCCCTACTGGATCAGTTTCTGCAGACCCAGAAAGTAGGTTCATCACTAGTCCCCAGTTTCTGGTCAGCCCTTTAGGACTCAAGATGCCTATCCCCCCACACAGACCTAGATCTCAAATACATCACCACAGACTCAAGGACAAGTCCTGCTCCATTGAACACGGGGTTAAGCCTGCTCCCACATACCCAGGCACCAGGATGGTTCCATATACCCAAAGACCAGGCTTTCTCAACTTTTAACTGAGACAACATGTCTACCTACAGAAGCTTGCCCACAGACCCCACCAGATGGTCCACACAAAATCTCTGGATGGGCTGACTGGTGGTGAAGGGCTTTCCCTGCTGAAGCCGGTCTTTAAGATTGGAAAGGGTGCCTATTTCCTCAAATACACAGACACCAACTAAGGCCCCAAGGATCATGAATAATCAAGGACACATGACACCACCAGAGGAAACTAATGAAACTTCTAAGACTGACATTAAAAAAATGAAGAGCTGTGAATTGTCTAAGGAAGAATTCAGGATAATCCTCTTAAAGAAATTCAGTGAAATACAAGAAAACACAAATGAACAACTAAAGGAAATTAGGAAAGATTGCATGAATAAAATGAGTTCAACAAAGGAGTAGAAACTATTTTGAAAAATCCAGAAATCCTAAAGTTGAAGAATACAGTGACAGAACTAGAGAATTTACTAGGGACTCTTGATTTCATTTGTGAATTCAAGCCTTATGTTGGGTGTAGAGATCACTTAAAAAAAAAAATACATTTTGGGGCACCTGGGTGGCTCAGTGGGTTAAGCCTCTGCCTTCGGCTCAGGTCATGATCTCAGGGTTCTGGGATCGAGCCCCGCATCGGGCTCTCTGCTCAGCAGGGAGCCTGCTTCCTCCTCTCTCTCTGCCTGCCTCTCTGCCTACTTGTGATCTCTATCTGTCAAATAAATAAATAAAATATTTTAAAAAAATACATTTTAAAAAAGAAAAATAGAATTACCTTCTGATTCAGAAATCCTACTCCTGGTTATATCCTAAGGAAAGGAAATCACTATCTTGAAAAGATATCTGTATCCTTATGTTCATTTCAGCATCATATATATATAAGGGTTCACCACCAGATAAATGAATAAAGAAAATGTGATATATATATATATAAAATATGAAATATTAGGCAGCCATATTAAATAAGGAGGAAATCCTGCCTTTTGTGACAACATGGAGAGACCTTGATAGCATTATGCTAAGAAAAATAAATCAGGCAAAGAAAGGCAAAGACTGTACATTCTCACTTATATGTAGACTCTAAAAAAGCTGAACTCATGGAAATAGAATGTTGGTCACCAGGGGCTGGCGGTGAGGGAAATGGTAAGATATTAGGCAAAGGATACAAATTTCTAGTAATAGATTAGTAAGTTCTAGAGATCTAATTTAAAGCATGGTGAATATAATAAACAGTACTGTATTATATATTTGAAAGTTGTTAAGAGAGTAAATCTTAAATATTATTACCATATTTACACACACACAAACATAATTATGTGAGTATCAAGGTGTTAATATCATTGTGATAATCATTTCTCAATATATATATGTGTAGCAAATCATCAAATTGTACCCCTTAAACTTATATGAGTTTATGTTAATATTATCTCAGTAATGCTGGGGGAAAAACAATAATGCACACTTATTGAAAAAAAAATTAGAGAATATTAAAGAGTATCAGGAAACGTATTAAAATTTCTAAAAGTCCCACTGCCCAGAGATGAATTCCGTTAATAGTGTTAGCATATGGAGGAATTTTTTTTCTTGTCATTTAACTGTGTGTATATTTGTAAAACTGGCATAATAATTTATAACCTGCTTTGTCTTTTCCTTAATAACATGAATATTTTTCAAAACATTAAAGTCTCTGACAACAAGAGAGAGAGAGTCTGATGGACTGGATTGTCCCAATATAAAACTTTAAATGGAGACAGCCAAGAAATTCACTTCATTGTACTCCACCTCATTCAGTATCAATATTAATAGTGAAAACAATGTGGGTAATGCCCTACTTATCAGGTAATCGGATTTCAGGCATCATCAGCCATCTGTAACAGAAGTATGACATTTTTTTAGTAGAGAGGAATCCAAGCACAATATACTGTGTAAATGATTCTGCTTTATGAGGTCTATAGGAATACTTCTCTCATTATCATATATTATATATACTGCGTCCCTTTTAACAAACAGAAATTATCTTCTGTGTATATTATATTAATGTCTCCAATCCTCTCCTGAATGTTCTTTCCTTTCTTAGTTATCTATTATGCCAATGATAATGGTGGTACCAATGATGTATCTAAATGTTCTAATAGTTTCTGATATATGGTAGGCATTGCATAAAGTTTAATTCTTTTTTACACCATCATAGTAACTTGCAGCTGTGCTCAGTATCCCATGTGTTCTCAGGTCACCTTTGAATATATTGTAGATACTAAGTCCTTACAACAGTCCATAGGCAAGGTGGAATTCCTGTTAGTCCATTTATGCTGATGGAGAAGTTGATCATTGGTAGATGTTACAAGATTATGTGGGTGATGAGGTACCTGGCTATGACAGAAATCCAGGTTTTTTGGTCTCTGCTATAGGATCCTACTTGGAACAACCGTGGTCTCTACATACAACGTAGGATATAGAACAGACCCTTTTTAGTTTAATTAATTAATAAATTTCAGCCCCAAATGATGTTCAATTCTATATCATTAAGAACATATTTCTGATAGAAAGCTCTCCTTTCACATCATAGATGTATTATGACCTTTACATTATACTTAGTGACCCACCAACCAGGGAAAGACAATAACAGTGTAATTCCTGGGCCTAGTCATAACAACCACTAACAGTTATGGCCCACTTGCTACACGCCAACCACATTCTTTGTTCAGTCTTCAAATAAAACAAAACCTCACTGAACTATATCCTATGATTTTCCCCAAATTATAAGAGAACTATAGCTTTTAGAAAAGTTAAGTAGCTTGCCCAAGGTCAGAGCTGTAGTAAGTGGGATGGCATGGGAGCTCAGATCCAGGTGTTTTCAATTCCAAAGCTCAGGCTCTTGGAACACTAATTTCCATAGCAGCCCCCCTGCTAAAAATGTTATTTAGGTCTAAAATTCTCTGCTAAATTTTCTGAGTCACAGTCACCTAATCCTCCTGAGCTTGGCTCTACAAAACCTAAAGAAAACACAGTTTAGATGTTCTCAGGTGAAGAGAGCCACCTCCAAACTCCTGCACTAAAATTTCAATACTTCGGGCACCTGGGTGACTCAGTGGGTTGAGCCTCTGCCTTTGGCTCAGGTCATGATCTCAGGGTCCTAGGATTGAGCCCCATATCAGGCTCTCTGCTCAGAGGGGAGCCTGCTTCCTCCTCTCTCTCTCTGCCTGCCTCTCTGCCTACTTGTGATCTCTCTCTCTGTGTCAAATAAATAAATAAAATCTTTAAAAAAAAATTTCAATACTTCATTTACATTAACTTTGCTAAACTGTTACTGAGGCAAAATGGGAATCTGCTCACTTTACTGCTAGTGATGCCGCACTTCGTAAGAATGTGTTTGGTCTTTGTCCTCATTTCTTGCACAGAACTCCTGAAACCTTCTGAATTTCCCATGAAGAAAGCGGTAAAGGACTCTTCTGTTATGTTAATAAGGCAAGTACTGGAAAGCAGCTGAGGATGGGGGCCAGGTGCCTGTAAAGCCAACCAGGTGATTAAAGGGGTGGAGCTTTCAGTCCCACCCCTGATCTCGGGGGCGGGGAGAGGGGCTGATGGTGATTTGACCATCATGACCAAGTAAAGAAACCTCCGTAAACCCAAAAGGATGGGGTTTGGAGAACTCCCGTGTTGAAGGAGATGTGGAGGCTGAGGGCGAGTGACCTGCCTAGAGGAATCATGGAAGCTCGCCCCAGACATCTCTTCCATCTGCCTGTTTCGAAGAAACCAACAATCCAGTAAGTAAAATGTTTCTCTGAGTTCTAGGAGCTGTTCTAGCAAATTAACGGAAACCGAGGAGGGTATGGAGGAACCTTCTATCTATGTTGGTGGGTCAGAAGCAGAGGTGATCATTTCGGCTTGTGGTTGGAATCTAAAGAGGGGGGCCGCAGTCCTCTAGGACTGAGCCCTTGACCTTGGGGTCTGATAGTATCCCTAGATAATGTGGGAACGAAGTTAAATTGTAGGATATCCAGCCGGTGTCGGAGAATTCCTTGGTGGTGTGGGGAAGAAAAATATACATGGGAATTGGTGTCAGAACGGAATTGCTCTCCTTGATGGGCATTTTGTGTGTCTTGCATATTGCATATTGCATATTTTGAGTATTATTTTGTATATTGTCACCCTTGGCTTGGTGTTGGGCTCCCCTGACGGTCACTCTTGTTCAGACGGTCCATGTTGTTGGATTTTGCGTACCACACTACGGTGTTAAGTACTTGAGAAACCCTTTGTTTCCCTGCTACCCCAGCTTCTTTTTGTCCTTCTAAATTTAATAATTAAAGCCACCACCATCATCCTCGTATAAGAATTTCCAGAGATAAGAAGCTCACATTTAAAGAAACTCCATGTCTACAAATTTCCCGTTAAAATAGGGGTTCTGGGCTGAATCTAATTAACATTTAACGCCTTGGGCTATTCCTTAAGCAGATCTGAAAACTTAAATGGGCCCCAAAGGGTCATGCCTCCATTAGATTATTAACCTTACCTGGGGAAAGATGGGGGAGAAAGTCCTTACCCTGAGAGGCTGTTGGAGGAACCCTGTAGTTGAGAGAGTTCAAAATAAAAGTTAGAACAACAACAGACTCCACGCAAGTGTTCCATACAGCCAGGATCACTCACCCAGTAAGTAAGGAAGAGATGGGGTGGCCTCCCCACAGACACCTTTCTTTACAGCCATCAGGGGAGCTCCATGAAGCCATTTTTATCACTTGACTAATTCTTGCAAATATCTTGTAAACTCTCTTTTTGCAAATATCATAAAATTGTCAGTGCCAACTGAATCTCTATTATTTATAGACTCTATGGACACTGAATCTCTATTATTTATAGTCCAGTATCAGAATGGTAAAAATTCATCTTTTTTCCTATTTAACAACAACTCATTCTTAACCATGTGTAGTTGGCTAAGCCACAGCACAGTGATTCAAAGGACAAGAAAGCTGAAATCATGAAGAAAAAGATCCATCTTTCTCTTCTTTACTCCTTCTGTTTGATTGATCTGAGGTTAGAACTACCTGTGATTTACTTCTGTGGGTTTCCATGATTTCTTCCAACTTATCTGCAGGGTGAGCAGGGGGAATTGGGGATGGCGGGGGGGTGTCCTATGGGTCCATTTGCCCCTGGCTCAGTCTCAAAGATCTAGCTTCCACAGAACAGTTCACAAAAGGCTCTGGGGGAAGCAGTGGCAAGAGGTTGTTAATGGAAGTATCTTAACGGTAGAGAAACAAAACTCCCAGCTTGGGCTTAGTTTCCCCCATTTTGTTTAAAATGAATGGCCAATCACTTTCAAATGTTCTTCTTCTTCTTCTTTTTTTTTTTTTTAACTTCCCCATTCCCAGCTTTCTACTAGATGAATTATTCAATGGTGTATTCAAGACCACATTTGTAGTGAGCAATAATTTTACTAGGGAGATGCCTTGAATATAAAAAAAAAAAAAAATCATCATTGCAACAAAGGAAATTTGAAAGGAAGACAATACCAACAAATATTTTTACCACGTGCATCTGGTGAGTATTAGGTAACTGATGTGGGCATAGTCTCCCAAAGAAAAAACTGAAAGACTCGAAGGGAAATAAAGCCAGAATTCAGAGCAAATTGATAAAAAGTAAACATGATGCATTTAATTCTGACCACTTCCCCGTTGCTCCCCTCCCCCACCAACCCTAAACCCAATATAATTGCTTCCATCTCCTTTCTAAAGCATAAATAGTTCGAACTTCTTCCAGTTACCAGCCAAAATCCCCACCTATTCCCCAAAACTGCACTCAAGGCCACTTTTCCTATGAATCCTCTTGCCCCTCATTCCCTTGCTCTGAGCCCTGTGTCCTATAGTTTTGCCTTTAGTTTTGGTTACTTACTATTCATAAGAACTTCTAAATTCTTTCTTCACATTTCCTGTATGCCAGCCATGTCTCCCCAACCAGAGTGCTTACTTCTTGAGAGCAGGAACTGTATCTTACATTTCCTTTGTATTTCATAAAGAACCTAGCACGATGGGAAGAATGGAGTTGATTTTGTTGAATGATCTACTGCCTGGTACAGCTTATGTTTCTTGATCAAACCATCCTGAACATTCACCTTCTAGGGCTTGAAATACATTTTTTTTTTTTTAATTCAGAACAGAGAGATGTTTGATGTATGATGAGATACTTGGTGGTTTGTGTTTGTGGTAGGTAATTCATCTTTCTTGCTGCTACTGTAGCTCTGACCTGTCTTGGCTCCCACAGCCTGAAGTAATGTTACATCATTGATCTGACTTGGATTGAATCTTCTATGTGTCGAAAAGGCATGTACTCGGAGTGTGTTTTCACTCAGATTTCGTACACATAATCAGCCCTAAGAACACCATGTAGGTTGAGGATAATTAGAATTTTAATTGCATCTGTACACATAGGCTTGGTATTGAAGTTGGTGGTAGAACTGTGGAAAACCTCATCACACAGGGAACCCTGGCCTCCCACTGGTTTCTGCTCTGCTCAGTCAAGAGTTTTAAGTGTATTGACAAGGCTGGTAAAGCTTGCTTGCTTGCTTGCTTGCTTCCTTCCTTCCTTTTTTTCTTTCCATTCTGCAGTTTAAAGTGAACAAATGCACGTTGGGGGCATTCCACAATAATTAGGCACTTATTTCCTTCTACCGTGAACTGCCCTTGCCATGGAAGTCCTTTTGTTCTTCTGAAGATGCCTCATTGTCTAATTGTGTGTTTGTTGGTGTATTTGTTTGTTTCCCCCCCTTTATCACAGGAAAATACACATTTTAAATGTTGAATGGTACTTCTAAGCTTATCCTGAAAAACAGCAGTTTTCTTCTCCATCCCATTCACTCCTAATTCTTGCTCCCCTGAGGAAACCCCTTTCAATGTTTGGCTATTCTTTCCTATTTACTTCTGTATTTGTACATACTGTTTCTCTACTACTTTCCTGAATTTTTCTTTAAAGCTTTATATATTCTCTATAGAATACCTAGTAGGGAGGATGAGAACCTAGTCCTCTTAAATACTTAACACACCCACTCACACACACACACAAAGACATGCACACACAACACAATCACATTCACTCATAAATACCTTATTCCGTCAATACAGTTACTCTCTTCTTCCAATGAAGCTATATCACATTTTTTGTTAGATTACTAGTAATGGGTTTATATCACCAAAACTATGAAACAGTCATTCACAGCTGAACTATATAGTTCATCATAGTCATATTTGCTCATAAAATGTTAACTCCTTCCTGGTGGCCCTCTTTACCCCATGTTAATTTTGTTTGGTGATCTCTGTATGGCTCACAAGTCTATCTACAGAGTCACTAACAGATTTGAAGACATCACCTGAATATACTCAAACAACTCAGATGTTCTCCTTATTATCTTGCTGGAGATCTTGCTCCAGGAGCCTAGATGTTTCCTGCTCCAGTTCTGACGGATTCCCCGCTAAGCTGGAAGCTCACAAGATCTCAGAACCTGTGCCATCATCCTGGGAATCCCTTTGGCTTCTCTTTTGCTTTGGAGCTCTTTCCTGGATTCTGGACTTTTCTCTTCCAAGTTTTCTCTCTTGTTTACATGTGCATATCTTCCTGCAGTTCCCTAAGAAAAGAAAATGTTGGGATTTTCCTGTCTGAAAATGTCTTTTTTCTATCCCCCTTGATTAGGGATAGCTTGGCTAGGTAGAGAATGTCCGGTTGCAAATCATTTCCTTTTGAATAGAGAAGACTGAGGACATCTCTCCTCATGTTCTTTTATTTTTTTGACTCTGGAAACATTTAAGAACTTCTATTCGAGATGCTGTGAAATTTCAAAGTATTATGTCTCACTGTGGATCTTTTATTTTCCTTCATTCTGTATTTCAGAAATGTTCTTAATTTATGTCATGCCCTGCCATTTGAATTTTGTTTTATTTTATTCTGGGCAATTTCTTTTTAAATACTATCTACCTTTCCGAATGGCTATTATTTGAACACTAATTTCCAAGTTAAATTCCTTAAATTACTTATGTTTTCTCAACTAATTTTCATATCTTTTGTTCTAGGTTTGGGAGTTTTTTTCTCAACCATTAAGTTGAAACTACAAATATTTTCCATGGAAAATGGGTCTTTAGATATTTTAAATGTTGGTGTCCTATTTTTAGTCCTCAGAGCTCCTTTTTTTGTTCTGCTACTTTTTTAAAATAGGATTTTTTTTAATGTTTTATACTTGTCTGTCTTATCCCTCTAAGAATGTTAATCGTAGATGCTTTTCACTTCCCCATTGTTGTTTTGTATCTTGTTTTTTTAGTTCGTCTTATTCCTTCCTCTTATATTGTCTTTATTTTCCTCAGTTACTTGATTCTCTTTCAATTTTGGTGTATCCTTTTGGTTTCTTGAGGCTTTCCTCAAAGGTCTGGTTATCATTGGCCATCTATTCATATTTAAAAATGAAGTGTGTACTCCCACCCTGATTCAAAATCTCGGGATGGGCAGGGCTCCTCAACTGATAAGCTTTAGGGTTAGGTAATTAGGTTGATGCTGCTTGTCTTGTTTGAGGGCCTGCAAATGTTAGGATCTAATGTTCTTCTAAGTCGTGTTCATATCCTTAGAGAAGAACCCACCAATTTCCTGCATGAGTGCTACAAGCACTGTCTGAGACCAGAGGTGGGGAAAGGGTGTGTCATGGTCTCGCTGTTCAATATATTTACTGTCACTCTCCCTGTTCCAAGCATGGTGCACCTTCCTTTCTGTAGCTGAACCTGAACGGTTTCTCTACAGCTGGTTTGTTTCAGCTTCTTCAAAGTAAACCACGTCTGATCAGCACAGGGCAGCCACCTTGTGTGATGGGGAAAGTATCTGGGGGTCTATCTGAAATTGTTTAAGCGTATTTCAGAGGATTGTTTAAAATTAATCCTGCTGGCTGATTGACTCACCACTCACAACCTCACCTTCATTTTTGGTTGTTACACTTGGAACTGCACTGGGCACATACGAGGCACTCAATAAATATTTGTTCAACTAATGAATGATTTACAACTTTTGACTCTGATTCCTGAGCATTTTTCATGTTTTACTGTAGACTCCTACCCTGCTGTCTGGGGTTCAGCCTCTTTAGATATACTACTTTAGCTATCCCTCTTCTACCCAGATTAACTTCTCCTCACTGCTCTTTAATCCTTTCCTTCTCTTCTGTCTTTGTGGTCTTTGTGGGTTTATGCAGTTTGTTCCACTTTTTTTTCTTTTTCCATTTTCATTCCTTTGTGCCATTTTTGTAGACAATGGAGATGGGAGAGATGAAGAATATTATGTACTCAATGTGCTGCAAAGCTCAGTGAAGGATTTTCTGTTTTGATTGTCATAATTACATATATTCTATTTATTTATAGAAAGGGAGGGGGGGAAGGGGGTGAGGGACAGAGAGAAACTTAAGCAGGTTCCACACCCAGTGTGGAGTCCAACACAGGACTCAATCTCACGACGAAATCATGAGCTAAGCTAAAATTAAGAACTGGACACTTAACAGACTGGGACCCCTACATATATATTAAATATATTTTAAGTGAAAAATTTCAAGCATTGAGATTGTATAGGAAGCATAAAAAGTGAAGTAACATATGTATCCACACCTGCTTTGAAAAGTCCTGCTGTTTAGGTCATCTTTGCTTCAGATTTATCTTTGACTTAGTATCTGTCCCTGTCCCTTGTGTGCCCACTGTCTTCTCTCATTTTTAAAGAATCAAAGTATCTCATAGATACAGAGGTAAAACCTCCCTTAACTTTATTCAATTTTATTTCCTTCACTCCTCAAAATAGGTACTTCATTTGATCTATCTTATTCCCATCTGTTGGAGATCTTAATGTCCATGTATGTAGCCCTAAATAATTAATGGTTTTGGGGCACCTGGGTGGCTCAGTGGGTTAAAGCCTCTGCCTTCGGCTCAGGTCATGATCCTGGGGTCCTGGGATTGAGCCCCACGTTGGCCTCTCTGCAAAGCAGGGAGCCTGCTTCCCTTCCTCTCTCTCTCTCTGCCTGCCTCTCTGCCTACTTGTGATCTCTGTCTGTCAAATAAATAAAATCTTAAAAAAAAATTAGTGGTTTTATTTTGCATGTTTGAAATTCTATGTAAATAGTGTTGTATTATACATATTGTTCTGTAACTTCTTCATATGCAACACATTTTCGTGATGTGTATGTGTTGATGTGTTCACATAACAGCTATCAGGTGTTCCAAGCGTATATTCTGTATCTTTTACCTTTGTCTATCTTAGAGTAAAAGCTATCCTAGAACACAAATCGGGTCCATAAAACACTTTGTGTACCACCACTACAAAGAAGCAGCATAATTTTAAAAGTCTGGATTGAAATCTGGAATCTTTCATTTACTAGCTATGTAGTTTAGGGCAAATTACTTAACCTCTCAGACCTTGGTATCATCATTTATAAAATTTAAACACTGAGAGTGCAGACTTTATCATTGTATTAAGTAAGCATGTAGATTTCAGTACAGTATATTGACAACAATAAATAGTCAAATAATGCAGCTGCTGTTATATAATAGCAACAATTCGCTGACTCAGAATCTTGGAACTGGCATTTCCATTATTTTAGGATGTTCTGGTTTGCTTTACAAAATCCTCTCCAAGTAGTAGTCTGGCCTCTGAACACCTTCAGTGACCTGAAATTCTTTGAGTTCATCCTAGTTTTGGGCAGCTCTATGAATATTGTGCTCCCTATAAGGAATTAAAAAAAAAAAAAAAGTCTCCCTGTAGCTTCTGCAGAATCAGTCCTAGTTCTACCTCTTGGGACCAGGCAGAGCAAGTCTAATCCCTCTTCCATATGACAGACTTTCAAATATTTGAAGACCAAGATCAAGTCCCCCTGAGTCTAATTATATCAAAAGTAGGGGGAAAAATATAGAAAAGGATGGGAATTGGTACGTGTCAGTGATGGATGAAACCTCACCTACGGAAACAAATCGACAAAAACAGAGATAAATACCTTAGAACTTCCCCTTCTGCTGGTTCCTCCAAAAGAAGGAGCTCTCAGCAGAAGCTCCCTTTGAAAAAAAAAGATCTTGTAAGTGCTATTGAAACTTTTCCTTAGTACTTTTTGGGGATCAGCCTTGATGGTATTAACATAAGTGCTATCAAATGGGCTGGGAAATAATCTTTAAACATATAAAGAGAGTCTTTATTGTAACCTGTTATACTTTAAGCCTGGAATAGATAGTAATAGAAGGGGAAGTTCTGGTTTTACAAGGCAATAATGTGGTGCCTGTGCAGTCAAACTTTATTGTGAGGCAGACCATAGAATAGTTTATCCTCAAGAAGCTCTCTGACAAGTAAAGAACTACCACTCCAGAGTTGGGATCAGTCACAGAAAAGAGTTTTGTTAATAAACACAGTTCTGCTTTCTAATTCCCTAATTGAGTTTCTGACTTTTACTCTAGATATTATGTTCGAAACACACACACACACACACACACACAACGCACATACCCCTTTGTTGTATCTTCAAGTGAAAACCACTTTTTAAAACTGCCCACTTAGATAAAAAACATTAACACACGAAGACTTCCTTTCCCCAGTCCTCAGCAGATTTGCAATCTGCAGGGTCCTCTTTGAGACGTGAATGAATCTACTTCCGTTCTTTGGACAAGTTGTTCCTCCCGAAGGTAATGAAAGGTTAGAGCTGAGGTTGGCAAACTATGGCCCTCGAAACCCAGGCTGCTACCTGCTTATGTGAGCTAAGAATAGTCTTAACATTTTAAAAGGCTTGAAAAAAAAATCAAGATTGGTGTTAAGTGACCTATAAAAATTATGTGGAAATCAAATTTCAGTGTCTATAAATAAAGTTTTATCGCAACCAGGCCACACTTGTTAGTTTACATACATGGTCTGTGACTGCTTTCTTGTTACAGTGGCAAGTTGAGTAGTTTCAGTGGAGACCTTGTACCCCCTAATGTTACACTCTGGCTCTATCCAAACCAGGTGCTCATCCCTAAACTAGGGAATGAAGATCTGGTTAGTGGGAGGAACCAAGAATCTCAGTTTGAAGGGAAAGAGAAAAAAAGTCTGGATGATGTCTTAGGAGGGAAGGACTTAACCAAAACTAGAAAAAAAAAATTGTCAATAAAGAGAACGTGGGCACTGTTCATAGACTTCAATGGAAGTTATGGATCAAAATGACCAGAAGCTCTTAAGTTTCCTTGAAAGCTCATCCCAGATTTGAACAGCTCTGTGAAAATTATGCCCCTTATGGAAGAGGGGGGGAAGGGAAGTCTCCTTGTTGTTTCTGTAGAATTGGCTCTAGGTCTACCTCTTGGGACCTGGCAGAACAAGTGTGATCTGTTTTCCATGACAGACTTTCAAATTTTTGAAGACCATATCCAGTCCCCCTGAGTCTAACTGTATTGAAAATGGAGGGGGGGGGGACAGGAAAGCAAGAAAGAGGAACATTGGTACGTGTCAGTGATGGATGAAGCCTCACACATAAAAACAGATTTTAACTTCCCTCTCCTCCCCAATAGGCTCACTATTCTATAGTAACCATGAAAAACAGTCCTCAAACAAGTGCAGAACTGGCAACTGCTTAGATTTCGGCAAGGATGGAGATGATGGTAGGAGAGGCCATGTGACTTCTGTCTTCCCTTAGTGGTTTCACATGTGGAGTTACTGATGTTGGTGGCAAAGAAAGGAAATAGACCTGCCAATTCTTGGGGTAACAGAAGAGGGGGAAAAAAACACAAAGCACAGTAGTGACTTGTAAAGTTGTTGAGAGATGCTGAACAAATAAAAGTCTCCCAGGAGATTTTCCAGACACGCTGAGTATTGTCGAGAACAACTTGTCAGAGACTTGAACACAGCAAAAAGTACTGAGTGCCTTTTCAGGGAAGTGTTGGGTGTTGTTGAACTGGCCATCGGGGGACTGTTTGATTCTGTAGGGGTGTGCTTCTGTGACCTCTGTTGGCTTGCGTACATTACAGGTCTGTAGGGGGAGAAGAGAAACTGTAGAAAACTGTAAGTCATGCAAATGAATTTTACCCAGCTATAACTGAGTAGAAAAGACAACCTCAAATACTATATTTTTATCATATAACAGGATATTGAATATAGGCTAATATAGGCTAAATATAGGCTAATATTACAAAATTGCCAAATATCCTATAGGACATCTATTACTGCCCTGTAAGATGTTAAACAGTTTTTTCTCCATTAGCATTTCCATTTCAGAATTCCCATGGATATGTACATGTATGTTTACATGTGTGTACATGTGTATGTGTTCTTCAAATTCTTCTGTGGACTAACGCTAACCAGTTTCTTCATTAATGAGTTAGGTATATCGTTGACATATGTTCAGTTTTTGTTCACATGTGAGCTGTTTTTAACTCCCTGGAAAACACATTCTTTAAGCAATATAAAGAATTATATCAATGTATTCATGTATTCACTATAAAAAAATCTTTCAGATATAAAAATAGGTTTTCTTCCAAAGCATTCCTTTTTTTTTTTTTAATGCATTCATTTGTTCTGATGGAAGCTTCTGGAAGTTACTAAAGTGTCTTGAAAAACTCTAGTGTCTTCTGATGGTTTCCAGTCTGTCAGGGCTGCTGATTTCTCCTTTAAACAGAAGCACTGGGCTCCCAGAAGCCTGGAGCAAGCTGCGATGGATGGGAAGCCAATGCAGGAGGTCAGTCTTGCAGACTCCAGAAGCTGCAGCTGATAGAATTCCTTAAATGTGTGCCTGGGTGATCCCTTGTGTCAGAAGTCTTGCGTTCTGCCCTTGAACTAAGACTTTCTGTTCGCTATAGAGTGTGGCTAAAAAAAGTGAAAACCCAAATCAAAAACTTTGTTTTCTAGAAATAGCACCCCGGAAGAAGACGTGGTTTAAACTGCCACCAACTAGCTTAGTAATTTTTGGCTAAGCACTGCATTTCCCTTCCACTTTTTGGTTTGAAGAAGCATCTGATTACCTACTTCACAGGACTTGGAAGAAAGTTTCTAGACACAAAACAGATAATGTCTAAATGTATGAATAAGTGGATGAGCTGAATGGGCTTTTGGTCAATCAATTCCTTAATCTATTTAGTTTTAATGACTACTCTTATTGTGTCCTTTATCCCTGCTGAGTTCAGTCACTAGAGGATGTCCATATCTCCCATCCAATAGACCATGATCCTCCTAAGGGGTTGTACATCTGCTCCATTTCCCACTTTCCCAATTTGCGAAACCCTTCCCTGTGCTTTCAGTCCTCATCAAAATGCTCTACATCCTGATAGGGTTTGGGACACACTACCCTAAAATATGGAAACTTGGCAAATTTTAAGACGCAAGAGTGTGAGAAAATGGCAGAAAAAGGAAGGTCACTGCGACCTCCCCTCTTCCCCTTCTTCCCTGAAAGTGGGAACTAAATCTCCGTGTGGAAGGTATTCCCCCTGTGCTGGGGGGAAGGGAGACATCCCTATCACCAGAGACAGGGAATGTAGGGCCGAGAAAGCTGTGTGAATAAGCCCCATTACTTTTTCACCATTTACTCTTTGTCTTATCAATTCTTCATCAATGTAGTGTTTCTTTGTCTGAAAGGTATAAAAGGCTCCTGCTCTGGTCCCTTCATTTTCTATGAATACTCCCCCTGTATATGTAAAATTCAAAAGAGGGTGTATGCTTTTCTTCAGTTCATGTGTTTTGTGTCCATTTAATTGTCAGGCCCAGCCAAAGACCCAACAAGAGTAGAGGAAAACTTTTTTTCTCCTCTGCGAATTGCATCGCTGAACATTTCCTTTCTCTTGCTGTTAGTGAAAACTGGCTCTTAAAGAAACTCCTTCCACTGCTGTCTTTAACTTGATTACTATTTTCTCTCCTATACTTTCTGTATCACCCAAGGTGGGGTAGGAGTTGTCTTTCCTGCTCCTGGCCATGTCCAGACCGTCTCTCTTCTCCCTAATATTTTCCATGTTTTGATACCCTATTTTGAGAGCATGGCAGCCACTATCTCTGATGGTTGTAATAATCGATGGATGCCCAAGTCAATTCCTGTTACTCACTGAAGCATTAGCTTCTGACTGTCATTCTGTGCAACACATTCCCGTTTAAATTTTGGAGATTTGAGGATGCAGAGAGATGATTCCTCTACCTCCCTATTCTAATTCCTTGAAAGTTTTGAAACTCCAGTGATTTTTGTTGATCTTAGCTCAGCTACTTACTATGTTTTTGATTCTAGCTCAGCTACTTACTGTGACCAACATATATAAACCAGTGGTTCTCAGTTGGGGCTGCCCCCTAGAGGATCCTTGGGAATGTCTGGAGATGTTTCTGCTTGTCATCGTTGGTAGGGACTATTGACATTTCATGTGTACAGGCCAGGAAGGCTGCAAAATATCCTAGAAAGCACAGAGCAAGCCCCTCACAACAGAGAATTATCCAGTTCCAAATGTCAATAGCACCAGTCTCAGTAAGATTTTTGCCTGACAACCCTATTGAAAAATACAACCCAAATCACACCCCCAGAAACCCCATTCTTCTTTTCTTTGTCTGACTCTATATTTTCCTTTTGTCTTTACTCTCTGTCCCCCTTCAGAATGAATGAAATCTGTGAGTGGGGTGGCTTTTGTTCACTACCATATTCCCATTTTTTCAGTGCTTCCCCCAATGAGGACAATAACTACTACTTTTTAAATAAACTCAATGCCTCAAAAGGAGGCACACTTGAAAGGTAGATTGTCCCCATTTTTGCTAAGAATATAAAGCATGATACAAAGAAATTACAGTTGGGGTCCATAAAAGCCAGAAGTATTAATTTTTTTGTTTTTTATTAGGGAGAGGGGTTGGGGAGGGGTGGGAGGAGAGGAAGATAATCTTAACCAGGCTCTATGCCCAGAGCTGAGCCAGACATGGGGCTGGATCTCACGACCCTGAGATCATTACTTGAGACGAAATCAAGAGGTGACACTTAGCCGATTGACTCCCCCAGGTACCCCCAGAAGTGTTAACTCTTAAGTTCTTCTGGTGATGATAAATCTAGTTGTTGACCTAAGCATTTTATATAATTTTTCACTTTTGATGTTGTCAAGAACACACTCCTATTGATGATCTTTCTCAAAGTATGTGGATGTTTAGAGCTCATATGCTGGGAGAAGAGACCATCTCTGTTTCTCTGGGTACCCTAACCAAATTATTCAAGCTAGGGATCCAAGGAGATGAACAAATCCTGGTCATTCACACTTTTTTTTTTAACCTTTGTGTCTAGCAATTTGGTCTCCTATTTAGATCCCATTGTTTTCTTTTGGCTATGGACCGATAAAGTGAGACAGGGTATGCATGATGTTGATTTTACAGATGAGGAAATTGGGACTCAAAAAGTAAAATGGATTATCTGAGACTCCACCGGCCAGCATGATAGCTAAGCTTAGAGCACTCATTACTTCTCATTACTTAATGCCTTCTTAACCTGCTCTGGGCTCTATTCACTGCACAGCATCTTCCTCATGGCTAGACACCTAACACTCACCTCTTTAAGAGGATGGATGTGTTGAATTTTTCTCTGAGCTTAGAGAAAGCGAGGTTATTTGATACAAGTCATTTCATGGACAGATGCCTCCTAGCTTTTCAACCTGTCTTTAGAAGGTGGAACAAAATATTTACAACTCATTCTTATCAGTTTTAAGTGTGCCTTTTTAATTATAGAGGAAATCATTCATAGCCAAGAAGTAAAATGTTAAAAAAAGGTTGCCATGCGCTTAGCATACGCTTAGAGATGAGAGATTTTGCAAAGTGCAAAGAAATGGGTTGGTAGATGAGAAAAAGTTGAAGTAAATCTAGACTGAATTAATTTAGGATGTAGGACCCAATTTATCTCTTCTACGTTGTTGAAAATTAGATCCAGGATATTAACTGTGAGATGTTACTATATGCTCGTTAAGTAGGAGTAAGTAACAAATATTTGGAAAATGTTATAGATGCTGTAACCTTGGTTGAGTGATGAAAAATTCATATTAGCATAATTCTTTTTTCAGCTTTCCTATTTACTATGACTAATAATAGTACTGACTTCATATTGTTGCTAGGGGATTAAATTAGTGATTCTGTATAAAGTGCATAGCAGATTGAAAGTATTCAAAAGTATTGACTACCTTCATTATGTAAAAACCTTTGAGAGTTTTTGAAGCCCTTGTAAATGTGATTAAGGCCGCTTTCCCCAAACATGGCAAAAGGTAGGATCAGTACCTAATCAGTACCTAATAACATAGCATAGACGATCCAGTGGATTATAAAGACTAGAAGCATGAAACCTCTTCTGAATAAGATACTTACAAATCTATTTATCTATGATAATATTCCCATTTGAAGGCTTTTCCTCCTTTATTTTTGTCTGACAGATTCTTACTCCTCTCTGATGCCGAAATTGAAACCATGACCCAAATTTTCCACCCTTCCTGCATCCATACCCTTTAAAGCACTGTGATTTTTGCAGTAGTTCCCATCAAGAGTTGGGTTCTATTTCTGCCATGAATGTCATGAATGCTGTCGTCTTACGAGTTAGGTGGATCAATGAAATATCACAGAAATGATGGTGTTCCAAGACTGTTCTCCAAAGAGCTCTACAGTGCTTTTCATCCTCTGCCTTTACTGTGAGAACATACCTAGCTGAACCTACTGCATCCTTAGACCTAGGGGGGGGAAGAGCTTAGTCCTTCCTACTGTCCTAGCCATGTAAAGAACCTGGTCTGAAAGAGCCAGCCCAGCAAACATACAGCACATACAGGTGTGAGTTCAGCTGAGATAGCCAAGGAGGAACTTCCTACTGATCCATACCTCTGTAAGAATAATACACGGTTCCTTTTAAGCCACAGATTACGGGGCTCGTTGCAGAGTGTTATCATAGAGATACCTATGTTAGTATATCATCTTTACATCTTAGCCAGTCAACACGTGTCCATATTACTTTCCCTCACACAACACAATCTGGTCTCACCTCTCCTTCATTCTCCCTTAACAATCTGTGCTCATCTCTTTCACGGTGCTTGTTTGGTGGTATGACAACCTCTTGATACAGAGATCCTACACTTTGTGAAGGTTGAGTCAGGGTGTGTGTGTGTGGTTTGTTTGTTTTGTTTTTTATGAATGCCTGCTTTGTTGGAGAGGGTCTAGCAAGGAGAGCATAATAATGCCCGGTAACTCTTTAACTTGTGTATATACTCTTAAGACTGTAAGGCCTTTGTGTTGTCTGAAAACCAGAAAATGGGTCCTTTCATTGATGGGCCATCTACTCTATGCAAAATCTCTATTTTAAATACTGTTATTTGTCTTAGTGATACATTTTAAGTGTATTTGCCCCATCATCTGACTCTGATTCCTTCTCTTCTAAAATCATTTTAGGTGGGTGGATATAATGGACCTTATTAAAGTTTACTGTATTAAGCATTAACCTTTATATTTGAAAAACAAAATATTTAACTTATTTCAGGGGTTGTAGGACTTCATTTATTTTTTTGCCTTAAATAACATTCAGCTAGCTATCAGAAAGATTAAAATTGAGTAATCTTTGCCCCTCTTGTCACATTGCTATGTTTATATAATGAACACTCTAGTACGTTTCTGTTCAGAACCAAGGCAAGCGAGAGATAGCTAGAGATGTGTTTAATCATTATACAATTTTTTGAACATTTATTTGGATCTAGTGAGCTTGATAAGATTATCTTCTCTAAAGATAGTTTCTTGGCCAAGGTCATGTGCCCAGAGAATGGCAGACTCAGGATTACTATTTAGCCTGTGTTAATCTCAAACACATTTTGGTAACTACCATGCTTACTGCCTTTCTAAATAAGGTAAAAGTGAACCCTCATTTGTTGCTTTCTGAGTACCATACAGTGTGCTAAGGCCTTTACTTTTTGTTTTTTCCCACTTAATCTTCACACGTTGAAAAGAATCTAAAATTCTATCATTCTTATATTATAAAGTAGAAACATTAAGTATTTTGTCTGATGTTAAATGCTAAGTGACACGGGCAGGATTTGAACCCAGGCTTTGGTATCATATGGCAATCTAAATAAATATATTTTTTAAAGAATTGATTTATTTGACAGAGAGATCACAAGTAGGCAGAGAGGCAGGCAGAGAGAGAGGAGGAAGCAGGCTCCCTGCTGAGCAGAGAGCCCGATGCGGGGCTCGATCCCAGGCCCCTGAGATCATGACCTGAGCCTAAGGCAGAGGCCTAACCCACTGAGCCACTCAGGTGCCCCAAAATAAATATTTTTGAATGAATAACTCTATCAGAATAAATTTGATCAAATTCAATAAGTATTGACTACAGAGAACAAACATTAGCCCAAAGTAGCTTAATCCACTCAGAATCAGTTACTAGATAGATAAAAATGTTTTTAAGACAAAACTTAAATATTTGGAACAGTGGATTACAGACTGCAGCTGATATGTTCTATTTTTATCAAAATGAGCTAGTCTGTCTGAATCTCTCTGCCAGTCACAGCGTTCTTTATAGTTGACCAATGCAGATTGGATTTGTTTGCTCTATTAAAATAGTTCTGGAATTTTTGGTTTGGTTCTGCCTAATCATATTGATTTACCTAATTAAAACCAATTCTCATTCTACCAGTAACTTAAATATATACTAATTAGCTTTAAAGCACTGGAACCACTCACAGCCACTTTGTGGATATTACCATCCCTTCTAGTCCTATAAGATAACCCATAAAAAGAATTACATGCTCCAAACATTTAGAAAATGTTGCATATACTCCTCTTTTAGAGATCCATCATTTACATTAGATACATTGTACCCTTAAAGGTTTTCAGAAATCTAGAGAATGTGATTTCATTTTATGCCATAGTTTTCCAAACTTAATTTGATGAGTCAGGGTGAGGGTCCAAAACCTGTTATCTTACTATGGAAATCGTATTTGTTTAAAGATGGATTTTGGAAAATACTGGTTTTAAACCAATTTGTGACCTTTTAATTTATGACTCACTTAAATCAGAAACCATCTTTGGGTCACACTGTTTAAAGGGACTCCGATCCACTCTGAAGAGTTATGATTAAATTCTTGGGATCTTGGGAGCGTTCAGCATTTTTAAAACAATTTAAACAGATTCAGTCAGTGACGCCTTATCTGAAATGTGCAACATTGTACTTATTTTTGTAACATTTTGCCCGTGGAGAAGTAGAAAATTTCGAGTGTGTGTTGAAAAAAAAAAAAGAAAAAAGAAAAAGTAACCCAAGCATTTTGAGGACAAAGGTGAATGGTATCCAGACAATGGTCTGGTCGGGATTCTCTGTTTGTAAAACTACGTCCTAGGAGTACTTGTGTGTGTGTGCATGGTGGTTGGGTTGAGAATGGTAGGAGATGATCTCATCTTTGTTTCCAGTAGCCTCATAGTACCTCTTTCTTGAGGCCACAAGGAGAAATTAGGTTCAATCCCTTAATAGGTATTTGGAAACTGTCCTCAATGTGGAGGGAATTCCAGTGCCCGCTAGGTTGTGACAGGAAGTGCACAGAGGGGCTCCTCCTTGGGATTTCAAATTTCCACTCATGGAGTATCCTAAAATGTCAATAAAAGACTCTTTATTCATAAATAACTGGTATGCGATAATTTACGTCTGTACATTTATCTTGAAAAGTCAGTAACCATCCAGTTTTGGGTTTTTTTTTGTTTTGTTTTTTGGTTTGTTTGTTTTTTTTTTTTTTTTGCAAACTCTACATAAAACATCCAAACGGTCCATTTTGTTCAGTACAATATAACACAGCTGTTTGGCATTACCAAATATATATGTATATATATTTATAGATATGTACATGTGCTGAAAAAGAAGCCAGTGCAGCCTTTTCTAAGAAGTCCATCCAAGTATTTACTGTACAACATTCAGAATTTACATTGATAATACAAGGCACAAAAAGTGTGGTATGAAGCCAAGGCCATGCTTTATTCAAACTCTCCTCTGGCTTGCTCTCTCCTTCAGCTTCATGTCAAATTAAGTGTTCAGTTCTGCTTTTTTTTTTTTTTTTTTCCCAGCTTTGAACACATCAAATAAAAGTTGAGAGTGGAATGGGTTGGAGATATGAATCACGAAAAAACCACCTCCCCCCCCTCCCCACGCACCTTCCCAAAATAAACAGAACAAAATGAAATCTGTTTTAAAATTCATCCGTACAGAAATGGAAGGAAACAATTACTCAGATCTTTTGAGTTCGGGTCAGGAGAACAAGCCAGTTTTCCCTCTAACTGCTTATATTTTGCCCTATTTCTAGGGTGACACAGACCTTATCAATTACATGTTCTGTATCAATTAGAAATGTGTGTGAAGAATGGGAAATTTAAAATCTGTCTTGATTCCAATTTGGAAAAAGAGGAAATTGTTTTCCTGACCAGGAAATTCCCACACTGAGTTGGTTTTTTTTTTTTTTTTTTTTTAAACCTTCTTATAGAAATGCGTTTTGAATGGGAAGGGCCTTCATAATCTAGCCTGGGCCATAGAGAGTGATGGAAATTTTTTAGCTACACTCAGATGAGGCTTAGATCAAAGCTTCCTGGTTCAGGGGTGATCTTACTTCAGTCTCATCAGAGCTCCTAGTGGAAGGATTTTGGAATTATTAGATCCATCTCTGATTGTAATGAGGATCATAAGGCAAGCTATTCTGCTTACCAATTCCTTTAACATATCATCTTCCCATGATTCGACAGAACCATAGTTAAATCTCTACCTCTCGTCTCTCTTTAATTTTAAGGGAGTTGTAGAATTCATCCCATTTTGGAATTTATGTATATAATGCTTGCAATAGTGAAATACTCTTTGGGGTTAGTTAGCAAGATCTGAGGCAAAAGGACATTTTTGTCATAATCATGGTTTTTGGAAAAGTACTTGACACACATTTCCACTCGTGCAAAGAGTTACATTGCCAAATTTAGTGATCCATTTTATAATTCAAGGCTGTACCTTTTTGGAAAAGAGGATGTATCCTCCACCCAACTCAGTCTTAGGGGCGGGGAGGGGAAGGATATTTTTAAGCTTAGGCCTAAACATGAAGCTTACTGCCTTTTTAATCTTTGGGTTCAGATGGAGGGTGGGCACTAAGATGTGAAGTTCATGTCACCGTCTTAGGCCCACCTCGTGAGGACATTCCAAATCCATGATCTTCACAGCAAAAAGAAAAAGTAGCTGCTTCAAGCACCACAATTATTCTATGTGAGTTAAATTTCCTACTTCAGATCACAGTACTACACACTAGTGACTAACGGCCAGGTCTGATTTCCATCCCCTTTTATCTTTTTGAAAAAACACAGCACACAAATTGTTTTTTTTTTTTTTTTTTTTCTGCTTTTTGCTGACGACCCTGGAGTGGGGATGTGAGGAGTCCGTGGTAGACGCTGGCTCTCCTAGAATTGCTTTTGCAAAGAACACCACATGCTGTCAATACAGCCAAACAGCTTTATAGCGGCAGCTTTTGAAAGAGTATGGAAAGTAAAAAACACAAAATATGTAACACATCTAAGATTAGCAACATTTTCACTTTGTGACATTTGACGAAATACATTTTTGCTTGTAGTTCAGGAAAATTCTATGCAGACAAAACAGTGGAAGCTGCAGAAAAGGGTGGCCGTTCAACTTTTGGCTAAAGCATTGATTTGTCAAATATAGCGCTATGGCCATACACTAACACTGAAGAGCTATTAAAATTTTGTCACTACCTGTAGGACAACATTTTGCTCTCCCATTTGCTGTGGTTGTGACCCCTAGTCCAGTCAATGGGAGGTACAGGATTCAGAACACTGCAATGTTTCATGAGGAAAAGTAATGGAAATGGGCCACACGATGGGCCATAAGAATCATGTTTTCCAGCTCCTTCCAGTGCCTGTGACCTTCAAAGATCTGGAACAAACACCTGTGAGGGAATGTCACCTTCCCCACATCTGCTAGTTAGTATTCCACACCTTTACAGAAGGACTAAGTAAGGAATTGCAGTGAAAATGGCAGAAAGGAAAAACAAGCACATGGAAAGGTCTTCCAACATTTTGAAATCCGTAGGTCAATTTTGCCAGAAGTTTGGCAAGTGGAGAATACACTCTAAAACCACTTACAGATGGTCCCCGACTTGCAGCGTTTTGACCAACAACTTTCTGACTTGATAATGGTACAAAGGTAGTAGGCATTCAGCAGAAACTGTACTGGCAGCTCTGAACCTGGATCTTTCCCTGGGCTAACGAAACCAGGGTTGACCGTCTCATGATGCCGGCTGGACAGGGGCAGCTGAAGCCCCATCAGTCACGACCTCACAAGGGTAACCCACTACTACACGGGCCATCATTCCATCATTCACTTTCAGTACAGTCTTCGGTTCATTATATGAGATTTTCAAAATTTCATTATAAAGGAGGCTTTGTGTTGGATGACTGTGCCTAATGGAGGCTAATGTCTAAGCATGCTTGCCTTAGGCTAGGCTCAGCTCTGGTGCTGGGCAAGTTAGCCATGGTAAGTATATTTTTGATTTAAGATATTTCAACTTATGCTGGGTTTATGGGGACATGACCCCATTATAAGTCGAGGAAGATCTGTATACCATTTTCATACTCCACCTTGGCTTATCAATTGTGATGTTGAGAATTTTTCTCAAGGAAAAGAGAAGCAGTAAATTCCAGGACTTTTAATCCAAAGAGAGCCCTGTGTTAGTCATCTGACTTAATAACCCCTCTCAAAGTCAACTAAAAGAAAAAAAAAAAAAAAAAAAAGGGACCATGGCACCGGAGAACACCTGCAGCTGGAGATAAAAATAATAAAAAGAGAAAACTTCCCCTCTTTAAAGAGAATTGTGTCAATTCCTATTCATCTCTTACAAAAAGGCCAATAAAGTTTTTGTGGGAGTACATCTGAGTTTTACGAGACTTTCTGCACTGGTAAATGAAGTTTGCATTTAAATCTGTAGAGTGAGCTTCCTTTTGGCGTAAAGGATTTTAATGTAAACCAGTAAGACTGCGCAAGCAGTGTTGTAAAAACCGTAAATTAGCTTTATGATGCAGCGCTAGTCTGGTACAGCTGTGAAGTACACCATTTTGGTGGCATAATTTGAAGCCCTGTTTAAAGCATGACCATTAGACTGAAATGCCTTTGAGGCCTGAAAGGTTTGGCATTAAGTGGGATATTTTGTAAAAAAAAAAAAAAAAAAAAAATTGGAAGTAACCTACCAAGTATTAAAGCCCACTTTTAATATCTTGGTTCCTTTTACGTTAGGGCAAAAATCTCTTTCTAGAGGGGCATTTGTGTTGTGACGGGAAGACATTAAACTAGAACAAGGGTTTACATCACAGCGGATAACCCAAAGTTCAGATGTCAGTGAAGTCTCTCTGATCTGTGATCTCCGTTCCTCCCTGACACTCCTACACCCCCCCGTGTCTGTACAGCTCACCAACATGGGTTCTCTTTGGAGTTCTAGTGTGAAGTATGATCCGGACATACAATGGCCACAGAATTTCATACATTTGTGTAGGAATCCCATGTATAATTCCAGCAGAAATAAGAGAAATGAAAAGAGGGAGCAAAATGGACTGAAGGGTATATTTGAACCTTAAGCTGAAGTCAGTGGTGATTCATGTTAATTTGCTTCCTTTGTTATTCAATATGGTATGATGGTCACAGGCATTTATAAACACCCAGATTAAAAAAAAAAAAAAGTCTATGGGAGGAAATTCTAGACATTGAGGGATTGATGATAATCTCTTATCTTAAAATCTAGATTCTAGGGAAAACATTAAAATTTTTCATTTAAGATATAAAAAACATATCAGCTCTAAAAAGGATCTGTGTGGATTCACAGAATATATAAAGCAATGATAAGGCCAATTAGAAGGGAAAAGGAATAAAGGGTAGGATGGTTTTAAAACAAAAATCCTCCAAGATAGAAACTGACAAAAGTGCTCAACAATGTTTTCTACAAGTTATTATTAAACAGTCAATGCAAATTCTTTTTGGGTGACTGACCATCTATTTCAACTTCTTGCTTTTCCAGAAATGTTAGCAAGGGTGTCAGAATATTTACCCTCTCATGCCTTCTCTTTGTTGTTCCCCAGAAGGAATAAACAAGTAGAGCATGTATACAGAAGAGTCTTTTCTTGATCTAGAGATGGTATTTTGAAAATATGCTTGGCAGTTCTAAGAGGATCTGTTTGTTCTGTATAATATGCCTTTGGTTCCTGAGAAAAGCAAGGTGCTTTTGAACTTCGTGTAGCAAAGTCTTCCATCCAATATAGGGGATCATCTATACCACACGTTAGAGAAAATGGCTAACACATTCAAGAGTTCTTAATGCCTTACCCATGGGATCATGAATTCTACCTATCTCTAGGTCTTTACTTTGGTGGAGATTTACATTTTTTTTCTTTCTTTCCTTTTTTTTTTTTTAACCACCGGACTTACAAAACCATTGTTGTTTTTAATTGACCATATCCCCATTGCCAAGTATTCCCCAACTTCCCCATTCCCTGATTGTACTTTATTCTAATGTAGCCAACTTCTAAGTATCTGATCAGCCTTGTAGTTAATCTAGGTCCTTGACCTTGCTTGTCCTGATTGTGGACAGCTAATTAAAACATCCACCAGAAGATGAGCAGGAACAAATCTGTTCCTCTTTATTCTACCAGGGCATCTTGTCAAAAACGATTTAATAGGATAAAAGATGGATTAAATGTTAAGACGGGGTTCACAAATCCTCTGTAGACTTCAATTTTCCACAATATCATTGGCTCTTTTAAAAAAAAATAAAAAGAATCTTAGAGCAACAGTCCTATGTTCATGGTCCCATACAGAAAACATGCTTGGGGAGGCTGAGGAATCAGAGCTCGAAAGCTTCCTGAACAATGTATGTGGTTTCTGGGACACTGTGGGAGACCTATCCCTCATGTCTATTTACTCCAATCATTTAGACCAAAGACTATCTGCTAATTTTCCAAGAGGCAAAAGGAGGTTGCCCTATAGCCCTATGGAGAGATTTTGTGGTAACGCAATACCAAGAGGCTAGAAAGTTTCAAGAACCTGGATTGAAAAGTCGCGCAGAGGCCCTCATCCCCTTATAACAATGTTTAGAGACTGGATCAATACCTCTATTCTGGAATTAGAGCTTATTTGAGGCCCGTGGCATCTGCAGGCCCTGTCTTTCCCTGGGTTCGATTTGACTGCCCCGCCCCCTTCAAATCCCCGTGGAGCTGCATTCTAACAGTGCTCTGCAATTTGAGTGGCTAAGCTGGGAACAGGATTCTGTTTTGTTGAATTAGAAGTAACTATCCATATTGAGTTTAATTATGCTCTGAAACCGGGTAAGGAAGGGGAAGAAAGAAGGTGGGTAGGTTGGTCTCCAGAAGAAAATGAAGGCGGTGTACGTGGCAAGAACTAGTTCGTGGTCTGTCTTACCTTCTCCTCTTGTTTCCATTAAGTGGCTGAGATAAATAGGGAATCGGTGCTGGTGTGATGGACTCAGAGTCTAGATTCTAAATGCCCTCCTTGACGTTACCGAGTCCTACAAATGGGCTGGCAGCCCCGTGTCCCTTCGCAAGGCCAGTTTTATAATGATTGTTGACATCACGGACGCCAGTTGGTAGACAACCCTGACAATCTGGTAGCAGAATCAGCTGGCCCTTTGGGGCACATCATTAAAAACCTGTTTCAAAACATGCACAATTCAATCTCTGCCTTCCTGGCTTTATCGTGGCTCGTCTTTTCCCCCACAGTTACTTTCCTCTAGCTACGCCTTCACTTTTATCCTCCCCACTCCAAAGCTAAGAAAGTTCAACAAGTGTTAACCCGAGTGGATTCAGATGAGACAGTAAAGCCCTCTTATATTTAAGAGAGCTTGTACTTTTCTCTATGAACATATTATACCTATATAAAATTGTTTTTTCAACCAGGGATTCGCACTGATTGTAAATGAAGGCTAAATTCTCCAAATGCCACCGGGCAGAAAGCTGCCTCTTTCCCATTTAAAGCAAATGTCCCGAAGCTGGCCGTCACTGTCTCATGAACGGTCGTGGACTAGAGTCCATTTTGTCTGCTGTAGTTGAAGTCGGCTTCATCGAGCTGGGTTTCTGTAATGTTTGAGAGTTTCGTGTGTGTCCTCCCAATCTCTTCAAGGGCACAGGCCAGGGAGTCAAGATCACCATCGTGCTGATGACGAGCTTCCCACAGGTTCAAAATGACAGCAGATGGACTACTTTGTGTAGCAAAATAAGATAAATTCCTAGACAGAGATTTTAAGAAACAAACAATAATGAAAATGAAAAAAGAAATAAAGGAACACATAAAAATCACTATAGGGACCTAAAATGAATTGCGATGGATAGTCTTACAGTAGGAGTAGGAGGTTAATGGGAGCTAGTTGCAGGTCTCCAAATGACCTTAGGATTGCTCGGATTCGATCTCTCTCCACCTCCTCAAACTTGGCGCATCAGAAATGGGTATCTTCCCTGTGCCTCCAAATTGTCCCCCTTTGTAACTATAACAAGTATCCCAGTAATTATAAATTTCCTTCTAATCTCTCACACTAGGACATTATTTTTGACTTTTCCCTTTATGCTGTTGCTTTCTTTTTGATATACTCCATCTTCCTTTGCCCTTTGAGCCATTAATGCTGGCTTAGGTAATACTTGCCAGCTTGAAAGCTTCTTGCTTTCATTCAATCTATTCTCTCCACTTGGAATACCTACTTCCTCTCTTCCCCTCTGTTTCTCAAGACCTTACATTCCTGTAATGCCTGGTTCAATTCTCCTCTACTCTTCGTCTAACATGCTTTATTTCTTCTCTGAGTTCTTCCTGTTGTTGTGCTTAAAATTTCATATGAATAAACTGTTTATATATTTCATGTGAATTTTGCCCACCCAGCATGATTACAGACATCTGAAGGGAAAGGATCCTAGCTAATAATCTTCTGATTCTGCAACAGTCCTTATCATAATACTATGACAGGTGTTTATTCAATATCCATTGTCTTGAGTAATTGATTTCTGTGAGCCTTTTTCAGATGATACGGGATCTTTGGTGAAAACAAATGGTAACCTTTTGGAAGAGGACTTTGCTATGATGAAGATTAAGACAACACAAAAGATTAAAGGTCACAGTTTTTCAGAGGCACTTGTAGAGCCGGGATGGAAATGTCACCTTTGGTAAAATTTGGTAAGTTGAAAAGACTTTTGAGAGTCAACCAAGAATTGGTTATTTTGAGGATGGCACTATTTGCCCTCACCACATCCAGCATATAATCGTAAAGAAGACTCACGTAACTAAGAGCACTGGGAAGAGAAGACAAGCTTTTAAGGGCACCTTACCATTTACAAGCGCCACACACACATACAGTAATTTTGAGCGAATAAAGTGCTATTTTATTCAAAGGTCTCAAGGGACTGCTTAAAGCTAGTTGGTCGCCAAACAGCGGAAATATCAGGGTACTATATATACTTTCAACTACATCTGAATCTGTAATTGAGAGCAGGAGGAGGCCAGCTTAAAAATGTTCTCTCTAGTTTCCTTTATCATTTTCCTTATTCCATCTCCCCCACCACCAGCCCCTTCCACTCACTTGCAGTCAAATATAGTTATTTATTTCTATGCTAATGGAAGTGGAAAATCAAACCTTGGTTGGGCAATTGAAGGAATCCTAGTTCTTTTTATTTAAGAACTTTGTTTTGAATATTTCTTCCTGGTCATGGGCCAGTGTTCATAGAGAAAGCTTCTATACCTCTAGGTCTGTCAGTCAATGGACACACCCTTCCCAACATCCAGGCAGAACAGAAACTGAAGGCGTAGCTGAGAAAGAGGCCTCCTGGGAGATTAGGTGCGGGTGGACGCTGGGTGGGCTGTGTGAGCATCTCTTTCCACGTCCTTTTTGAGACTAAAGACCATAAACATACATTTGTTCCTGGAATGGGTAAATATTTACGCACTCTAATGTTTCAAAAACAGAAAAACAACAGCAAGCCAAACAAAAGCACAGATTCCTCATCTTTCTATTGAGGGTTTACATTTTGTATTTTTCCCTGAACAACAATGGACTAGCATCCTGTGGGAATCACTAGAATCCTTGCGATCTTACTAACCCCCACATTAGGCTTTATTCTATACCAGGGGTTGACAAATATTTCTATAAAGACCAGCTAATGAATATATTTGCCTTTAGGAGCCATATGTGGTCTCTAAAGCAGCCACTCAATGTTGTGACAGTAGTGTGACAGCAGCCATGGACGGACACACGTGAATGAGATGGATACAAGGGAAAAACTTCAATGAGACGCCCTAAAATCTGAATGTCCTGCAGTTGTCACATCACCCAATATTCCTCTTCTTTTGATTATTTATTTACTTACTTACTTCTTAACTTTCCTGACCATGTTAAAACAAACAAACAAACAAAAACCCTAACACTATTCTAGCTCCTGGGCTCTAGAAGAGCAGGTGGTGGGCCAAATTCAGCTTTTAGGTCATAGTGCTGATCCCTGTCCTCTGCTGTCTTACCACCGCAGCTCGATTTCCGGAGGTGGTAACTATGTGAGAGAAGATGAAACCGATCTTACTGTTTTGTGCTGCCTTTGAAGGACACACAGGGCTTAGGCTGTTGAATCCACAAGTTATACATCCTGCCTCAAGCACTTTGAGAACTTCATCTTCAGTAAGTGTTCTGGGATCTCTGACCTTTCTAGATATGACAGGAAGATCCGGGCATAAAAATGCAATAATGTAAAACTCTGGGAGAGGCATACAGAATAGCTTTTGGAGGCCGGGGGTGCATCTTTGTCCCAGCATGATATCAGAAGTTTTCATGAATCCGTGGTGGGGTTGGGAGTGGGGACAGGGAGGTGTGTGTTCTAAGTACACCCGCCTAGAGGAAGAGGAGCAGGACTGGCGAAGGGCTCTGGTTCTCCAAAGACCTGCCAATGTCCATCCTGATTTGTAGAATAGGCACCCAGGGCTAAAGCAAGCTAAGTGATCAAAAGAGGCAGAAATATAACTCTCGCTTGGCACAGGTCTCTGAACATATTGTAACAAGTGAAGTGTGCTCCCCAAAGCATAGCTCTGATTTATCCTCTATACAAGCACATTCATCATAACACACACAAATCTCAAATTCGACTTAATTCTGGTAGATGCATACAGGAACATAATCAGTCTTATTAAAAATGATTCCGTTAGCTTTGTGATAAAGAGACCTCCTATTAAATTACCTTTACCCATCTACACCAGAATAATTCGTGTATAAAAGACCCTGAAATCCTAATGCAATAGGCTATTCCTCCAAGATAGTTGGGTTAATTTAACCATTTACATGCATGCAAATGCGCGGATTTTTGTTTTGTTTTGAAAATTGGTATGCCATGCATCTGTTAGGTGGTTTCCATACTGCCCTTTTGAAATTATTCTGATTCCAACCTATACGACTCTTTTCTCTTCGTAACGGTGATACATTCGGACACTAGCAGGTGAATGCACACACAATTCAGGGAATTGTGTTACTACTAGAGAATAGAATTCATAGCAATAGTTGTAATTAAGAAATTTTCTGAGTGTCTTAGATTTTTTTTAAATGAAACCAGAACATTTAGCAAAAGTAGAAGTCTTAAAATTTAGGTGGATGCCTCAGAGTAAAACTTAATTTTTTACTTTCTCTTTGAAACATGTTTAAACAACTGAATGTTTATTGTGCTGGTGGTAGATGCTTCAAACTTTTATATTTTTATGCTCTGAACTTTGGGTGACCTTTTGTCATAGCCTTTTAGGATTCTGATAGACATTAGATTCTAATAGATAGATTATTTTGAAAAAATAGGATTTCATTTTTTGGGGTGTCATAAAGATGTTGCATATTATATAGGTAAGAATACTCTTAAATTTTAGGAATTGACTTTAGACTCCTTCTAGGTCTTCAGGTCAGTTTATTTGTCCTACGCTTTGTAGATCCAAAGGAAAAGATGAAGCCCCTTGAAACTCCCACTTAAAGAGTAAATCATAAAAAACAAAAACAAAAAAACATGCTAAGACACCCGGACAAATTTCCCCATGTAAGTTTATTGAGTAGTAATGTTTTATCAAATTTAATTTTGTTTTGTTAGAGCCTATTTGCCTTCTAGTCACCTGCATTCTGGGCAGGAAGGAGTGGAGAGGAGGGAGGGTGGTTGTTTTATTACCATGAGTAATTTCCTCTTTCTGAGCCTTTCCTATCCCCATCCCTTATCCTCAATTAAAAATCCCATGGTTGGGGTGGAAGCCAGGACAAGAATTTGGAGCATAAATCTTTACCTTTGTGATTTCACTAGCTAGACACAGGCCAACCTATCATGATGTATATGGTCCAAAACCAAATTTTTATGCAGAATCCCAGTTTTCCAAATACATCTTCAAATTAATGACTATGTTAAACGAATAACAGAAACTAGGTTAAAATTTGAGGATTTCTGGAAATAAGGACTCTGCTGTTTCCATTTTTGGATGCAAAGAGGAGAATTAAGGGCCCATGATAGAATTCTGCCCTCCAATGTCTTTACACCTTATTATAAAACATGGGCTAGTGTTAGGAAGAGGAAAAGTGGCTGGGTACTCTTTGGTATGAATTTAGAGATACCACCTTTTCTTAAGTACTTAAAAGCATATTCAAATGTAAATATATTCAGGAATAGTGACATCTAAACCTTCAATCAGGAGGAAGATAAGAGTAAGGAGGGCCAGCGGGTCTGAGGGTCAGTCTCAGCCCTAACAGACTGAAGCTCTCATATTGTGCTCACACTGGAGATGGCCTGGCTCAGTGTTCTTAGGTCCGACTGTGTGTGCCCTATAAGGGCTCCCTTTCATTCTGAATTCCAGATAACAAACTCTTGGTGTGTCAGAATCCTGCTATGGTGGGGGCTGTAATCCAAGGTGTAAGCTCCTCTGGTGACCAACTAGGAGAATGGGTTTCCTGTTGAAATCTAGTTGGGGACACATTAGAGCTGCAGCTTAATGTCATTAGCACGGAAGAGCCCCTCATACGAGGGGCATGCTGTAAATTAGTTCAGAATTGAGGATTTCACCCAGCACCTTCAGGTGGGGGAGGGGCACTTATCCCTGTAATCTTCTGGGCAACAAGTCTGTTTATATTCTACAAACTTGCCATTTACATCTCAGTCAACTGAATTGTTTTCGCCTTTAAAAAGCGTATCTTAAAAACAGCTTCTTTCCAAGTAGGCTTGTGGTATAAAAAGGGAAAACTAAGTTAAGCTGCGCATAACAAATTGGGAGCCATCGTTTATAGAAGCAGTGCATAATCCTACTGTTAGTGCCAGAGGGAATGGAAACAGAATCCTAATGAAGAAATATTAATATTCCTGCTATCATCCTCATGGTCTCATTTAATGAGAGCCTCGTATGAGACCAAAACCAACCCTCCATATGGTTCTTTCAATGTGGATGGAAGAGAAAAGCCATTCATATTGAACAGCAGTAATTGGACACAACACAAGCATTTGTCCCGTCTGTCAGGCTTTCATCCCCAAACTTCAGCCTCCCCGGGGTTGCACTCAAGTGTGAGGCAGTGGGCAGGGGTGACCCACAAGGACAGGGAACAGATAGTAGACAACATGGAGTCCCACTCTGCCCTGCCCTCAGACAGGTGCATTCATTGTTTTTTAGGTCAATTAATGTGGCCATGAAATTCCTCTTAGTTTTTCCTTTTGTCTCTTCTATTATCCGACTCTTGAAGGGGAATGGCAAGGTGTTTTGTTTTGTTTTGTTTTTTTTGAATTGTCAAACATTTAAGGACCTGGAGTTTTCAGGGACACCTGTGAGTTGTCAAAAGAGGACAAGGCCAGTTGTAGACCCCATTGTCAGTTCTCTAGTCTTGTTCCTCACAGGATGAAATTGTCTATGACAATTTGTCCTATTTCAAAGGGAAGGGCCATGAAAACTACCGAGTCAAATTTCTAGTTTTCTTTGAATTGAGATGTATCAAGAAAAATAGGTCTCATTTAAACCACTTTCCCCACTCCGTAACCTTGAGACATTTTAAGCGTCCTGAGGGTGAAGGAGAACGACCACCGTCTGTTCCGTGTGGAAAGACCCCGGTGCTACTGCCGCGTGAGGGAAGCAAGAGGTATTTAGACAGCTCCCTTTGCAAAATACTCAGTATGGGTTTAATAAAACCTCGCAAGTCACTGGCAAGAAACAGTTAATCCCTTAAAGGATACTCTAATGAACTAGGTAAAAATCCTTCCTATAATCTAATTTTCGTAAATGATGAACACATCCTTTGCAGGCATACCGACGCCAGCCGGCTTTGTCAGTATAGTTTGAGACTGCTCTTCTGAAGGGGGTTATTTAGGCTGTAAAAGGGGCCTGGGCATGTCCATCTTTTCTGAAAACTCTATTAGCATAGAGTGCTATGTGCTGGGTCCCTCCGGCTTCACTGGAAGGGCTCTCTGCATGTCACCCCCTGCATAAGCCTCCTGGGCCAGAACCAGGGATATCTGATTTGGCTTTCACCCTATTTTGTCTCCCAGGCCCCATGTAATGCTATCCCCCTGTGTATTAAGTTTCCTTGAAAGTGTCCTAACGGTGTCTTTTTTTTTTTTTCCACATCCATTTTTATTACTTGAAGGTTAGGATATGTTTTTTAGCCTCCAGCCCGCGGGACCAAGAAAGGGGAGTTTGGTGTCATCACGGTAAACCCCAAACCACAGGAATGGAAACTGTGTGACCCCCCCTCAGTGGCCTGCCTAGGAAGCTGGCATCCTCTGTGGCTTTGGTTCTCCTCTTCCTCCCTCACCCCAAAAGGCAGCTGGCACTGGGGCTGCTCTACTTCTGGTGAATTGTCATCTGTTCTTCCAAGATAGATGAGGAAGCTGCCTTGTGACCTTCCTCTGTCCTCCTCCACTGCCCTCTGGTCATTTCGCCATTCCTGTGCATCCAATTAAGAGGGTGGACAGAGGGAATGAAAGGATATGACCTCAGTATGAGAAGATTCTGTTTCTCATTAGAGGTCCTGGTGAAAAAACTGGTTATACAGCCCTGCTTATCAGCCATGAGGTCTGAGAAATTTCATTTGCTCACAACTGCTGCACTATCACCCACGAACATTAACAGCCAAAATGAACTACTTTAACCCCTGACCAGTAAGAAATATGTTTTAGTTGACCCTTGTGGGGACTACTACGCAGTCCAAAGTCCAGGATCACTTTTGACCGGCCCCACTCCTCCCACCAAAACTTAACTACCACTAGCCTACTGCTGATGGGAAGCCTGACTGATAACATAGACAGCTGACACAGACTTTGTATGTCATGTGTAGTATATACCGCATTCCTACAATGCAGTAGGTGAGAGAAAAGGAGTATTAAGAAAATCACAAGGAAGAGAAAATACATTTATAGCACTGGACTGTATTTACTGAAAAAAAAAAAAAAATCCAAGTATAAGTGGACCAGTGCAGTTCAAGGGTTCAACTGTGTTGTTCAAGGTTCAACTGTGTACTATGACGAAAAACCGTTAATAAGATGTAATTATGTGTTTCTTTCCACCTTGGCAACCTCTCTTCCATCTCAGCTGCTCCCCCTCAGCTCAGACTCCCATGTCTCATGCACTTTACCCAGCAGCCGTTCCCATAGCAACATGGTCAAGCTGGCTGTGTTTTCTCAAGGGCTTCTGGAATATGAAAATCATGAGGCCTTAAAGAAGAATGAGCTAATGGGAGAATTTCGGGGACTGTGTGACAGCCGAGAGAAGAGATCCGAATCCTCCCTCATGTCAGCCATGTAAACCGTTGTCCTTGGAGACCAATTTTCAAAATCCTTTGATGCTTAGTCCTATCAGTCCTATTTATGAGGGAGAAAGTTTTTGAGGTCAAGCAAGGATAGTGTCCAATGAAAGAGTTCGTGTCATTCATTCAAGGAAAAATGGCTGAATCTCCCCTAAGGGGAGAGAACCCCCTGGGTGGGTTTGACCATCACTAACGATACAAAGTGTCTACGCAAGTTTAGCACTTTGGGCTGAAGCAGTTAAGTTTCCCACATGAATCTGCTTGGTCCTTAGTGATGCTCCCCGCTGTCTACCTTCACGCAGCCAATTCTTTATTTCTCAGCACTCCCCACCTCCCCATCACGTGGGGCAGGAGCACCGAAGTGGAGGGTGACTGCAGCTGAATTTAGAGAACAAATGTGCAGTCTCAGCTTTGAAATGCAGCGAGTGTGGACTCTGAGTAGCAGTGAACGTCTGCTCACGGCATCTATAATTACAACTGCTCTCGATGACATTCTTTGCTAGGCTGTGCGGCTTTCTTAGCGCGATCCATATGCCAGGCGAGTGGCAAGGCCACCTGTGTTGCCGCCTCATAACACACACCACTGACATTTCTCACATCCCATCGATTCCTAAGCCTTTCACTTGATATTCCAAGTTCTTTTCTCCCCCTATTCAGATCTAAGTAGAAACTTGTTCGGCAAAAAGGCAGATTATCATCAGTGACATTTGCATTTTCCCAAAAGGAGGGTAGGAGAGCATTTTCACTGGCAATAAAATAAAGGCAAACATTTCCCTCCACTCCCTTTGAAAACTCTTCCTTCATGATTTGAGGGCTGTGGCTTCGCCAGCTTTTGGATACGTCTGGAAATTGAAAGGAGGGGGAGAGGCAGGTGAAAAGCTGCTGTCACGAGATCATGGAAGGTGAATTCTCTAACAGAAAGCCCGTGTGCTTGGTCATCATCTTTGTCTTGTGATCCCAGGGTGGATGGGCTCTCAAGCAATTGACAATGTCAAACTTTGGTGTCTTAACACACATGAATGATGAGTTCCGGGCTGTATTATTTGTAACCCTAAGAGAGCCCAGCCAGTGATTTGGGATTATGCAATAGGAAGTTGTGACAGATTACATCCGAAAATCCCATTCCTCTCTATTATGCAGAGTATCTTCCCACGTAGGAGAAGACAGATTTTTGGTACAGTAATGAAAACATAAAAGTAGCTTGACCATTTCTGCCAAAGGAGAATGAGTTACTGTGGTGCAAGGTGGTTTTCAGCAGTCTTTACTCTGCTTCTGTGAATATGCTGGTCGCCCTTCTGTTGGAACCAGCCAGTCTGCAGAAAAGGGTCCCTTCCCCTTCCCCACACCCCAAGCTTGGATGCTAAGCTGACTGAGAAGTCTCATCTCCCGGTGTTCCTCTGACTGAAGCAACAAGATCCTATAGAAATCTTACTTAATGAGGGGTCAGCAAACTACAGTCTATAGGGCAAATGCTGGTTGTTGCTTGTTCTTATAAAGTTTGTTAGACAAACAGGCGTAGCTATGTTCCATGCATCTTCTCTGGATGATTCTCATTAAAGAAACGGGGCTGAATGGTGCCCAACAATTACCATTGATCCTCTATGGCCTAAACTATTGCCATTTGGTTCTTTAACAGAAAGAAGTTAGCTGATTCTCAGTATAAACCATTCTTGCTTGGTAGACGACTTTTGGAGGGTTAAGCTAGAGAATGAAGAGGGAGGCAGGACATGCCATTCACTGAAGTTGAATATGTCCACCAAGGAACATGTAAAGTTAGTAGATTACATGTACTCATGCCATCCTAATTTGCTATTAGTGAAAATTGCAAAGAGTGGCACTGATTGAAAATCAACATTTTCAGGGGGCACCCAGGTTGCTCAGTTGGTTAAGCGCCTGCCTTTGGCTCAAGTCATGATCCCAGGGTCCTGGAATCAAGCCCCATGAGTTGGGCTCCCTGACCATCAGGGACCTTGCTTCTCCCTCTGCCTACTGTTCCCCCTGCTTGTGCTCTCTCTTTGTCAAATAAATAAGTAATATTTTTAAAAAATGAAAATCGGGGGCACCTGGGTGGCTCAGTTAGTTGGGCAACTGCCTTCGGCTCAGGTCATGATCCTGGAGTTCTGAGATTGAGTCCCATATGGGGCTCCCTGCTCAGCAGGGCGTCTGCTTCTCCCTCTGACCTCTCCCCTCTCATGCTCTCTCTTTCAAATAAATAAGTAAAATCTTAAAAAAAAAAAAATCAACATTCTCTGGGCACTGTGTTAGAAACTTTCCATAAAGTAGGTCATTTGTGTTTCTTATGTCAAGGAAATTTAGGCCTTCCTGGAGAAGGGGTCTTAGCGAAAGCCTGAAGCAAGCAAACAGGCACACCCAGTGTTCACGTCAGAGGACCCTGAACACCAGAGGGGTGGTCTGCTCCTGCACGGCCATTTCCTGCTCATGAGAGAGCACGTGACACAAAAGGTTGTTGACTCGAGTCTCCCAGTCTGAGATGCATTTTCCCTACTGTGCAAGGACCCCAACCGCTGCCTTTGGGGACACTTGTCATTTCTGTAGGTGGACCGTAAGCAGAGAATGAAATGGAATGAGGCAGGAGGAACGTGTGCAGACTCATTCAGCAAATGAATGATAGCTTCTGTGGACCCACAGATATTCTGATGCAATAATTTTCATGCAAATGGTGAATTAAAAATCATCAACTCTTAAGGTCAGAATGGATTCGGGTGTTAATGCAGTTCGAATTCTATGAATTGTAATTGTAGAAAAAGAAACAGCATGTGAGTGATGTGTTCAGGCAGACTGGTATGGGTTGTAGAAGCAAGGATGTCTTATGGGACCCAATCTGCTCCCCCCACCCCCCGCTTTTTTTCTTTGTCAACCAAATTCTGTTCTCAGGGTTGGTTTCTCATTCTTGTCCCTGTGTTGATCAGAAAGTGAGCTTGATATCGTCATGGTGCTCATGGGTTATAAATGAGGCATCTCCTCCCTTTGTCCGACTTGCTGGGAAATATTCAACCCAAGTTTTTTTTTTTTTTTTTCCCCTGTACACATAGACTTTTGTATTCTTTCACTTTCAATATACTGACTCTCAAGAATGTATCTATCCTTTCCGAGTTTGCCTGTCTCTGCAAATTCCATTTCCTTTGGCAGCCAAGCCTCCTTCCTTGATTTGCCTCTCTTGAGCCTGACTGCTTTCTAGTTGGGTCCTTCATTCTTGGATTCCAGATCCCTTTTGAAACCCGGAGTGGCACTCTATCATTTCCTGGCAGACACCCACCTCCCTTTCAGAGAAGAAAGAGTCAGGTAGGATGTCTGTGGAAATAAAGAACACAAAATGGAAATGACAGAGTGAGCCAAACAGTGAGGAAATAAGGCTTTGTCTTAAAAGAAAAAAAAAAAAAAAAGTAAAAAAGAGTACCAGAAGAAAGGGAAGTAAAAACGTTCTGGCAAAAGTTGCTCTCCTTTCTATTCATTCTGGGACCTGAGGGGAGGTGAGTGTGGGGGAAGAGAGGTATTGCTTGCCACTGCCCTCTCCCTGCTGGTTATCCTTCCAGCCCAGCTAAAGCTGTCTGCCCATCAGTGCTGCCCGGGGTACCATCAGTCTTGCTTCTCATGAAAAGTAATCAAGTCCATTATGAATCTCTCTATTCTACTCTCAACTCCACTACAGTGCTAGCATTGGTAATGGTAGTCCGGTGAAGCAGCAGACTCATTCACATGCCTGGGTCACCTGCTTGTTTCATGTCCTCTGCCTTCAGATCTGGGAATTCTCATCCTCAAATGTCTAATACCGACGTACCCACTTTTGCAGGCTGAGCATGTCCCCAGAAAGGGTTAAATAATGCCTAAGGTGGCCTGATGGTAGGGAGGAAGCTTGAGCTGCTCACTTCTTTGTTTCTGTTATCACTGGCTCAAGACTGTGCTGGGATCTCCCACAAGTACCAAGATAACCTAGTCTCTACCCCCATTTGGGTGGCCCAAGTTAGCCAACCTAAAGATGCGACCAGGACCAAAGTAAGACTTTTCTATAATGTCCCCAAAGGAGAATGCGTGGAAGAAAATGCCACATATAGCATCCTGTTCTTATCCCTTGCCCACATACATAGTCAGGCCTCACAAGAAATATGGCCAGAAGGATTGATAAAGATATCAGGACCTAGAAACCACATGGATACACCCAACCCCTTTGTTTTTCAAAACCCTCTAGAATGTCTTCTTTCCGGTTATCCCAATTACCTGTTGATGCTGTTTTTCTGAGCTAACATCTGCCAGTCCTTGCCTTTGGCATTGGGGGTATCGAAGGTGGCACAAATCCGCTGTCTGATGGAGTATGGGATTTTGAAGGCTTTGGGGCCGGTCTGTGCAGGGAAAGTGCTGTCCTCTTGTGCAAAGAACGTGATGGTTTCTCTTTCACTCTACAAAGAAAGAAAGCGTGGTCAGATCTAAACAGAAGCATTACCGATCAACACTTCTATTTATTTAAGAAAATCCATTAACACACACGTACAACAGGCCTGCCTGCTGTGAGGGACTCTGCAAAAATACATTGACACATTCCCCTTTCTTCTAACATAATAAATAACTTCTCCGGCAGCCTCGTGAATCATGTGCTGGAGATTTACAACAGTGTCTTCCACTCAGGGTTGGGGTGGGGGTCCGGTTCCTATACCCAGGGAAATGTCAGGTGACAGTAGAATTAAACCTTTCTTTTCTTTTCTTTCTTTCTTTTCTTTTCTTTCTTTTTTTTTTTTTAATCTCAGGGATAGATCTAGAATCAGTAGGAAGAAGCCCCCAAATGACAGATTCCAGTTCAGTGTAAGGAATGACCCTGTGATAGAGCTGACCAAAGACAAATGGGCTAAGCCATGTTGCTGGCTGGGCAGGTACCCGTCAGGAAAGCTACAAAGGGATCATCTTTAAGTTTGTGTTGGCCTGCCCTGGTTGTGAAGTGTGTGATTCCATAGTAAATATCTTGGTATTGTTTCAGAATGACATTGCTTTGGGTATATATGAGCCTGCCACGAGTCGGTGAGGTGGTCTAGAGCCTGTGGGGTGGTGGAAGGTTTCTGCCCGCTGGCTGCCCATCCTGCTTCTGATTTAGAGCTGTCCAATGTGGACTGGTGATTTCAGTGCCTCCTAGCAATCAGATCGTCATCCCCGATGTGAGACCATACAGATATCTGTGAGATTAAAATGGCTGCTGATGAGCTTATGTGAACAAACAGAATTTCAAAGCCCAAAAAGTATCTGATTGAATCACTCTCCTGTGACTATGATAGGTTACCGGACACGAGGGATTCTTCATTAAGGCCTCTAATAGGTTGACTATAAATTGATTGAGATTTTCTAGGGTGGGCCTGACCTAATCAGATGACCTTTAGACGAGAGAAAAGGCATCTCTCTTGTTGGCCTAGTAGAAAGCAAACAGCAAGGCTGTGAACAGTCTATGGAGAGGGGCAGGAAGCTAGAACCTGAGGGCATCCTCTAGGAATTGAGCGTGACCCTGGTCCAAGAGCCAGCAAAAAAAATGGGGACCTGCAAGGAATTAGATTTGATCAACAATCAAAATAAGCTTGGAAAAGGACCCTGAGCTCTAGGTGAGAATGTGTTTCCAGCCACCACCTTGATTTCAGCCTTGTGAGGTCCTGATCAGAAAACCCAATGATGACATGTCAGGACTTTCAGCCTACAAAAAAATATGAGACAGTAAATAGGTATTGTTTTATCCTGTTAAGTTTATGGTTATTTGTTATAGATCAAAAAAGAAAATAGAATAGTAATAATATAAAGAGGACTTAAAACATCAAATCGACATGGGGTTGAGGAAATAGTTAGGACTATTTAAATCCTAAGAACCTATCCTTCATGTTAGGAATGTGTCCTCTTGTGTTTTCCTTTAAGCCAACATGTGCTGTTTATGCACTCTTCTGGGATCCTGCCCTGAAGCTTTTTCCAAACTTAACACCCCTTTCTACCGCAGGCACCACAGCCATGAGAGACCTTCTTGGCAAGTGGCCAGGCTCACATAGCTATAAACATCAGTGAGTGTTATGCCTTCAAGAATCTGTTAATTGAGGAAGCTGGCTCATGCAGAGATCTTATTAATGATAATATGTTTTGTTGTTCCATAACCATTTGACACAGTTACATTTTGAGGGCTGTGTCTTAAAAACATGGTGTCTTAATTCATTATTTCCAAAAGGGTATCTCAAAAGATGTTCCAAGAAAGAGCAGATCTCTGGTCAAATACATTTGAGATATGCTGCATATTATATCTTCTGCTTGGAAATTCAAAGTACATATTATCATATTAAATAGATTCTACTTACTGGTTTTAGTTCTATTCCCTGGAATATTATAGAACAACACTCATCAAAATTCTTCCAGTATTTCATGTTAGCATGGGGTAATAGAAAAAATCATGGTTTTCAGAGGCAGAGGAAATCTTGCTTTGGAGTATAATTTTATACTTTTTAGCTCAGCGACTTTGGATGCTCCACAACATCTGTCCAATTTCCTAATCAGTCTTTTGGCATTTTTTTATACACGCCACAAAGGTTATGAAATGTGGTGAAAATTACCCAGGTAGTTTGTAACATGGCTGAAACCAGAAGTCTGACTTCCTAAAACCTGTACCAAGATTCATTTCTCTATGCCACCCTACTGGAAGATAGGCAGGTGGTTAAGAAAAGTGCTGAGCATTATTAGATTTATGCTTCAGGAATTAAAAGCAGGAAGAGCTTCCTGGAGGAGGCATTTTGGTGGGTCTCAAAGGATGTGGTCCAAAAGCTATTGACTGAATAGAAACTGAGTGGGTAACTAGTGATTCTTTGCAAAATGAACAATTCTTATTCTGATATGTTGGATGGTTATAAAATGAACCAACTCAGGCTTCTTGATGTATGAAACAGGTTACGAGGAACGTTTTTAATCATGGCTCATGAAATTTCTCCTAGCCTTTAAAAAAATGTAAATTGAAAACAGTTTCCTTCAATTTCCTGACTTAAGGCAGGAGGATGTACTTTAAAAAGATGGTAGAAACCAAAGAGAGGAAAAAAAGGAATTCTGTGCAAGATAACATGGGAGTTGTCATTATAAACTGGCATGCAAAGGGTGTTCACATGTGAAAAGGTGGCTTGCCAATGAAACTTAAACACTGAAAGTATCCCTGAGTGATGACTGCATAGACAGGGCTGGCTGTGCAATCTTACGGCATCTTTGAGTAGACCAAGCTCACCAGGCTGTGCCTTTACTGTTGGCAGGAGAGAGACCACCCCAGATCCACAGTGCTCAGGACAGAAGTGGTAGGATTTCAAAGTGAATAAAGTATTGTAGGAGACTGACTCTTAAGTATTTTTTCTATTTTTGACACTAATAAGTGGGCCCCCATTTCCCTCATAAAGTTTCCCAATTTAAATATTTGCCATGTGTAAGGATGACACTTTATGTAACATTTATGGTGCATTCTAAAAGACAGCTGGGCCAAGTAATAAGAATCCTGTGGATACATCACATTTTCTGATTGTTTAAATTAAATATGCAGAGGAACAGCAGATTTTCATACTCTGCACATCTGAGATAAGAAGCTGCTACTTGGCTAGCTGGGGAGTTGTAAATCAAGGAGAAATTCCAAGTATTCTGTCTATTTTGCAACAGACAAATCATCCCCCAACCTTCCACCACTTTTGGAAGAAAGATAAGAGAACTGCTTGAAGGGAAAATTGTAACATGCAAGTTTCCCATTTAAGTTCTTTCTATCAAAAAAAAAAAAAAAGGCTTTTCCAGTAATATTACATTAACAAGGGATGATGCAATAAATTACTTAGGGATTCTTCTCATCTCTTCAATATTAGTAAAATTATTTTGATTCACTCCACAATTTTTAGATTGCTGATACCATTGCTTTTACAGAATTATCAGTTGGCGATAATCGTTAGGTAATTCAGTGAGGTTACATTTAAAGAGAACCACCTGCTTTTACAGATAGACCCAGTAGTAGCCACTCTAAAAAAAAATATTAAACATTGGGGAGGGTATGAGCTATGGTGAGTGCTGTGAAGTGTGTAAACCTGGTGATTCACAGACCTGTACCCCTGGGGATAAAAATATACTATATGTTTATAAAAAAATAAAATAAAATTGAAAAAAAATAAAAAAGTTACGTTATCTTGATCACTGAGATAACTTTTAAGTGTGAGAATGACATGGATGATTGTATTTATTTGGAAGGCCATTTAGATGAGAGGCATGAAGGAATGTGATGGCATGGGAGGTTCAACACGAAGAACCAAAGGCCTTCAATGAGGATAATCACTGCACTGATTCAGCTATTTAAAATAAATATTATCTTATAAATACAACCACATACATACATATCTCTTTTACCTCTCATGGTTCCATTGTTAAATTCATGAAACACACACTAAGAGATCTATTAAAGTAAGGTAGGAAGTTGGAGCTCTGAACTTAACAATACAGAGAATATTTTTTTTTTTTTTTTTGGAGTGGGAAGAGGAACAGATACTTAAAAAATTCAGATGTCTTTGGAAAGCTTCAAAAGATTTATTTCCTTATTATTTTTATTATCTTTAATCAATGAAATGCTGTTACTAACTTATGAAAACCACCTAATGCAGGGTCTTCCAGCCTAGAGGCCATAAGGAATGACACTCTTACAGATCTATTATGCCCAACTCACTGACTGATACAAGTTCATGTCTAGAATGTATCTTGTCTCCTCCCCAGGTAATCCCAATTTCTCAGCGCTTTATGGATCTTTACTTTTTCTGGAACTGTCTACTACAAAAACCCAGGTCATTCTTAGTGTAAGGAAGATGCTTTGTATTCACTAGACCTATCAGCAGATGTATGCTTCTCCCAGGAATGAGACAGTCCTGGAGTTGGAAAGAACGTGAGAGATCAATTTTTCACTGAAGACCTCCCTTTCCAGGCAGACTGACATGTGGGAAATCTATTCTATTCTTGAAGACCTATAGAATGAATACTTATGCCAGCCTGTCCCATACTTCTGCAGGCTTGAGAAAAGAACTTCCCAATTTTCACCTACTTTCATACTCGAAGACAGAATTTTCGATTTGTCTGTCGCTAGTGCCTAAGCCCCCCAGAAAGAAGGCTTACATTAAGCACAAGGCCCACAGTCAGTATTGCTGAATTAGACTTCCCTCCGGAAGTAGTCTAGGATGGAAATCCAGACTTTGACCTTGATGCCAGGTACCTCGGTTGGGAACTCTGGCTCCCCACTATTGGTTTTATCATCTTGAGCAAGAGGGTTGACCTCTTTGAGAAAATGTTACATCATGTCAAATTGTGACAGTATAGTATTTAATCCACAGAGCTGGATGGTTACATGTTAAAGCAGCATTAAATGGTACTGAAACAGTGGCTTTCAAAAGTTCTTAATTTTCTGCTGACAAAATAATAGATTTGCTTAAGAAATACAGTTTATTACACAGAGATCGAGATGCACTGGGCCAAATGCCAGCAGTAAGCCTTGAAGCCATTAATAAACTGATCCTTCCAGGGAGGAGGTTAGGGAGAGGGTGGTGGGGTTATGGACATTGGGGAGGGTATGTGCTATGGGGAGTGCTGTGAAGTGTGTAAACCTGGCAATTCACAGACCTGTACCCCTGGGGCTAATAATACATTATATGTTTGTAAAAAAAATTAAAAAATTAAAAAAAAAAATGATCCTTCCAGGATCAAAAGGGTTACTAGAGCTTCTAAAATGGGAGTAGCCTCAAACTGGATGGTGGTAACCCGACAATGAATAAATATTATCCAGATGCTGGCCACGGTGTCGTCTTTCAGGACATTTCAAAGTGATTGTAAGCTTGCAAAGCATTAGACAAGGAAATGGAGAGTAAAGGGTAAGACTCTGTTTATTAGCTCGTTTTCCTCCCCTGCACTTCCAAAATGTGTTTAAGCAAGGAGCACAGGTACCAAGCTGTATCAGCGCTCTCACAGTCCTTTAACATGGATTTCCTGTAATAGCAGAAGTTGGTCCTCACTATTGGAGTGCCTTAAAAAGTAAAAACCCTTTAAGCCTGGAATTGTTGCGTTGATCTGCGATCAGACATTTAGGGCAGTTTGCATCAGAGGTTATCTTTCTGTCCTGCCCTTTCATGCTTTTCTGAACACCAGAAGGAAAATCGGCTTGGATTTTCCCTTTGTGTTTATTTGAAAACTTTCCTGCAATTTTTTAATTTTACTTCGAAATGTACTGTGTTAAATATGCCACGACTGTTCAAGAAAGAGACTCTCAAAATATCTTACGTTTCTGGATCTACCTTTCCCATCAAAACTACTTTACCACACAACGTTAATTGGCGATAATGAATGCAAATGCTGCGCAAACATGTCAGTTAAGACAGCTATCAGTTTTGAGGCACGATCCCTTGGAAAGCCATCCGCATTTCAGAAAAACTATTCAGGGAATTAGCAATGCTCACTTTGCATAAACAATGAATTGAAACGAGAATGAATTGAAGTGATAATGCTATGAAGCTAAAGGTTTAAAAAAATGAATTGAGTGGTATGTATATACCATTTGTTAAGCCTTCTGCCAAACCTGAATGAATAAATACATATTATTTATATATTTGTACATAAATATGTATGTGTGCCTGTACACATGCATGCATATATATATATATTCTACTGATGAGCAATAAAATGCATTTTTCTACACTACCCAGGGATTATCTTGGATTCCTCAACAAAAGCATCGCATGCTTCCCCTCAGCTACTCTAGCCCTCTACTCTCAAATAACTATTCAGGAGGGACTGCCATCATCTCCTCTCTAAGCCAAGTTCACAGCCATGAAGCCATTCAGTGGTTTAGGGCAAATTGGAGACGTGGCGGAAATCAGGTGTCTTTTTGCAAAAGTGAATTCTCCTCTGATTCCCATTCTAACTCTGCTCTTCAATAGTGATATGACCTTGGACAGTGTCCTCTCCCTCTCTGCACTTGTATTTCCTTACTTTGTAATATGAGACTTATATCTACTCTGTCGTACATGAGTGCATCGATGAATCTAGGTTCAGTGGGAGATGGGGCTATGCAGAACCCCAAATCTGGAGGTTAGGAGACCTTGTAAGACCATAGGGAACCCAGGTCCTGAAGATGATTTCCGGAGAACTGGTCAGAGCCAGGAGAAAAACAGCCTCATGGTGACCTTGCACCTGCCTCTTCATGGTACATGTCTCAGATGTACCATCAGCTACCAAAGAATCTCAGGAGATATTCCAAACCTACAACTGACTATTAGATTGCTCACAGTTTTGTATATAAAAAGCCTTCTACTAGTTCTTTCCCCTAAGAGCTCTCTGTGGAGCCCAAGCTCTGATGGGTTGATGAGTTTCTCTGTCCAACAGGAAGCTCAGTTCAACTGTCAGCCCGGGAAATGTTTATTTGCCCTTATAGGTAACGAGGATTAAGACTGAGTGCATTCCGAAGCTCCTTTGGACCCCGTGTAGCACGACTGGTACATTGACATTAGTGTCCTGTCGAAATGGAGTCAAATGGTCCTGCCGACCAAGGACTCACCTCCAGGATGGAAGTCTGCACTTGGAGGATCTGTTCATGGCCTTTGAGCTGCCGGATGCAGATTTTGCAGGACAGCTGGGTGGTGGTGGGCGTGTAGCGCTCCAGGGAGAAGGCACAGTGCAGGGGCTGCCTGTTACTGCACCACACGCGGGAGAATGGGACTTCCTGCAGGGAAACGGGGGACAGAAGAGGGCTGTGGTGTGCAGAGCCCGGCTGAGATGAGTGGCGACTAGGAGAGACTTAATGGCAATAATTATGATGATGATGACAACGACTGAGGCAGAGAAAATTGCCCAAGCGACTTTGGTGGAATTGTTGTAGAAATAATGTTCCAGCATATGCCAAGCAGCACAGAAAGTAATTAATGTCAATTCCAATTGATAACATTTGAATTCCAAAACCACAGTGCCAGAACTCAGATTTCACTTGGTGACACACACAATTAGCATACTATCAAAAATTCATCCTCATGTTTTCCCATGGAAAAAAAATTTTTTTTAGAAGACTCCTTTGGTCCATCCTTCTTCTTAAGCCTGGGGTAGGATGGTATCTTTTCCCTTAAGTGAAAATTATGCTAAAGAACTGACTGACCAGAACATATCCCAACACCACACAAACTCATGAGAATTGTATAAACAGAACACGATATTGCTAATGTATCCAACATAAAAATTATACTTACTGCCGATCTCTGTCTCTCATACACATACACACAGGCACGCACACACCCTCCAGAAAGAGACACAAACAAACTAGGCTCCCCAGAACAGTCCTGTTTGCCAACTCCTCATTCACTCAATTCATTTGTTCAGCAATTATGTGCACGGTGCCTGCTAATGACCAGACACTGTACAAGATGAACAATAAGGAACAGGAAGCTAGGTTCCGTCTCTACTGTCACAGGACTTATAGACAGTTGAGTGGAAAAACCAATTTTTACTAAATGAGGGGGGAAATAATAAACTCTATATACATCAGCCTTTTTCCCCATTACTAGTCAGTGTCTGCCACTGAGTAGACCACGCTCAGGCACGTGGCTTTACAATAATGCGAACTAGAGGTCACTCACTGATACTCTCTCATCTACTAAAAAGAGTCTCCTTCCTACTCAAATGAAGCTGAGATTCTTGGTAATGACCACGTATGACCAGCCTCTAGTAAGGTTCATCCTCACCTTCTTCTCTTTTTCTCCTCTCGTTAATGTGCTCTTTTTTACCTGTAACTATAAATACCATTTTCTCCAATATTCACACTGGCAGGTGGCAGAAGATGTATCAGGTTTGGATGTTTGATACTCTGAAGTGTGACTGGTGATGAAGCCATCATGTGTTATGAGACTGGGGGCCATGATTAAAATTCAGTCTCCTCACTTAGAGGAACTAGGGGTAATCTAGTTCTTCCTGAGCTCTAATGGGCACATCGTTTTTTCTTAGTTTAGCTTTCTCTGTGGATTTTGGATGCTCCTGGAGGCGGGGGGTGGGGCGACCAGCAAGGAGGGATGGACTCTGACTGTTGTCCACTTGAAGAGAGGAGGGCTAGCTGAGGGAGTCTGAGAGAAGAAACTCTCGCCCTAACTCCTACCTCGCATCCCAGCAAGGAGTATAGGCATTGTGGTTTTGTTTCATTCATTCTTAATCCTAAACCGAGGGAAAGGCAGTGGAATTTTCATTTCAAGAAGCAGAGAGAAGTGAGGTGGATGGGTGAGGTCCCCAGGCAATCTCTGGAGGAGGTCACTTTCCCGACGACACTCAAAAATGACTTTTCACCTGCACCAAATTCTACACCAGATAATAATAATATATATTTACAAATTCTGACATTTCTTCTTCTTCTTCAACCTGACTCTTATTGTCCTTCTCCCCCTAAGGCTGCTTCCATTTTACAAGCCGTGGATAACCCTTACTTCATGATCTCAGGCTCCAGGCTCCAACACTTCTCTCTCTGCTTGCTGAACTCATCCCATCTGCTCACAGACGCCCAACTGCCACCTATCTGTGGAGAACTCCCAGTGGCTACATCTCTGGAGTTTATCTCATTATTATCAATCACTGACATTATACCCCTAATCACTACAAATCATTTTATTTGGCCTTTACTTTCTCTGAGAACTCTACCTTTTCAAAACTGATTATCACCATTCACTATCTTGTCCTTCTCTAATTTTCCTATCACCATTAATGATCCTCTTCTCTCCTCATTAGAGCTAACTGTAATGACCTACTCCCCAGTCCCCTGCCTGCATTTTCTACAATACTGAGTTAATGAGGGGGTTAGGGCTTGACTGAAGAGGGAAACAGGACGCAGCTGATTGGTGTTCGTCAGGAAATAGCATCGTGATGTGTCTTTAACCTCTAATCATGAGTGGGGGGACACTGATGTGACCTGATTGCTGTGCTCTCATTCCCAGAATCCTTTGCAATGGGGGCCCAGTATGGCCCCCTGAGTCTCCTGCCTAGTGCTTCCATCATTTGTTGTCCCATCTTCATTTTATTTTTTTTTAAAGATTTAATTTATGTATTTGGCAGAAAGATCACAAGTAGGCAGAGAGGCAGGCAGAGAGAGAGAGGGGGAAGCAGGCTCCCCGCTGAGCAGGGAGCCCGATGTGGGGCTCAATCCCAGGACCCTGGGACTGTGACCTGAGCCGAAGGCAGAGGCTTAATCCTCTGAGCCACCCAGGTGCCCCCCATCTTTATTTTAATAGCCCTCAAATGAACTCTCCTTCAAACTAGTACATTTTTTTATACTTCCTTTGCACCACCCCCTTCCATGAAAGAAACTGTAACATAGGGCTCGGTGGTTAACAGGTCCTTTTGCCTAACTGAGAAAACTAAACGAGCACCTGGGTGGCTCAGTTGGTTAAGTGTCCGACTCTCGATTTTGGTTCAGGTCCTGAGCTCAGGGTTGTGAGATAAAGCCCTCTGTTAGGTTCCATGCTGGGTGTGAAGCCTGCTTAAGATTCTCTCTCTCCCCTTCCTCCCCCAACTCTTTAAAAAAAAAAAAAAAAGAAAGAAAGAAAGAAAATTAAGGTTTTTGTGTTTTTAAATGGAAATTTGAGTCTTTACAGTGTAACATAAGTTCTTGGACGTCAGGGCCAGGCAGAGCTGAATTCAAGATCCTGCTCTTAAACTGACCTCCTTATTGTGTGGTAGATCTGAATTCTTGATAATGCTTCCTAACCTAAAACAAAACAAAACAATGGTACTGGCCATTTATTGAAAAGTATCTTCTCTGGTATAATTTGCTACATTTCTCCAGAGAATGATGGCAGAAAGGTAAGAGAGTAATGCCCACTGCAGAGACTGTCTCCCCTTGTGGAAAGCCATGAGAATCAGCACACACTCCTCTCTTTCCTCTCTACATCCCACTGCACACATCAAAACATTTTAAAAAATCTGATTTTAAGACTGTCTCGAAAGAATATTTCTTTTTATTGTTGGCTTGAGTAGCAGCTGCCAATAGGGCTCCACAAAACATTTAAAAGTAACGGAATTAGAAGCATAGTGATTAGTGTGTTGTCAGGGTAATCATTTTTGCTTTCATTTATTAAAACAAACAAACAAAACTATCATGGGCGCCTGGGTGGCTAAGTGGGTTAAGCAACTGTCTTCGGCTCAGGTCATGATCCTGGAGTCCCAGGATCGAGTCCCATATCAGGCTCCCTACTCGGTGGGGGGGGTCTGCTTCTCCCTCTGACCTCTCCCATTCATGCTCACGCTCTCTCTCAAATAAAACAAACAAACAAACAAATAAATAAATAAATAAATCTTAAAACAAAACAAAACCAAAAACTATCAAGATTCTCACAGAGTGAGAGACATGTTGCAGCAAGTTATATGGGAGGATAAAGTGTAGCAAAGTTACGGGTGTTTAAAGCATTCTGGAAATGTTTTCATTTTGATTCCCATTATAATTAGGTTCCTGGCAGATGGAGAGAATGTAAATCACATCCTAGCAGGAGACAGACACTGGGTTCCCCAAGACACAAAGTATGCTGAAAAGACAGCTGCTTTTATCTTTGGGAGGGGACAGCCCGACTTTCTGTTTCGTCGGATTTAAAGAATAATATTGTACTGTGTACTGTCTCTTCCAGCTTCTCCACCCCACAGTCAGCAAGAAATAGCAGAACATACGATCCAGGAGCACCCAGGTCCCAGGAACCGATGGAAAGCAGAATTAGTTACCTCCTAGATGAGGTCTGCTAAGTCTGTGGAGGTCTGCTAACTGTGCTCAAGTCTTAAAAAGCCTGAGAAAAGAGAACGAATACTTGGGTATTTTTTGGCCCTGGGGTTGGGGGTGGGGACTAGCAATGTGGGTTGTAGTGTAGCATTTCGTCAGCTGTAATCCTCCTGAACCTAACCCAAAAATATTTCAAAGCCAGCTGGTCTGCCTATACACAGAGTTTCCACACGTAGCTCTGGATCCAACCTTGAATTCACACGATTCTAAAAACATTCCTCATGCAGTTTGGTTGGTGTCTGCTAGGGCAAATATTCTGTGCAGTAGGTCTCTCCCCGGCCTGAAAGTTCTTAGTGAATTCCAAAGAAGAAAGGCAGGTTTCTGAGGAGAATAGGCTTTGAGTTCCAACAGGAATATGTTGCTTCTCAGATTCCTGATGTGAGGTTAGAGAAAGGAGGAGAGAGGAAGGCCAGTGGTCTTCCAAGCGCCGAGTTGGGAGATGAAGGAAGATGACAGGGAGATTTACCAGTTGAAGGAGAGACCTATAAATGATGTCAGGAAGAGTGAGACTTTCTGTCCCTGCAGTAGCTCTCGGTTAGTTCCCATCCACTAAGCCCTAATGAAAAGCCATTCTCTATTATCCACGCCAAGTTTATCAGTGCACATCATGTTCGACATGAGGTTCAAGCAGGATGAACACAAACCCTCCCCAAACTGCTTCCATCCGATGCCTGGAACAAACACAGCAGGGTCATTAAGAGCAGCACAATATGCATTCACACAAGCGAGGGGATTTCAGTGATGACAGGGGCAAGACAATTGACGGCAAGGAGGGTGGTGGCGGCAGGGAGGAGGAACAGAGCAGAAAGCCATTTGTGGGTAAGAAAAATGAAGTGGAAACGCAACTCGGTGGCAAACCTCCTGGTGCAGAGAAAATTAAATTATTTCTCAGCCTTCCAAGACTCTTTCAAATTATGCTCAATTACAGAAGGCAAATATTTATCCATGTTCACAACGTCCATGCAATCCAACCCATCCAGGGAGTAAAGCTTGTTGCATTTCCGTGTGAGCCAATGCCCTTTGGCTTTGGCTGGCCGTGTTGCCTGCTCTGAGGTCCACATGCTATTAGCCCCTGACGCCTTTCCTGCCTGGGACTCTCCTTGGAATTCCTGGTGCTGGAATTATTATTTAAGAGCTGGTGCAAGGTTATGGTCCTTTCATCTGATTTTTTTTTTTTTTATCTCTAAACATTAAACTTAATAGTTACTTTGGATGGAGGCACTTGCATTAGATCCAGTGGAACAATACCTTTAAGCCTATCAAGATTAATACACAGGAATTTACATGACTATCAGGACCTGTTTTAACAATGCCCAGAAGTTCAATTTGGATGGGAAATTCTGAATCCCGCTTTCCTGGACACAGAGACATCTAGGTCTTAGAACATCATAAACAATCCATTTATTCATAGAAAACTTCTCACCATAAGGAAATACGCTGAATGTGTCAAAAAAAAAAAATGGTTTAGAGCCATGAGAGATGCTTTTGTTGTTCTGAATGCCCTCAAAGTGTACACAGAGGGGCAGTTCCCAAGGTAACGAGAAGTCTGAAAAGTAAACAGGAAACTATAACCTTGTCCAATCTGAAATCGTGAATTTTCGAAGGTAAAAGGGCTGGTGGTTCAACTTTTTTTTTTTTCTTTTTTCTAATTCTCATGGCGCAGGCAAGGTTTTTCTCTCTGTAATTTGCCTTGTTCCCATTCTGACAAGCTGGTTTACCTTGTGCAAGTTTTTGGTTTTTATTTTTAATAAATGCCACAAGGATGGAAAGGTTAAAACCCCATAGGGCTCTGCTGTTTATGACAGAAACAAAGGCATCTGAAAGCCTCCCGTGATTCTGGATCAATCTGAGCCCACCAGAAGCTTTTCCAAAGTTAAGGACCTATCCTGTCACTTGGAGCACAGGTGACTTTGGTTTAGGAAACGATTGTAGATTGTAGTTGCTTACAGTGATGGCACTCATCACGGGGAATTTCTGTAGCATTTGGTGGCAGGGTCACACGTCAATAGGAGATCTTTCTATGCTAAGCAATTACTCAAATCCCCTAAAAGTCATCTGGGGAGACTCTAAGTCATTTTGCAATGTTTTAAAAATTCTCTGATACAGAGATAGGTGAATAATAATACAGAAATATCTTTATAGGCTTGTAAAAGGATTCTAAGAGACATGATCCTTTCTTTGGCTCTCCGTTTATAATTTCCTCTTCCCATCGTACCCGGCTCACTTAGTGGCAAACACTTAGTATATTCAGGATGAAACTTCTTGTGCCCACCCCACCAGCCAGAGCTCCCCAGAACTCAAAATCGCCACCCCCAAAAGGACTGACAGCCAGGTCATTCATAGCTGACCATGATTAAAACCATGTCTCGTAATGAACTGGTTTTAATAAAAACAAACAACAAACCAACTTCGTTCTAAGTTGCTAAATGACTATCTTCAGCCTACACTGAGCAAGAGTTTAAGTGGGAGAGAGGAGAAACTTCACATTACCGGACATCAAGCACATCTTCCCCCCAACCTGCTCGAAACCTGTGAGTTGATGACAACATGATTAATTCCCTGTGTACCGTCCAAACTACTACATTTCTGTGACACTTTGAGACTAAATCCATACTTTTAAAGGAGGATGTAAGTCAAAAGCACCCTCACCAGGGTTTAGTGACATGCTTCCTGGTTAAAGCAAAGCTATTTCTGGTAGCAGCCCGTTTGGCCAATACCTGGCATGCGGTGAATGGTTTAATTCTCCAGAGGAATGGGGGGATATCAAGGACAGAGATCTGAAGACTGAAGGTGTTCCCCTTGAAATGCAGCAACTTTGGCTCTTCCAGGAGCTGTCCACCTTGATGCCTTTCATCTGAAACCACTTCCTATGGCGCAGGAAAGAGAAAAGAGGCACAACAATGAAGTAGCCAATTTCTGCCATATTTCTCTCCATAAATAGGTATACTCCCTACCTATGTCTCCCAGAAACAGACAAACAGCAGAATAGACCCATGCTTCTTTGCTACCCCCATATCCTTGCAAGGTCAGGACTGGGGACTCAAAGCTGCTGACTAATAAGAATCTGGGCAGAAAGAAACAATTGTTCTTCATTATTTGCTAAACACACCAGGCCCTTCTTTAAAACTAAAAGACCTCCCCTGCCCCAAGCGAAATGTTACACTGTTGAGCTTCCACAAGTGTGTGAATTTCATCTGCTATAACCATAATCAAGGAATGTATACATAACTTTTTAGAGATTTTATTTATTTATTTGACATAGAGAGCTCAAGTAGAGAAGCAGCAGGCAGAGGGAGAGGCAGAAGCAGGCTCCTCGCTGAGTGGGAGCCAGATGCAGGGCTCTATCCCAGGACCCTGGGATTATGACATGAGTGGAAGGCAGACGCTTAACCGACTGAGTCACCCAGGACCACTGGGATGTATTCAATTTTTACGCTGAAAGTTGAACAACAATTTCACCCTTTCACCCCTCTACCTCTTCATATGTTCACCACGAATATGGACATTATACAATACTTATTCTTTGGTTCAAAATAAATATTATAGAGTGAATGTATCCTATTTATTTTTAGTAACGTTCATTAAAGTTATGCCAAAAGGCGAAGAAGAAGGTTGTTTTATCAAGTTAGTTTTAGCTCAGAAAAAATAAATCAGATTCCTGAAGGTAAATACTCCTGTATCCTTTGTGGAGAAATCTTTATATTTAATACAAACACAATTCACCTACATTCTATGGAGCAAGCCATTTTAACTGGTTCCAAATTTGTGGTGTCTAGAATCCTATTGGAGAGATGATAAGCCAAGTAAAATAACCGACATGAATTCTTCAAAAGGTTAACCTGCCATTGGGGTGAGGGCGTTCATGTTACTGGAGATAAGAGAGCTCCCTAAATCCGTTTCTTAAAATCACCATTAACTGACTTATAATTCCCTTGCAGAGGTACAATAAATAAGAAAACTGAGATCCTTTAATTATGTCCTGTAATCTTCCCAGATTCTAAAATAGATTGTGAGAGTCAGGCAAGTAGGCTTATAAATACAATAAAACTTACATTTCAATTATCAGCAAGTAAAAGCAGCCCCAGAGGTTATCTTACTGGCCCTTGTCTAGGTGCAGAATAACAGGAATAAAAAAACATGTCTTACTAAGACACAGCTGTCCCGCTTTTACCTGTCACATACCCACACTGTTAATCAGTTGTTAGTAGTATCTTTTCTCAGGACGAAATGATTCAATTCCAAGGTCATTTGCTCCAGTTATTTTAATGAGAGGGGTGTTCCTTGGGGGCTCTTAGGTCAGTGCTGAACTTTCTGTGATGTAGGAAATGGTCACTATCTGTGCTGCTCAATATGCAGCCGTTGGCCACAGTGGCTATTAAGCATTTGAAATGTGGCTAGACCGAGGAAGGAACTGAGTTTTTCATTTTCATTAACTTAAATTTAAATATCCACATGGGGTTAGTAATTACTGTACTAAACAGCACGGTCTTGGTAGTTCCTAACAGTGGGGGTCTCTGGGAGTTGGGCATGACGACATAGTAGCTGGCCTCTGATGGCGACTGCAAAGGGTGGAAGGATCATGGCAGTATGGGGGGGGGGGTAAAGAATTCACTCCAAAGGCTGAGTGGAGATCTTTACAGATGCTGACCGCTGGTTCCTTGTTGAGATTTAATGAGTGTCCGCTGGAGCTATACCTGAGCTGGGCTCGAGTTTACAAAACCTTTTCTGCCACCAGGGATCTCACAGTCTAGTGAGAGGCTCAGAACAATGGGCTTCTGATGATCATATCTACATATATATATACAAATAACGTGTCTACCTAGGAGGTCAACGCAAGACACAGGCTATAGCCTAACCCAGATGGGAGGAGAGGCCAGAAAAAGAAGTGGGAAATCACCAGAAGAGGTGATACTTGAGCTGAACCTTGAAGTAAAGATCGGGGATGGGCCCAGGAAAAGGAGGGGGTGCGCACTGGGGGCAGTGAGCAGGGTTTGTGCAAAGGTACCAGGCGAGGCAGATCTGGGACAGGGTAGGGTAGAAGGTGAGTGGCTGGAGGTGATGAACATCAAATCATGAATTTTCGCTTCCTGTGCTAAGGACTTTGTATTTAATTTTAGAGCATGGATACTTGGGTTTTAAGGTGTATAAGAATTTCTGGGGGAGTGCATGTGCTCAAAAGAAGAATCTTGTAAACCAAAAATGGAGGCACAGGACACCAGTCACATTTCCATGTGGTTTTGGGTGGGGTACTCGTCCTCTTTAGGCCTTTGTTCCTTAGCTGGGCTTATTTCTGGCCAAGCAACACCATCAGCCTGATACTATTAACCTCTGTGCAATTCTAGTATGAGATTAGAAACAAGGACCAATAAGTAAGCTACTTATTAAAACCACTTGAAAGCTACACAAATAACAACAATGTAGACCCTTCGAAAGCTACACAATAACAACAGTGTGGACCCTTCCACCTACATTTGACTGGGCTGTTTAAAGCATACCCCCTTTCTTTAAATAATCTAACTTGTCTGAGTGTACGGAGAAGTAAACTGAGGTCAGAAGATGAAGTGTCTTGTGCAAGAAGGCACATTTCTTAGCGCAGGGCTCGGCTACTTTAATATTTAGAAACGATAGGGAGCACCATCTCACTAGAAAGAGAACTGTAGTTTTAAATCACATGTACCTTACTTACAGATGAAAACTGAAGCACACCCCTCCCCCAAAGAAAGGCCGCTTCCTATTTACAGGGTTAGTGACGGAGTGAAGACCAAAACAGGGCAACTTGACTGTGGTCTGGTATTTTTTCTACATTTTGCTGCCTTTTTCTATTCTGTACTTGATTTTTTTTTTTTTTTTTGAGTTATGTGAAGGTCAGACTGTTATTAACTCTATCCCGTAAATAATTTTTCACTGGTGCGAGATATATATAAAGATGACATAAGTCAGTCTGTATTTGCCCTACGGTTATATATACTGCCTAAACAGTCCCTGAAATGCAGCGTGGAGAACATTAGAAATTTTTAATAGATGTCCACTTACAATTATCACAGAGGAAAATGGTACCTTTTAGAAATTCCTGCTTTACGGCCCCCAATTTAAATACAACCATGATTTACTTTTGCTTTTTTTTTTTTTTCTTAGCTTACTTTCTTCTCCACACATTGGACCCACCATATACAATTAACAGTGTCTCATAATCTTGCACCAAATATTAAGTAATCATAGTTACTCTGTAACCAAACAAGTAATTATTAAAATGAAGAAGCCCAATAAAGAACTAATCATTGTTATTTCTAGATCTGTGAAGGCACAACTGGCTTCAGAGTTAAAGACACTCCTGAGTACAAGCTTTAAAACACTCTCCAAAAATAATAAATTATACTTAGCACAGAATTCCCAGTTATGCCTACAACCTACTGTATTCTTTTCAGGGCTGGGCCTGGACTCCTGTATTTTTAAATGCTTTTTAGATGATCCTGATGTCCAGCTGGGTTTGAGAATCAGTGATACAAACAGCTCTGCTGAGCTAGTTCTGAGTCACTCAGTAGATGTATCTGCCCGAGCGTGAGGGCCGGTAGTCACTGCTTTTTCCTATCCGCCTCCTACATGACAAGGACCTTATGTTAGAGCTCCGGTTCTATTGTTAAATTGATATCTGCATTCATTAAACTAGGAAATAGGGTATCTGGCTAGTTTATTTCCTATAAAATGTACCCAAAGGCTATGGTTGGTGGTGGGTTCCAGTCTGTCTCCCTTTTCATTTCACCCTGGGGGCTGCTAGCTCTCCAGATCCTGGAGCTGTGGCCAGGAGAAGCCTGGGCTTTGTGCCTCAGTGAGCTCTTTATGTTGATTTAATGAGACAGGCAGCAATATTCAGGTGTGCTTCAGGGATACTAAAGCAGGCAGTCTAAATTTACATATTTATGAGACAAAACTGTTTGAACTTAAGCACGTGCGTGCACATGCATGCGTGTGGCCCCCCCACCCCGACACACACAGAAATTATGTCACTGCTGTGTTTTCCTTTAAATGCTTTACATGAACAATATTTCCCAAGGTTGCATTATGGATAAACACAAGAACTACATCTGGAGGAAATCCTTTGAAATTAGATTCTAAATCCACATTAATGCCAAGTAAGTAATGAATACCGAGAGGTACTGAATAGGAGGTCTGGGAGCAATGGAGAAAAAATCTAGTTGTGTTTCTGTCTTTCTTTCTCAGATGGGGCAAGCATTTAATTCCTTGCTTTCCCTGAGTCAAGGTCTGTTTGAGCTGTGTGTGTGTGTGAGTGCGCGCGTGCGTTTGTGTGAGACAGACACAGAAAATGAAACATGGACAGTAACATAATCTAGGTCTTAAGATGTTACCACCATTCCTCAACCTTTGGTTTGAAGTCACCAAAGGAGATGATGTCAAACACACACATGCAAAATGGTCGCTCTCATTATCGCAGAAACACAGAAACAGGAAGGACAAGAAGTCATGGGTTGTTCTCTTATTCTCCTCTCAGCTTCAGGCAAATTTTTATTAAAAACAAACAAATAAGGCACCTGGGTGGCTTAGTCAGTTAAGCCATTTGCCATTGGCCCAGGTCCTGGTCCCGGGGTTCTGGTGCTGGGATGGAGCCCTAGGTCTACCTCCTTGCTCAGCATGTAGCCTGCTTCTCCCACTCCCTCTGCCCCACTCCCTTGCTGGAGCTCTCTCTCTCTCTCAAATAAATAAGTAAAATCTTAAAAAAAAAAAAAAAAGAAAAGAAAGAAAAGAAAAGAAAACATATCCGAGTTGATTTAGCTTCCCAGAGATAGCTGTAGATGTATTTATCAGAACAGATCTTCAAAAACCTGAAACTAAATTATCTCCTACCAAGGTGTCGGAGGTCTTTTGTTTTTGTCATTGAGAGAAACCGGTACTATTATTCAGATGAAGTATCCCCAGAGCAAAGGGGAAGCCAGCACAGCAGCCCCTGCAGGAGGTAGAGGGGAAGAGGGCAGGCCTTGAAGGAGATAGGGTTTCTGTTCCAGTACTAAAACCCCAGGACTACAATTTGGTGGGACCATTATGTCACCAGACCCTCACTGGTTCTAAGAGGACAGAAGAATTGGGTCTGGAAGCTGTCCTCCTTCCAAGGTTTCCACTGAGAGGGTAGATTTTAAATATTCTATTAGATATAACTTCACTGAACTATGAATGAAATGAAAGACCTCACCATGATCTTCAACTAGGCTTCTTCCCCGATTAAGAGGACAATCCTAGCTGGGCACATACGTGTTGCGATTTCTTTGTGACATGAAAGATGCACTATAATAAACCCCGGCAACTACTGCAACCAAGACTGTGTCTGTTTCCAAATCCCAACAAACATTTTTAACACTATGATAATGGAGGTGAATTCCAGGATGGGCAATTTCAGCAGAAATGCTCCTTGAAAGATGACCCATTACTCTTGATGAAGAAGTCAGGGTTCCATCCGAGTTCCAGAACATGAGTCATCACTGCATATAGTATTTTCAGCTCACACCACACAAGTTGGGGGAGCTCATATTAACGTGTGAAGTCTGCTAGAGGTTCAAAAAGTGAACTGTTGCTAAGGCTTTCTTAAAGTGGAACAGTTTTAATGGGTTAGTAACTATATAATTTTCCCTTCTAATTAAATACCACGTACCAAGCTGTGAAAAATGTGACATGGATGATTTGGGATGTTAAGGTGGTTTAAAGCAACCTGGGCAGAAGGCCCGGAACATGTCCACTTATTAGCAGGGTAAAAATCCAGAAAGCCAGATTCTCTCAGAAACAAAACCCAGAGATAAAGACCGCAGACTGCACAGTTGTGTTGCGAAAAGCTACAGGTTATGTTTTAATCTTTCTGTGGGCCAGAAAAGTTATTCGACCAAGGCTGACGGTCTCTCACCACCCCAGGGGGAAGCATGGCCTTTGCTGCTCATGACAGCTGTCACATACATCCTGTCAATAACAAGTACAACCAAACCCAACTTTAAAATCAGCTTTATTGGACATAATAGGAGAGAGAAAGAATCACTGAGGTAAATAGGTTATGACAAATGGGGTTAAGAGTATTTCTACTGGAAAACATTTCTCTAATGCAAAATTATAGGGTTTTAAGAAGTATCTCTAAATGATGAAATAAAGATAATTTGGATTCAATTTAGAGGGAGAATACCATTTTCCCCTAGCACTGACGAAGAAGGGTATATTACCCACAGGAAAGGAGAGTGGCTTGAAAAGCTGTGTTTAGGGCCTCGTTTTCGTGACTTTCCCTGCAATTCACATTCATCTGTGAACAACTGAGCTGTGGTAGAATCTGATAGCAATCAACAGGAAGGAAAATAGATTATCTGAAAGTCACTTAGTTTTTTCTTTAAGCAAATGTCGAACTCACTAGTATAAAATATACATCAGCATTATTCAAAGTGAGATCAAAATGGCTATGAGGGCCGACTTCCGAGGCACCTGTGCTAAACAGACCTTCACAGGCACACTGGTCAGCAGTGGCTTATACCCGTATGAGCCCAGAGGCTGGAAATCCTCCCAGGCCCCCTGTGTTCACTCCAGTTTACTCAGCCTACAAAATCTGGCCAAGTCACTGAACATCCCACTTGAGTCATGAGGCATTCAGCTGTAGTAACGACCTCAATTCATTCTTTATTTTTGGTTGCCGAATGTCTGTTAATGTGTTTTATCTTGGAAAAGACGTTATTAGGGGTGGTGAAAACAGATTAAGGTTATCAAATAGCAATCACAGGATGACGTTTAACGACTCACATGGAAGCTCTTTCCTCTCCAAAATGGTGCCCCTCTGCAAAAAGGACCTTTTATGAGCAGCCTTTCAACATGACTGGTGCTACTTAAGAAAGAGGCAAGGTTCGAGAACATAGGTCGGCAGTGAGTCACCTTTCCTGGCTTGTGTTAAGGATTCAGGTCACTGTATCTCCTCTGTTGGTAAACATGAGTTTTCCAGCTTAGTGTCTTAAAAGCTAGTTACTGAGGAAATGCTCTGCATAATGGACTTAATGATCCAGGACTGGAATAGCTGAGATCTGGGATGAGGTGTGTCAGGAGAGCTAAGCTATTTATATCTGGGCAAAGCTTACACAGGTACTTCTGCATTATCTTTGCTGCTATTAATAAACGTGCACTCTTCATGAGTAGCTAATTTAAAATGAGTCTTAACGTGATTAAAAGTACCAAAAATGGAAAAGAACCTTGAACTACCTCTGCCCTCGTAGCCCTAATTATTAAGAGACTGTGTATCCAGGATATAATATGACTGCCCACTGATAGGATTTATAACTGTTGTTCCCTAAGTATAACCTTCAGCTGTTCAAGCAATTTTCTCACTGCCTTCTGCACATCAAATAACGCTTGCTGTTCCTGTGGCTTGTGCCGTTCTCCTTTCTTGACATGGCAGCCCTTTCTCTTTTGCCCTAAATGGCAGCCATGAAGGTTCACAGAGGGCTCTCAGAGACTGTTCTCCAATCTATTGCAACTGGGTCTCTATTTTCTGAATTCTGACTACACTTCCCAGTCAGTTTATAATTCAGCACACAGTGTTTTCTATATGTATTTATGTAACTCTTCTCTATTTTTTTTAAAGATTTTATTTATTTGAGAGAGAGAGGACGCATGCACATGAGCAGAGAGAGGGGGCAGAGGGAGAGGGGGAAGCAGACTCCCCGCTGAGCAGGGAGGCCCCCACGTGGGGCTCGATCCCAGGACCCTGAGATCATAACCCGAGCCAAAGGCAGATGCTTAACCAGCTGAGCCACCCAGGCGCCCTGACTCTCCTCTATTCTTGGGTGTCATGTCCTCAGACCTCAGCACATTGTTGGACATATGGTAACACACTTCTTGCTTCAGGATAGGCATCCCCAGTAAGCCAGTGATGTGGCTCCATGTTGCAGACCCCCAGCAATAGAATTCTCCACTGATACTGATCTTTAGGAAACCCCACGCTTTCGTGACACCAAAAGAAGAATTGTAGAGAAAAGGCTGACCTGAAATGCCCAAGGGGTATTGTCCACACAGTAGACTCTCAAGTTGTAATCCAGAGAGTTACAGGACATGCAGCCAAAAACCGCCACCTTGAGCTGCTTCACGGCACAGTCTGTGATTGGTTCTCCAGTGAGGGCGTACGTCCCAAAGCTGTCGAGCAGCACGTGACATGCAAAGGGGTCCAGAAGGCAGTAGCAGGATGTGGATTCATCCTCCACTGACATCACTTCCTGTGGGGAAAAGGTGTAGGAAATTCCCTCAGCTTCGAAATAAGATGCGATTTAATAATGACGTTGCATGGACAGACACGATTTTTTCAGGATATTTTTACTGTCCTCATTTCCTTGATGTTAAATACTCTTTTTCTAGCAAAGTAACTGCTTATATCAGGGACTCAAGAAATAGTTATATTCAGTGTGTTGGAATGTTATAGTTTACAACAAACCTCATTTCCAAAGTTCTCCTTTTTTTCCGTTAATTTGTGCAGCAATGGATTTAAGAAAACTCTTAAATATTAACACCAGACAAGCAAACTCTGTCTTGAGAAAGTTCTATTTCTGAAAATCTCCTTTCAGTATCCTTAAGGTAATATTTATTTTCCTTCAAATATTTTATCCTCTTCCCACCAAATTCATTCACAAGGGACCATTAAATAAATGGTTTTGATAAGATATTCAAGAATATTTCACCTTCCCTGATAAGAACTTTGGTTTGTGTGACTGGTTGGGTAGAGCATAAATATAACACCATCTGGATGAAAAGCTTGTGAGGACTTGCTCCACGGCAAAACTCAAGTGGTAAAAATCAAGGCAAAGAAACTATAATGGAAAAGAGAGCCAAATCCGGCCCCTTTATGAACCCCACGGAACTTTGTGCCCGGGAAATGTGCCCCTGGCTGGATGAGGACTGAATACATAGCAGAATGCATTTTCAACAAAAAGTACAGGCTAGCTGCAGAGATAGCTGGTCAGGGTAAATGTAATCCATTGTCGCAACTGGGAATTTTCTTCTCCTAAAGAAACAAGATATTCCTTTTTACTTCTTTTGCCTGAAGCACCTCCTGGGAGGCACTGATCCCAGGCCTGGCTGGAATAGGTCATTGTGTTCCAGCAAGATAATTCACCTGCTTTCATGCAAACTGACTTCAGACAGACATAAAAGGAATCCCTATCAAACAGATAAATCAGAGGTTTCACTTAAAATAGTAATAACAGTGCAATAGTTGCTGTGTCTGTTTCTCCTGTTGTTTCCCTCCTCATAAGCTGCCTCATTTTCTTGTCTTGTCTCTCTTTGGCTCGCCCCTTAGGCTGTATCGCTTTCATACACTCCTATACACAAGGCAACGGACGCTCAATAATTCTCAATGCATTCATTAATTCAACAAAATATATTTCGCATACATTTCGCAACTGCTGTGTTGCTGAACATTTCAACATGTTCTCATCCCTACGATGGCAGAATCAGAGAAGTTTCTTTTATGAACACATCCTGGATGCCCTGAGCTGCCTCCCGATCTCCACAGCGGCCATAGGGAAAGTCGATTCAGATGCAGACATGGTCTGGGAGGAAGGATGGAAGTATAGGTTTTATATACCAGGAATGGGCACATAAGGGGATAAGTCTCTGAGGAGAATTACAAATGTATTCTTAAACCAAAGAGAAAAGCTCTGGATCCTCTCCTGCTTCTCTTTTGCATTATCATGGAAAAACACCAGCCAGAACCCTGAAGATACTGTAAAGCCCATGCCGCCAGCCCTCTCAAAAAACAAGAACATGCTTACAGGTTTCACAGCAGACTTGTGTTAAAAGAGGTAAGTGTAAATCTATCGCATAGGTGGAAGCTAAACCCTATTTTTTAAAAAGGAAGACTAGGGTTTTACCTCCCACTTGCCCTGCTGCGTCCTCTTCTTTAAATGGATGTTCCAGTGCTCAGAACTGACGTCCGCACAGTGTGGTATGGTCAGTGCAAAGGGAGTGGTGACGATCATGTCTGGGGGGCCACAGGTGACTTCAGGACTCAGGAGCACCTCGGATCCATCGGACTGGAGGCTTTATGGTTGGGAGAGGATACAAGAAGTATGTAAAGAAGGGGGCACATTTGAATGAGAATTTAGTTATATAGACTGGGGCTTTCTTGAGGCTTCCTGGCACTACAAGCGCCCAGAGCTGGTCTGGGCAATAGCCATTTATCCTGAATGGCTCAAGCACGAAGACTGAGTTTAGCTTAGATTTCAAAGCTAAGTTTTAACACACAAAATAACAGGTGCTTCTTCAGAAATACAGGGCGGAACAGAAGACAGCAAAGACCTGGCTGGTGTGTTATTCTCCTTGATAACATTATCTGTGACCAAAGCCGAGAGCTCTGTAGGAACGACTGCTCTGGTAATCTTCCCATCCGATTCCTTCCTCCCAACAACCCATTCTACAAATATTTTTAATGCTAGTAAGTGATAAAACAAATTATTACAGAACAAAGCAACCCTTGAGACATACCCAGATTATGTCACTTCTGGTTTTGAAAACATTTGTTTTCTGCCAATGCACAAATACATAGGTTACATAGTGACAGCAGAGAAGACGGTTATAATGTGAATAAAATACATAGGTACATAGCTTTCAACTCTTCACTATTTAAGTTCTAAATCTAAAGTCATTCCACCCCAACCTAGTGTGGAGAATTTTCTGTATTGTGAATTATTCACAATGGGAATGCAGAGTCATGAAATGATAAAAGGAGGTGAAATTTAACTAAAGGGAAATGATATCTTTCAATTTCTTGTCTTTTGGTTTTAATCTCTGTCCCCAAAAGTAAGGTGGGCTGGTTTATAGGCCAGCAGTCAGTGAGAAGAACCCACAAGTCTGCTCATTCTTCCCCAACTGCTTCTGTGTTTTTGAACAAGGTATCTGATTTTTTTGGGGGGTGGGGGGTGTATTTTCACTTGTAAGAAATACAGTGACCCAGAATATAGTCCATAAAGCCATTTAGGACTCTCAGATGAGCAATGCTATATGAGCACGGCGATTGGTATTAAGACAGAAGTTTGCTCTTACACGACCTAGGAAGGGCATGTAGATATGTCATCCCTCATCAACAAAGCCACCCCTTGAGCAAGATAAAGATGAAATTTAGCACCAAGAGATGCCACCTATCCCATGGTCTTGTATAAACAGAACAGTTTCCTATGAGGGCATCTAACATGTTACTAGTTTCCGAGTGGCTTTTGTTGACATTGTGCGTTAGGCATGGTCCTACTCCAGCTCATTATCTGTAATTTACTGCTGCTTTAAAGTCCAGACACAGAAGTGGGCAGGAACATCTTCTCTCCACTGTATCTAAAACAGACCTGAACATGACTGCAGTGTCCTCCCCACTTCAGGAAGCCCTGAAGCCACAGTCACAAAATCCAACCATCCCCCTAGGCAACCGTAGTCCAAAGTCGACGATTCTTCCCATACAACCAGGGCGCAGGGGGACCTGAAAATAGTCTGCATTGGCCTTTAAGCAGAGCAGGTGAGCGAGACGGGCGGGGTCGGTAAGCAGTGTATCAGCAAGTAACAAACGTGCGCTGAACAGTCTGGATACAATATACTTGAGGTTTGGGGGCGAGCGGAGAAAAATAAGGTAAGATTCCAGGGTGAGCTCTAAGCAGCACGGGGTGGGGCAGCCTGTCCATGGATGCCTGCCAGCAGCCATTAGAGAAGGTTAAGCGCTTTTCTTGTCATTGCTGCTTGCGTTTGTCACAGACAGGAATAGCAGGGATGCTTGGGAGTGACCGATGACAAGCTCTCCTAAAAGAACTACTTAATTGCTTTCAGAGACTCATCCCCCTTGTTGAACATATTGTTCCAACATATGGGAATTTGGGGAATTATTTAATGCCAAATGAACTGAAATCAGCTAATTAGATGAACTCTCACACTCGTGAATAGCGAGGCTCCTTTCCGTGATAACTTCAACAGCATTAGGCAGCAGAGGCAGAGCACGGCGTGGCAGGCAGAGCAGGGAACGGGAGTTTTGCATTAAGCAGGCCCTGGGTATTTCTACCAGGGCGAAGGAAGCAAATCAGGATTGACAGCTAAGCCTCCTACTGTGAAAACAGGGTCTGTGGGTGTAGGTCTCTGATGAAGGAACTAAACTTCTATCTCTCCATTTCTTTTCCCCCCACAATTAATAATAATTTGTCCTTCTCTGCCATCTTCTCTATGTGGCAATCAGGGAGATTTACAAATATTAATTAAAGCTCTTCACACACCTGTGGAGGCAGGTGTTAACAGCATAAGGTCACAGAGCAGTTCGCCAAAGCGATGAGCTGCAAAATGCCCCCTAAATTTCTGACTCGTACGCAGGCTCCTGCTCTCTGTGACCGGATGGACTTTCCTCCTCCGTAACCACTAACAGATTTTCTGGGCACACTGCTGGCTCTCGTGATGTCCCAAGTGAAGATGGGGGAAGCGGGGCATATAGTCCAAGTGTCGTCATGGATGCAGACTTAGGACATTTGAGGAAGGAGGTCTGGGGAGAGAAGGCTTTAATTGGGCCTGAGCAAAACTGAAGATTCCCGAGGACAGTATGGATGGCATTTCAATTTTCCCAGACAACATCTGACAAGGAAGTATTCACGCTCCTGCTAGAAGAAAAAAATATATACATATTTTTTTCTCAAATTGCTGTGAGCTACAAACAGCAGCAACTCCAAGGGCTATCCTAGAACCACCTCCAGGCATCACACGCTCTAGTGTAGATGGAAAAGTATGGGTGTGTTCGACTTTTGCTACTTGTCTTTTTCCTTGTGTTTGATATGTCTGTCCATCCATCCATCCATCCATCCATCCATCTATCCAAATGCTGTACATATTTATGAACACTTAAGGATATAAAAATATCAATTAAGAGCCAGGTAGCTTGTGGGGCAACTGTAGGGTAACCAGGTTATGAATGCCAATTTCTGCTTCCACAGTGCAGCTGAGGGCTCTAGGGAAATCTGCCAGCTTTGCAGAGAACCACAATATCCATGGGGGAGGGGGCGCTCATAGCAGCCACAAGAGCATTTGACCTAATAATCTGGTAAAACAGGAAGACTCATGTTGCTACTTTGTTTAGAGCCAGAAAGGGAAAACGTGGAAGAGTAGTTGCAGAGGACACAAGAAGTGGGTAAAAGAACATCTCGATATGCCACTTGTGTCCTCACTACTCCTCACAGCTCTGCCCTGATACCACATCCCTCGTCTGACCTTTGCTGTCATGAAAACCACAGTGTGGCAGAAGGGAAAGCCCGGACCTTTCTGAGCCTCACTTTCCTTACATGCAAAATAATGCCTCCTCTAAGACTGCTCTGAGAATTAAAGAACAACCACAACACAAAAAACACCTACTATGTCCTCAGTGGGTTGAGGTTCTGCTTCTCCCAATCTCAAATGCCCATCTTTCCTGCCTTTTGAGAATCCTTATTTTCATGGGAACTGTGCTTTCTGAAATTGCTAATTGATTCAATAAATTGTCATTCTAGCAAGATATGCTTTAACAGACATTTCACAGCCTTAGAGATGTGCACTATTTAAGGGAATTTAAGGCACTTTGGCAATGCTTCCATCCTTACCTCCTCCGTCCTCAACTTGGCAACCAGAGGAATCCCACTGGAAATGCCAACACATTCCCACCTACAGGAATCCCGGCTGTTCTGCTGCTCTAGAGCACTCCAGGCTGCCTGGAATTTTTCGTTCGGGCAGCCCCGTGACAGGCTCCCTCGTGCCCTTCAGGTCTTTGCCCCAAAGACATCTACTAGTGAGGCATTCCCTGACCATTCCCATCACCGAAGCTGATCTTTGCTTTTCTTTTTCTCCATACACTTAACTGCCCTCTAATACACTATACCATTTACATAATTATTGACTTTTATCTCTCACAAATGAGAATAGAAGCTCTATGAGGCCAGGGAATTTATTTTCTTTTCCTGTTTGTCATTGTATCTACAATGTCTACTAGATGCCAGTTGTACGCACTCAGAAATAGATGTTGAGAAGGACAGAGAAGTCCATTTGAAGTAGTTCCTACTGGCCAAAAACTGGAACATTTTGAGTATCAAAGGAAATAATGGTAGTATAGGATTATAACCCATTGAATAACATAACTCATGAGATACATGGATATATACATGAATGAATAATGAGAAGGGGAAACTCCTATGCAGCAGAAGCCAAGTAATAAATGCAGAAAATCGTTTGGCAACCAACCATATTGATACTTGATTCAGTCAAGAATTATTAGTAGTGGGGGGGTGCCTGAGTGGCTCAGTTGGTTAAGCGGCTGCCTTTGGCTCAGGTGGCGATTCTAGAGTCCTGGGATTGAGCCCCGAATCGGGCTCCCTGCTCAGCAGAGAGCCTGTTTCTCCCTCTCCTTCTGCCTTCCTCTCTGCTTACTTGTGCTTTCTCTCTCTGTCAAATAAGTAAATAGAATCTTTCAAAAAAAAAAAAAAAAGAAAGAATTATGAATAGATGCTCATCTACTTGGTGGAAGTTTAGAAAATAAAAAGGAACTATTTATAGGGTTTGAAAGTATCTCCACTGCCCCCCCACCCCCCGCAAGAGACTTACTAATTACAAAGGATAAAAGACTACTTTACAGTGGAGAACCTTGGCAGACACCACCTAACCAAGTTATCAAAGTTAACACTGGCAGTAACGGGATGGATAGACCGGACACGCCTCCCGATAGGACGCAGTGAGAAGAACTTCACATTTGTCTGTAGCATTCCTGCCAATAATATACAACCTGAATCTAACCACAGGAAACTATCAGACAAGCCCAAATTGAGGGACACGGTGCAAAAGAACTGATCCACACTCTTATAGAGGGTCCAGGTCATAAAATAGAGACAGACGTAGGAACTGCTCCAGATTACAGGAGACTAAAGACACATGGCAATAGAATGTAATGAACGGACTTGGATTTTCATTTTGCCACAAAGGACATTATTCAGATAACAGGAGGAATATGAATAAAGTTTATGGCGCAGATAATAGAAGTGTATCAATGTTAACTTCCTGATTTTGAGAATTGTGCTGCGGTTATATGAGAGAATTCCTTTTTAGGATATACACAACGAAGTATCTATGGTCAAAAGTATATCTTGTTCACAATGGTTACAGAAATATATATGCATATGTGTGTGTGCATGTACGTCTGTATTTTATGTGTATATGCACACATATACACACATATGGAGAGAGAAGAGAGCAGAATATGGCAAATGAGTAAAATGTTAACAGAGGTGAATATAACTGTGGGATGGCCTGAAATTATATTCTTGCAATTTTCCCTTAATTATTTTTTATTTTAGATTTTATTTTATGAGAGAGAGCGAGAGCACATGCACACATGTGTGGGGAGTTGCGGAGGGAAAGGGAGAGAACCTCAAGCAGAATCTGTGTTGAGTGCAGACCCCAAGGTGGGGCTCGATCTCATGGCCTGAGCTGAAGAGTTGGACACTTAACCGACTGAGCCACCGAGGTGCCCCATCCTTAAGTTTGAAGTTGTGTCAAAAATAATTTTTTTGAACGAATGAATGAAGGAATGGAGACAGAAGCCCAGGGAAAAATTTCCAGACTTATAATGAAATCAGCAGGGTCACTGACTACTGCATAAAATGTGCGCTGGAGGGTGACAGGTGCTCTAGCTGGTTGTCCAAGTTTGGCCACACTAGCCACCTGGTAACGGCCATTCTGCAGCACACATGTGCACACCAATGGCAACAGAAGGTCACACCGAACATGACCATGTGCAACTGGGAACCACTGAGGGTCTGGAGGTGGATCTGTACACATTCGGCTTTTGCTCTCAGTATTTCCTCACCTGATTCTGGACTGGCCATGTGTCACCCTCTTCAAGCAAAACAACCAGCTCCGTATTTCGAGATGAGATTTTCATTGTTGTTGTTGTCTGCCGTGCTGGGCTTGGTAATTACTGCTCCCGCCTTTCCTCCTCATGGTCTATATTATAGATTAATGTAGGTTTGATCACCTTTACCCAGAGTATCACTCAGGAATGCAGGCAGGAGAGTAATGATAGTTTTACTATGCCAGACCCTGGGTCGATACATAATTAAATCATATTTTAATGGAATGGACATAAAAGGCAGAGAGATGGAAGCTATACTTAGTCTTAAGATTAGAGCTCAGAAAACAAGGTAGCACCTGCCTCCGACAGTTTCCTGCCCAAGAAAATACATAGTTTTAACTATTATTATACCTTTTCTCTTTTCATTAAAAACCTCCTCTATTGACCTGAATGTGAACCTTGCTATGGATGAAAAATTGAGGTTTGGGACTTATTGTTCCTTTTATCTTATTGGAGTCAGATACCTGTCTCATTCTCTAGCTCTGACCAAATCATTCAGCCAGACCCCAGGAAAATGACATCGAGAACCCCCTGCAGAGAGGAGTCCGGGAAAGCCAGCTGGCTCATCAGTCAACCCCAACACCATTAGCAGGTTTCCTGAGGACTTTTCGTTCCGTAACTGCCACGTGTGAGTTAAGAAAAGACTTTTGCAAAGGGAGATTAGGGGGGTGAGGAGCAGCAGAACAGAGGACAAAGACAGAAGTTAAGCAAAATCTTCTCTTTATCACTGTGGATTCCTCCTTCAGGGTTTAAGTGGTCTTCAAAGTATTGAGTGGTTCAGAATTCTTCGGGCAGCTTATTGAAAATGATACTTGTAGACACTGTCAGTTGAAATTTTGGTTCTGGTAATGGCTAGGTGGCTCAGTCAGTTAAGCGTCTGCCTTCAGCTCAGGTCACGATCCCCAGGTGCTGGGATGGAGCCCTACATTGTGCTCCCTGCTCAGCAGGGAGCCTGCTTCTCCCTCTCCTTCTGCCTGCAGCTCTCACTGCTTGTGTGCTCTTTCTCTCTCTCTGACAAATAAATAAAATCTTAAAAAAAAAAAAAAGATTTTAATTCTATATTTCTGGGGCAGGGCCCAGGAGCCTACGGTTTTTGTTTTTTTTTTTTTTTAACCTGTGTTCCTTACATACAAGGTAGCCCTGCTGCTAATATTTGAGAAAAACTGTGTAGTTCTTGAGAAAACGGGGACTTGGTGGTCTGTCCAATGTAGAGAGGGTAGGCTTCCGAATGGAAGTTGGAGGCTGGTCAAGGTTAAACGCTCAGTCTTAAGGTCTCAGATGATGCTACTTTGGTGGAAAATAGAACCACAGAGGGATTGTCCTACATCCCCTTTCTCTGAGTAGCATGTGGTTAATAAGCAACCATGTCAGGTTGGGGGCGGGGTGATTAGCAGTAACTGGAAATAACGCTATAGCTCATCAAGCCATTATATTCCATTAGCTGGGGTGGGGAACAGAGCAGTTAGTGCAGTGGATTGCAACAAGCAACAAACACAATTCACTGAGGATAGAAGCATATGGCTCTACAACGAAAGGGTTTAAAGATCTGGGTCACCCACCCGGTATTGTCTGAAATAGGATCACAGGAGGAGAGATGGCACGAGGGGGGCTGGGGTGGGAGGGGAATTATATTCATGCTGGAGTGTGTATCTGAGTTTGCTGAAATGGAGCGATACCACACTGAGAGATTAGACTGTTTGCATACATTAAATGGCTTTAGTTTACACACACATGCATAGGTGTTTACCAATTAATATACTGAAGAAATCACAAATCATGTGTAAGCCACCAGTTCTTAGACACAGTTTAAGCCTCATCTTTCATGCAGTGCTGGGCTTGTGTTCAGCTTGTTTACCAGGAGTGGCAGAACGATGGCTCATTGAGATGCTTTATGGTGGACGATGGGACGGGAATGTGTGGGTCTATGTGGCACGCGGCTATGACAGTCTTTACACCTACCAAGTTGTTCACGCATTTCCCTCTCGAATGGGAAAAACACTCTTCTGGGGCAAACCTGAGTCCTATTTCTAGGATCATTTTCTTTTAGGCTGGGAAAGGACTCAGGAGCTATCAGCCCCAAACCATCTTTGTTCAGATGACAAAACACAGGGCAGAGGGTGGGGTTGAGCGACAAGCCAAAGTTGGACCTCGCTCGTGACAGAGGGGGGACTAGTCTCTTCTGCTAGTGGTGGTGGTTGAGGGATATGTGCAGGGGCAGGCAGGGGAAGGAACCGATGTTCTCTGGGACACATTCCCTAAACCTGGCATTTCTAAGGTCAAACGCCGGCATGAGAGTTATAAGGGTGTATTCATAGGGACTGCATCTTAGGAAGATGGCGGGCACTGAGGTACAGTGATTGCAACAGAAGCTTGTGGTATTCTCCTATTATCCCTGAGCCACAGACTTAGTGGTTTAAGACAACCTAAACTTACTATCTCACAGTTTTGTAGGTCTCACTGAGCTAAAATGTCAGAGGGGCTGCGTTCCTTCTTGAGGCGCTAGAGAAGAATCCATTTCCTTGCCTCTTCTAGCTTCTGGCGGTCCCTCTTCCATCTGCCACTAGCACAGTATCCTTACAGCTCTGTATCAGACTCTGATACTCTGCCTTCCTCTTGTAAGAGGAAAGTGTCCTTGTAAGGACTTTTCCACGAACCCCCCTGCATAACCCAGGGTAATTTCTCCCTCTCAAGGTCCTTAACCTTAATCACACCTGTGAAGTCCCCTTTGCCATGCAGCATAACATCCACAGGCTCTAGGGATTAGTGTGGACATTTCTGGGAGGGGGTGCATTCTTCTGTCTGCTACCTGTTTTTTCATGGCATGTCCACTTTAAAGTTAGAACCTAGAGATCCCCCTGCTTCTGTCTCCTGATCCCCTCTTGTCTCCAAGATGCCACACAACTGGACCGAGGTGTTGTTTGACCTTTGGGCATGTCCATCCTCGTTTCCAGAGTGAAGCTCCCTATCTGCATACAACTTTATGGGGTCCTGGGAAGTACCCATTCCTTTGTCTTAAAGATGATAACCAAAGGAGTTAGGAGGTTGGTCATCTAGGTTTTTTCAAGGGCTGTGCGGATTGTCTTAGAAAGCATGGAGGCCAGCCTCAGTGTGGGCTGGTGTGTTCTGGCATTTTTATGAGGCTATAACTAAGTGAAGTGGAAAGGATGATATATATTAAATATCTTAATAGGACAGGTTATTTCTACTTCCAACGTGGGCAATAAAAGAGATGGCATATACAAATAAAAATAATTACAGTATGTGGTGTTCCTTTACAATGTGCAATCAAACTCATGAACCGATGACTTTCCTCTTATTGAATTAAGGTGCACCTTCCATTCAGATCTATTAACAACATTCACAAACCATTGTTATCTTGTCAATGGCATCTTTAATTAAAGACTCCTCTGGACCGTTCTAATCACTTCACATTGTGAGCTCACAGGGGCTTCTGACATACTCTGATGAAAATGATGGCAATTTTTATTTATGCGTATTTGTTTGTGGACCAAGGGGCCGTGGGGTGGGAGGAGCGGTGAAGAGCGTGGTGTGCGGAAATTCTTTCCCAAAAAAGCAGATCAGAAGATGACAGCATGAGAGTTCTCCTCCCTCCCTTTCTCTTTGCCCCTCTTCCTTCTTTCTCTCCTCCCCTCCTCTCGTTGTGGGGGTAATGGCGTTCTCTTTGAACTGAAATGACTTTGTGAAGGAGCCTCCGTGATTTCACAGCAGTAAAGAGCAGTCTTCAGCTAAAGGTGCATTAACCCTTCTAAGCCATTAAGATACCATTTGATTAATTGCCCCTTTTATCACACTGCATGGCACTGGTAGTGTGAATGAATTAATGTGTCTCCCAAATGGCAGCAATCTGTTCCCCTTGCACTCGCGCAAGGAGCCCCTTTGTTTGTTCCTTAGAAAGCACCTTCCCACGTCAGCAGTTGCCTCTGCCAGACACAGAGCTCATTAATGCCAAATCCCCTCCAAAGGGAAGATGTTTTCCATTCTGAGTCTTCCAGTAAAAAATCCCTAAAACTCCCTTAAAGCCACAAGCGGGATTCCAATCTATGACTGAGCATTGAACAGAACTGGTGACAGAAACAATCTGTTCACTTCTGTCCATCACGATCTAGCAAGGGAAGCCTGACAGATCTTGATCAAGGCTGGCCTAAGCCGCCAGCCCAGCTTCACTGGCCACTGATCTCCTACTGTGGACACGAGTCCACTCTTTGGACTCCATATAATACGCCTCTGGAGTATAACTCCTAGGCCCCCGTGTAAGGAGAGATCGAAGCAGACGAGTCCTCGTATCTTCACAAGCTCTGATCTTAGAGTGAAGAGTTAATATGTGTGCTACCACTGAATTGATCTTTCCTCCTAGTCTCTAGGAATGTGGTAGCCGTCTAAAGGGACCCAGCATCATGGGGACAGAACTAAAGAACATTCCAGGGACTCCAGAGAACTTATCTATGCAATTAAAAAAAAAAAATAAGGCAGGATGAAAGACAATATCATCAAAAGATAGCATTTGTATGGTACTTTATACTTTGCACCAGACTTCTCATATATGTCACTTTATTATCCTCCCCCAAATCCCGGAATGCAGCTAATATTATACAGGATTTCTAGATGGTACAGTTGAGGCCCAGAGAAAGAAAATGACTTGCTCACAGTCATTCAGGCTGGAGAAGTCACCAGGGATCTGGAACTCAGGCCTTCGGAATCCCTGTGTTCTCACTGCCACCCATCATCTCCTTTCTGATCCCTCTTTACCTGTCAGGGATGCCAGTGACCACGTCTATACTACTTTCCCGACAAGTTATGTGTGTCGTCGTTTCACTTCAGTGAACTCCAGGACTGGCCGATTCTTACCCAGCTAGGGAGGCAAAGAAAACAAAGGCAGAAGACTCTGCCCTGGGCGCCTGGGTGGCTCAGTGGGTTAAGCCTCTGCCTTCGGCTCAGGTCATGATCTCAGGGTCCTGGGATCGAGGCCCGCATCGGGCTCTCTGCTCAGCGGGGAGCCTGCTTTCTCCTCTCTGTCTATGCCTGCCTCTCTGCATACTTGTGATCTCTCTCTCTCTCTCTGTTTCAAATAAATAAAATCTTAAAAAAAAAAAAAAAGAAGAAGAAGACTCTGCCCTGCACACGGCAGGCAGGCAGGCAGGGTTTGTGGCCAATATCATGACTTTCTGCTCTACGAGCATTTGCTGCCAGACAGTCTGGCCAAAAGCTTCACCGGGGATTTTGATTCAGCAATTGTCTTTTTTTTTTTCTTGGTTATAAATATTGTTTTTGCATTGTATTGATTTATTCTTTAATCAGTTTCCTTTCTACCCCCTTTCTTGTAAGTCAGAGGGCTGTGTTTATTCCCTGGAAAGAAAACCAAAGAGGCTCCTGGAGCAACTATTATCACCAACTGTCAGGTGACCTTCAGCTGGCAAACCTCTCTCAACTAGTTAATCGTCAGTTCCCAAGGCAGAATTCTGGAAATTATCTTTGACTCCTTCGTCGCTCATATTAACAGCCCCCTCCCAATCTCTCGTGCACAACTAAAGACAAGGACACTCAAAAGTAGAGTGACTATAATTTATTGCCCACATGCAGATACTTCCGAGGATGAAGAGGGCGCTATTAATAAATGTGCTAGGCAAAAATGAGGCCCATGTTCACTGTCCTCAAAAGGAGGGTGCTGGCATAAGGAAGACTTGAACTGGGAAGTGGTCCTGGAACTGAAGCAGAAAATAAGATACCAAAAATGGTGGACCAGATCTCCTGAAGCTGATCCTTCCTTAATCCCTAGCTAGCAGGTAACTATCAATTTCCCCTAGGCAGCAAATTACTGTCTAACATAGTCTAGTCCTTATCACTCTTCCTTGCATATTTTGTTCGGGTTTGCTTAGTTCCAAAATATATGATGCTATTTATACCCCTGTGCCTTTACACCTTCTATTCCCTTTGACTGGAATACTTTTTACTCATGTTCAGTTTTTAAGTCAATTGTCCCTTCCTCTTGGAAGCTTTCCCTGAGCCTTTACACAGGGCCCATCCCTTTGCTTCTGGATAGTACATGTGTATCTGTCACCACATGGATCACAGTGCAATTATCATCGGTGATTTGAGTAACTGGGTTTGCTTTGGGGGCTTCATCTATTGTGGTATAAGGTGGTTCTAGTTTTCCTAGTGCAAGTTGACCCTTGAATGATACAGCTGAACACAGTTGAAAATGAGCACATAATTTTTGACTCTCCCAAAACTTCACAGCCTACGGTTGACTGGAATCCTTACCGAGAACATAAACAGTTAATTGATGGATATTTTGTATGTTACATGTATTATATACTGTACACTTATGGTAAAGTAAGCTAGAGCAAAGTACATGTTCAGAAAATCATAAGAGGAAATACACTGACAGTGCTGTACTGTACTGAAAAAACTCATGGAAGCGGACATCAGCGTTCAAACCTGTGTTGTTCAAGGGTCAGCTATAATTGCTAATGCTTGTGCTTACTGGAACTGCCCAGGGTAACAGGGTCCCTTGAAAACTTCTCAGTTTGATACTATATTTTAATAGTTAATTAAATAGAGGAGACCTAAAAACTATGTTAAAAATTTAATCTTCCATCTGATTCAAAATTCCACCCTGACCCCTGGTACCCATGCACACAGACACACGTGACCACACACACATGCACACACACACACACACACCCGGGGCTCTAGAGCAGGCTTCCTGCTCCTTCCTGTCTTCCCTCACCAGGAGCTCATCCCCATGGCACTGTGAGAGAGAGCAGGGATAGGAAAGCACACCACCTCCTTATGTAACTACCTGTGACAAGGTAATAATATTTTCTCAGATGACTTACAAGTCTTAAGAGAATCCTTACTGGATTCAGTACAGATAGGTGGGGATGCCAAAAGTCATCTGCGACAGAGGGTCCTGGTGATGGGACAGCAAACAGTTGCTGTGAAGCATCTGTAGTTTCTGCGGGTCTCGGTTACTTCCGCCAACTGGCCCCCATCTGGCAGCAGCTTGACTCTGCTCTCTGACTTCTTTGCCTCACATTGCACTGGCCCCTGGCAAACCTGTTTTCAACCTCACTTACTGTCTCTGGTTTGGGTCCATCTTCTCTACCCCCTGGAAGGATGGGGACCTGGGAATAATGGAAGTGTTCTTTGCTCCTCCCTCCTTGGTTTTAGCATCATGGGACAAGTCAACAAGCTTATAAACAATGAGAAAATCAAATATCACTGTCCAGTTCTCCTGCAGATGGCCCAAGTTTTATAAGGAATTCTCTTTAGCTTATTCTCTTTGACATTGGAGAGAGCAGAGGCGGCCATTTTTGATGACTGTTCTCCTCCAAAATAGGACTTATTTTCTCTCTTCTTCTATCAATAGGGAGGGAGAGGACCTGGTCTGTGAGTGGTCTGGGGAGCAGCAGTGCCCATGCTGATGAAATGAAACTTCTTGGAAGGTTTGGCAGGGAGGTGGGAAAATCAGCCTTTGGCATAATAGTTTGAAAATCTCTGAAATTAGAATGTGGGGGGCACTTCTCTCTCTCTGGCGGTCTCTTTTTGTAAATATGCTCTGGGCTTTGTCAATTTTCAGAATACAGAAAATGCCACTGTACCCACAAACATCATTCTGATACATATATACAACCTTGGTCCTCCTACCATCACCTCCACCAGAAATAAACTCCTTATAGAAGGGATATTTTATCCTGCTTTACAGTACTGGGCAGATTTGGGGCTTAATAGTCATAGACTATACTGAGCTCTAGTATTAATTGGGAAAAGTTTTCCAGAAGTCTGCAACAGTTTTGCAGTGTTGAATGGGCAGTGTTTTTTTGCCTGAGCTGGGGGATGGCTTGAGACGCACCCTAGCAGGTAGGTCTCCCAAGCTGGAGAAAGCCAACGGAGATACAAATAAACCCAGAAGCTTTTAGTCAGGTTTTCTCCCTGGTGGCAATGTCCTGAGAAGTCACCTGGTGGCAGGGTGGAACCAGGGTTCACTACCTTGTGAGAAATCAGAGCTCTGGGAGGCCCCAGGAAAGTGAATGTGGTTTCCTATTTTTCTGTGACATGGGGTTTTAGATTGACCTCAAATGTCTTTCACACAAAGACTAGTCATCATTAAAATTTCATTTTTACAGGAATGGCCATCCATAGCCAGATTTTCTTCTTACTCTTCTAGAAACGAGATCAGCCCATGTGTGTTTCTGAGGGTTTATATCTTTTGCTAGGCCTGAGTCATGAAGACGTACGTGCGTGTGCGTGTCCGTGTGCGTGCACGCTGGTCTTGTGACTGTGGAGGGAAAGCTACAGGAAGCCATATTCCACAGGAACAGCCTCCACCACACTGTTTCGTGGTGAGCCGTTCCTGGGAAAGAAATTCTCTTCAGTTCCCAGGGTGACTTTTTGTGTCTTCCTGGTCTCGTGTTTGGTCTTACCTCATGCTTTGCTGTTAAAACTCTTGCTCCATCAAGGCACCGTAAAAACAGCTTATTCTAACACCACCTTCCTACCACCACATCTGTTTCCCTGCTCTTCACCCCAAGAAATACCCACTGACTCAGACCATTCAGAAGCAAAACAAAACCAGAAGAGAAAAAGTGGTTGAAATACGCCATCTGGGCCGAGCCCAAATTCAAAACTATGTGTCTTTTTGTAAATTTTTCAATAAGATTACTTATATTTCCAGTTCCAGTTTAGGCATTTGGTTAGGGATATCCACATGACAGTGTAATTGGAAAAAGAAATGAGTGTTTGCCTTTGGTTTCGTTTTATTGCTTCTTGGAAGAAAGCTCCATATAATAATTTTCTGGTCCAGTTCTCTACTCTCTGACTATGGGGTAGGGAGGGGTGAGAGACCTGTGGGAGGGGTAGAGGGAAGGCTGTGCTGCATCCAAAACTTCTCTTATTGTAATCCATGTGAGAAGAATCTCTAAAATGAGATTTTAATTCCCTTGCCGAGATACCTGCATTTTATAAAAGTTTATCAAAACCCAGTCAGAAAGGATGAGAAGAATTTGATCCCAAAAGCTCCTAACGAAATGTCCCAACAACAACCCCAGATTCTTTCAAATTGAAGTTTGGGAAAAGAGAGGGGCTTTCTGAGAATGATCAGTACTGATTTCCTGCCCTCCAAAGGGGCCCGATAGGAAAGGAGGTCACCTCTGACTTTGAGCTAGTTGACCAAATGCTCCTGATCTGGGAGGAGCCCCAGGGCTTCCCTAGCAAATACTTCTGGCAGCCCTGATTTCATGCTCTTGCCTTTCTGTGAGGCTACTCGAGTTCCCATTCCTGTGATGCCACTAAGTGTTCATTAATTTCGGAATGGCTCAGTGTGTGAAACCTAACTCATTGTCCAATCTGTGCCCTGGCCTGGGCTACACTTGGAAGGAAGCTGCTTAAGATAATGACTTAAAAGCAGGGAAAGATATCTGCATTCAGCCACTCTTATGCTATGTAGATTATGGAAAATGTATCCTGGAGCTGAACATTGAGGTATTTACTGCCCTTATGCCTTTCTTTGCCTGGCTAATTTCTACTGATGTTTTAGACTCAGGTCAAGTGACATCTTCTGGAAAGCACTCTTCTCTACACCCCGTCTGTGTGTCTATGCTTGGACTGGATTAAGGCCATTTTGTATTTTTCCATGGTTTTCCATGAGATTCCCTATTGCAGTGTGGTTCCACACTGAATTGCAAAGTGATCCTGGCCTTCCGCAATCTGGGCCCCTCCCCATCTGTTTCATGGTTTATTTCCATCATTCGGCGTAAGCCTTATCTCTCCCCAAGTGTGCTTTACTGGACTCATGGATGACATACCTAACTGTGACTTAAGGGGCACAGTTACTGGAAGCATTGAAATGCCTTCTAAGCCAGATCATCTTGCTTTGGTGCCTCATCTAGCTACAACCCAAGTCGAGCTTACTAACTTTTCTTGCTGTTAATTTTCAAATCTATAAAAATTAGGATAATCATTATTGTTTACCATGTTGGCTCAATGTGAAGATGAAAGGATATACTGTAGGTAGAATGCTTTGTCAAATGTAAGTGTAGCAAGGAAGAAAAGAATACTTATTTTATCACCTTTTAGATTTTTGTATCCCTGTGTACCACAAAATCCCACCATATCCCTATAAGGTAGAGGACACATCTGGGTTGCAAAGAGTTTTACGAACTTCCCTAAAGTCACATGGAGGAAGCAGTGAAGCTTAGATCTGAACCCAGGGCCTCTGATGTCTGAGCTCACACTCGTAGCCACTGCGTTTAGATGTTTCCTAACATTGTGTTCCCTGAGACTCAGCACTTTGGTGGGACTTGTTTCCAGCCTCTGTGCTCTCAGTTCTATGATGTAATGATGCGATTTTCCTAATGTACTTCTAAGAAAAACTCAACTTGATCTTATCTTTCTGCCTTGCTTAATTCTCATGCTCATAGAGAGCGATTCCAGAGGATGCCCCATTCTAGGGGCCGAGAGTTGGAACATGAAGTTAGAAAGCGGTTTCTGTAAAGGCTCTGACATCAGGGAGAGATGGCATCCTTTAGTGTGTGAGCACTGCCATTGTGGTCAGATAGTCTGAAGTCAAATCCCAGCTCTACCAGGAAAGTAACATGCCCTTCGAAGCAGCTTTGCTGCTTGGAACCTTCATGTTTTTAGATTTTTTTTTTCTCCTTTCTAAAATTGCTACAACATCCTCTTCTTTTGACATAATGGAAGACTAAATGAGTCAAATGCATGCGAGAGCACTTTGCAAATTACACAGAAACAGAGGTAATTATTACTTTTCCAAGAATGCAAAGTCCTCATCCAGCAAACCATTTAATACGCATGTCTGTCCAAAAAGCCAACAGAGATCATCTCCTAAGCATTATGGGCAACCAGAGGTCCAGACTGCTGCACGAGGTTGGGAGAGATTCATTAAAATCATAGTTTAAGCCTGAAAGTGTAGACAGAGCAGGGACACTGAGGAAGAGTGACATCATTCCATTTAATGGGAAGTACAGAGTGTCCTCCTGGAGACTTCCCAGCAATAGAAGCCGGGCCTTCCGAGAGGGCCAGGGTGCATAAATTCACACAATGAACACCCTCACTGAAAACCTACCCAGATTTCAAAATACAGCCCTAGGAACCTATTTGAATACAGGGGGTTATTTTAAGTCTGTGATTCATTCTACACAGCCCTGTCTCTGGGAATCTGCTACTGAATCTGGATCAATGATTTCAGTGACAGTTCCACTAACTCATCACCCAGCTAACCCAGAGATGTCACTCAGAAAAAAGCAACAGAAAGGTGCCATCAATAGGAAAACAGAATGGACTTTAAAGAGGCTGTTTTCAAGATCTGACTATAATTCTGGGTGTGGAAGTGACGGAGAGTCAGAGGTTAAAGAGATGGAACTGTGCTGTTCCAGGTCTACAGATGGTAGAAAAAAACGGGCTTTCTTCTGAGCACAAGTTCAGCAGGACAGAAGGACACCATAAGATGACAACGGGTTTTTAAGTGATGTCCCGAAGGCAAGGTGACACTAAACAGGGCTACATTAATGGCCTTCGGATTAACCCCAGGATGAAGAGCTGCAGAACTTAGATCTGAGTAACCTCCTGTTAGGGATGGAAAAAAAAAATCACCAAGCTTAAGAAAAGTAGCAGCAGAAAGGCATGTGCTATTTTTAGTGTTCTCATAAGTAGTTTGGAGCATTTTGAAATGAAGATTGTCAAGAAAGCTAAATGAGCAGTAGCCTGCAACTGGTCATTTTCTTAAGAGCTAGGAACATCTGGGAAGGTTTGAGCAGCAGGAACACAAGAAAAGGAATATAGGCCTCCTGCAACTGTATCTTATCCTCCGATGAATAGACAGGAAAATGCCCACCTCACAGAGCTGAAGTCCTTGAAGAACCGTTCTGTTGCTGTCCACCTTCCTGGACAACAGTATAAACTCACATTTTAGATACGGATGGATAAACCAGACTGGTTAGCACAGAACTTATAAAGCTCGTGGTGGTCCAGGAGGCGACTGCATCAGGCCAAACCTGTCTTTCAAGGTCTGTGGACTCTGGCATGTCTTTAATATATTTCTCCTCCTTCTTTTGTAATTGCAGGACAGCTTGAGTGATATTTCCCACATAAGTCCTATTTATTGAGGTGGAAGACACTGGGTTTGAGAGGAAAGAGCTGAACGTAGGCCCAGTGGATGGATTATAAGGAAGGAAGCTGGAGGCTGGGGCAGAGGTTAGCAAGAGGCTGTGATTCGGGCAGGCTGACTGGATTTGGCCTCGTTCTTGATTTTTTTTTTTGCAGGATGACGTTTTCAGCAGCATGTGTAGAATGGACCCTGACCTAAATTTTAAACAGGTATAGTTTCTCATAGAAGTCAACTGAAGGGATAAAAAAGAGGTGACCCTTATCCAGGAAACTCCATTTTTAGGTCTGCTTAAGTGAGATGCTGAGTAAACTCTCCAAACCGCTCTGCGACTTGGTCGCCTCTACTTGCACGTGGAGGTGTTTAGACCCTAGCATGCCTTCAGGTGTGGAGGTGAGGGATCTAGTTCTCCAGGACTGAAGGGAACAGCACGAAAGCCAGCCACACCACGACCTACTCGCACGCCCTCTGAGCACCTTGCCAACAGCCAGCTAGCAGAGCCTTTTCCATTCCTTCCAAGCTCTCTCGAGCAGAAAGTTAAAACCACTGGGCACCAACAAATCCTTTCATGGAGACAGCTATCAGAATCTGTTCAAACCATCTGTTTCTCTGGCTCTTTTTCCTTCCAGTGTTTTTCCTTCACGTGTTCCCTGCTCACAACAAAAAAAAATCTAGCCTCAAAGAACCAAGATGTTAAGACTGAAAATGCCAGAGGTACACATCCAGTTAATGAGAGAAATTGCTTTCTAAAGAGGAGCCGGGTTTTATCTTGTGTGGAGGAAAGAGACATTTCCACAAATATTATCCTTGTGCTAAGAAAATAACCAACTACTTTCATTAAAGACTCCGCGACAAGATTTGTATATGTAATTGAATTTAATGCTACTGAAATGTGTCAGACCTGGAAGCTACTGCAGCATAGAAGGTGTTTTTCCATGGAGGGAAGATTACCTGAGAAATCCCCTCTCAGCCTACAGCAGGTCTTGTGCTGACCTGAAGAGGTCACAGGTTGGTCATTCTCATCATTTGCATAATGCCTAGCACCAAAAAGCACCGGCTGGGATGATTTTTTTTTTTTTTTTTTTTTTCTTTTGAGAGAAAAATTAGGTGAGGCAATCAGTATGGAGGGGACCTGCTAAGGACTTGCCTACTGAGTCACGGTTGTTTGTTGTCTGCGGTCAAGAGGTCAGTGACCTAGATGAGTCACTGAAAATTGCAGAGCTAGCTCTGTGTGTTTTCATTTTAGCCTACACTTTTGCAACTGGTATTTCCCTCTGTATAGTCAAGTAACGCATGGATCTTAGCTGTACACCTCCACGCCAAATTATCTCAAAAACCTCAGGTTTTCTGCAGAAGCTCCATTCTGCATTTAAGATGTCGTCAATATGCCACCCTTCTCTGTCTCTCACCTAGGTTCACCTTGGTTGATGGACATGTAGATCTCCCAAGAGTTCTCTTCTGGGATGGCGCCGTGCGGTATGAGTAAACTCACTCCTAAAACAGAAAAAGCCCAGAGGTTATTTGCCAATTTTCCAATAGTCTTGAAGCCCCACAGCTGAGCACCTTACAGACACACACACACACACACACACACACACAACTCACAGCAATGTATGAAATCCTGATCTTTGCAAAGTTTATAAAGTCTAAGAACTAATGGAGAAAACATTGTTTCCCAACAGTGACATAAAGAGGAGCATGTTACTCGACTGTGTACTCAAATTCAAAATATTTAGAGTCTTCTTGGCACTTTTTAATTCTCTTAAAGGATTGGGCGTCCTGAGACCAGACACCATCAAACCTGTCTGAGAATATAAGAGTTTATCCAACTGTATTGCTGTAGCTCATCTCTCTCCAGTCATCTCCAGAAAAGGCGTCTGAGATCGTGGGCGAGCCCTCTAATGCTTAGCTCAGGCCTGGTATGAAATTGTCTTATAAATTATGCATCTCAAAGTAAGTTTAAAGAGGTACTATATTTTTTCAAGAAAACTGGAGGAAAAAAAAAGCATGGATGAATTTAGGGACATTAAAGGACTAAATACCAGCTATATGACAACCTATATTTGCTGGGAAAAAAAAGAAGATGAAAGTTAAAGGTGGCATAACCATATTCATGTCAAATCAGAGAAAAATCAGTAGCCTAACTTCAGCAAAATCCTGTAATGCAGGACAGTGAAGGACCAGGAAGGCATATCACACTGTGTGTGCAACATCCTCTCTCTCCTCTTGTCTACTGCGAAGTAAATATTTCACTTTGGCCAAGAGAGAGGAATCTAGAGAGGGTAGAGATTCTCTTTAATGTAGTTTCTTGTTTATAAAAAGAGATGAAATAGAGACACAGTAAGACCTTTGCAAAATAAAATCTCAGGGCATCCTCCAAGTCTTTGAATAATGCAGTTCCCACCTTTCCCCCCTTTCATTAGTGCTAATGTAATTGCACAGAAAGCTTTTCAGGTTGCCGGTGGTAATTTACATCTCGAGATGGCAGGCTTTACTGATATCCTTTTGTGTGCCTGTTAGCTGCTGTGGAATCAAGAAATGCAAGACTCATTGCAAAACATGTTATTTGTGATGCACATTTATGAGCATTATTCAGTAACATGCTAGTTATCATCAGTATCTTTCGCCAGCACTAAGAATGAGGCACATTTAAATCTTGCTTACAGCTTTTCAGCAAGAGTATCCATTTATATTCTGGACTTTAATGTCAATGGAACTGTAATTGCCATACTTAGGGGCCTCTGAACAGGCTCCTCCTTTCATTTCCTGTTCTTTTTTAAATGTAGTTGCCAAATGAAGTGGACTCCAGGACATCCCTCCCTGCTGTGGAGCAGAAGTTGTGATACACAGGATATTCACTGGGTGTGGGTGTCAAGCTGAACGCACACCCTACACACTCTGTATTCTCTGTCTGAAACAGTACTTTTTCTCTGTTGCCTCTCTTTTAGACACTCTAGGCCCTTAGGACAACAGAGATCTTCAGTCCTAGATATAGATATAGAAGCAAATATGGCATCATCAAACAATGAAAGAATAACTTTATCGTGCTCCCATTTTTCTTTTTCTATTTTTTTCCTTTTTGTAGGTATATTTCACAGGCAATAAATTGTACCCATTTTAAGAGTACAAATTGATGAGTTTCTCATATATACTCTCTTAATCGCCACCGTAGTCAAGATACAGAGAAGTTCACCACAGAGTTGCCTGGTGCCCTTTATAGTCCTTTCTTCGATTGCCAACAAAAATGATCACTTTTTACTTTCTGATATGTTGATTAGTGTGTCTTTTGTAAACTCGCAAATAAATCCTACAGTGTGCTTAAAATTTAAAAAAAGCATATCATATCAATTACATGTTGCACAATGCCTGGCACACAGTAGGCACTCAAAAACAAAAACCAAATCCTGAATAAATGAAGGTATAGGATTTGAAATTGTTAAAAAAAAAAAAGAAAAAAGAAAAAAAGCCAGACGCTGAGACATGGTCTCTTCTTTAGATCATCCGTGCCTGACAGGCGACTCCCACATTGAATCAGAATAAATATGCATGTGGACTTTTGAAATAGGGCTGTTTGTAGAATGGATCCTATCAAGTCAGCTTAATTCCCTGTGTTCAGATTGAAACATTATTTCATAATACTCCTAAATACGACCTGAATCTACAGGATCATTAGAGCTTTAAATGATTTCATCTTTCCTTCAGTCAGAAATTTCACAATTCTTTTTCAAACATACTTCCCTCCTCCCACTAAAATAAGCATATTGTAAACAGAGATGGGACAAAACCACGGAGGCAGGGTCATGGTGAGTGGTAGTGAGGGCGGCAAGTTACAGCTTATGAAGGAGGAAAGGCAGAGTGGGGAATCTTTATGCGTGTGGTCCCCTTAAGAAGAGTCCGTTTTCGATATGTCACTCACCAGTTATCTCTGATTAAAGAAACATACTCTCCTCCAAACTCCACCTGCTACCCTGACAGCCTTTTATTTGGTATGATAACAGAACCACCTGTCTGAGTTTCTTGCTTCATATTTTGCATAATAAATGACTACTACAGCATGGGGACCATCCCATCCTCTTCGAAAAATCGTTGCCAGGCATCATACAATAATTCGGGATGGATGGCATTAGAACAATTTAATTGCTGTGCCTTGCTTCTTTACACTTTAGCCCCCTAGGGCATATTTTGCATTTATGTTCTGCAAATAACATGGCATATGTTTCAATTCCCCACACTTATTTTTCCTCAAACTCATTCCCAGTGAACAGCTTCAATCTTGTCCAGGACTTCTTACTAGAAGCTTTGAAAATGCCCTTTCACAGAGGAGGTGTTTGGGAATCAGACAATGCTTAAAACTTTGCGTTTGCAATGCAAGTACTTCTCAAGTCAAAAGGGAAGAAAAAGAAAAATCTGTGTCATGGTTTCATCTCACTTTTTTTGATGAATGTTAAACAGAGCCAATGAATGGGTTGATCTTGGCCTGCCTTCCACATGTATGTAAACACACAAAGATAGGAAGGGAGAGGAGGAGTGTGGGCCAATTTATTCAACCAGTATCTACTGGGAGCTTGTGAAGTGCCACACACTGGGTTATGAAGCGAAGGGAAGACAAAAATGCAACTTTCCAGGATTTTTATGAATATATCCTGTTCTTAGGAGCGGTTTGTGTCATTTTCTTTTCCCAGAGCCCATACTTCCAGTTTATAGATTCTTACAAGAAGGGTACTTGGTAAGCATGGCTGACTGACTCATTCCGCATTGAGTCTCCTGACGGCCAATTAGGACCAGGGAGGATTACGTCCCATGTTGACATTCATGCATGTTTAAATGAAGATTCTTAAGGATGTCCTAAAACATGGACTGGGGAAGATTTCGAGAATTGAAAGTTCAGAAACCAAAATCATGATGAGTAGGGTTGCATTTAAGGGCAATTTTTTAAGGAATCAGCTGAGGGAGGAGAACAAGACAGCATTTCTCAACTTGAACCTAAGTTCAGTGTTAACTCAGTAAGCTACTGTAGGGTCGGTTAGCTGGAATAGGAGCTTCAGACTAGTCCTATGGCAGATTTCATTTTAGAGGATAAAATCATTGATTTGAAGAGGGTGGTTAGCTATACCTCAGAGTGGGCTGTCAAGGCCCTGATGGTCTTGATTCAATGCTCTCTGGTTGTTTTGTCACACTTGCAGAGAGAGTGCACTCTTTCCTCTCAGTGGCCAACCTGTGATGATTCAGAGCACTACCTAATTCTTGTTGCTTAGAAATCAGAGGAGAGTATGTCCTCTTTGGACACTCAGTTAGGTCTTAGATGGCATCTCTGAAGACTAATCCATTGACAGGATGTCATTTTAAAAGTTACTTGGCCTACAGAGTAGAGAGCCCAGATATGAACCCTCAACTCTATGGCCAAATGTTCTTCAACAAAGCAGGAAAAATATCCAGTGGGAAAAAAGTCTCTTAGATAAATAGTGTTGGGAAAATTGGACAGCTACATATAGAAGAATGAAACTTGACCATTCTCTTACACCATACACAAAGATAAACTCAAAATGGATGAAAGACCTCAATATGAGTCAGAAGTCCATCAAAATCCTAGAGGAGAACATAGGCAGTAACCTCTTTGACATCGACCACAGCAATTTTTTTCAAGATGTGTTTCCCAAGGCAAAGGAAACAAAAGCGGAAATGAGCTTTTAAGACTTCATCAAGATCAAAAGCCTCTGCACAGCAAAGGAAACAGTCAACAATACAAAGAGGCAACCCACAGAATGGGAGAAGATATTTGCAATGACACTACAGACAAAAGGCTGATATCCAAGATCTATAAAGAACTCCACAAATTCAACACACACAAAACAGATAATCACATCAAAAAATGGGCAGAAGCCATGAATAGACACTTCTCCAAAGAAGACATACAAATGGCTAACAGACACATGAAAAAATGTTCATCATCATTAGCCATCAGGGAAATTCAAGTCAAAACCACATTGAAATACCACCTTACACCAGTTAAAATGGCCAAAATCAATAAGACAGTAAACAACAAGTGGTGGAGAGGATGTGGAGAAAGGGGAACCCTCTTACACTGTTGGTGGGAATGCAAGTTGGTGCAGCCACTTTGGAAAACAGTGTGGAGATTCCTTAAGAAATTAAAAATAGAGCTTCCCTGTGACCCTGTAATTGCACTACTGTGTATTTACCCCAAAGATACAGACATAGTTAATAGAAGGGCCATCTGTACCCCATTGTTCATAGCAGCAAGGTCCACAATAGCCAAACTGTGGAAAGAGCCAAGATGCCCTTCAACGGACGAAGAGATAAAGACAATATGGTCCATATACACGATGGAGTATTACGCCTCCATCAGAAAAGATGAATACCCAACTTTTGTATCAACACGGACAGGACTGGAGGAGATTATGCTGAGTGAAATAAGTCAAGCAGAGAGAGTCAATTATCATATGGTTTCACTTACTTGTGGAGCATAAGGAATAACATGGAGGACATTAGGAAAAGAAAGGAAAAGTGAATTGGGGTAAATCAGAGGGGGAGAAGAACCATGAAAAACTGCGGACTCTGAGAAACAAACTCAAGGTTTTGGAGGGGAGAGGGTGGGGGCATGGGTGAGACTGGTGGTGGGGATTAAGGAGGGAGCATGGAGCACTGGGTGTGGTACATAAACAATGAATCTTGGAAACTGAAAAAATAAAATTAAAAACCAAAAGTTATTTGGTCTATATACCTAAAGTATCCTTGTCAAAACATTAAGAAAATCCCCCTTCTAACCAAAAGGAGGAAAAAAATTCCTAAGAACTAATTGTATGCACGATTTAGCCCTGGACCTGAAGTTTGTATTCAAAAGAGTGCCTCGGTAATGAACCTTCGTCATTGATCCTCATAAAGTAACATGATAGCAAGGTCTGTGGACACTAGACCATGTTTATTAGGTCAGTTATGGAGGAAGTTCGACTCCCATTGTCCTTCTGCTAAATTATCTACTAGTGTATAAACCGTGTCTGGCTATAAAACATGGTATTTCTCATTCCTGTCAAGGAATGTCCTCTGTGCTTCCTGATCATGCTCTAGAAAATATATTTCAAGGGGGTTTAACTCTGGGGACCACCCAACCCTCCTGAGCAAACCTGGCTGTCAAATGGAAAAGGCGTCAAATAGAGCAAGCGATCTGTGCTGAAGTGACGAATGCAAAATCTAAAATCAGCGTCGATTCTGGTTGGCCACGTAAATCAAGGAAGCTTATAGAACCAGAGTTGGTAGCTCTGACACAAAGATGGTAAGCATCTTAAAAACGAATCTTACGGGATATAATTGTATCAATATCAACCGTTTAAAAGAATGCTCGGAGATACACAAACGCACACTTAACGACTTACCTGTATTTGGCATGACTAAGCGTCCTCCTAAGTGGCCAAAGACACCAGTGGTCCTCAGTTCCGTCCTTGTGGGGAGTGATGACACATTCTGGATGTAGGGTGTTTTATTTCTGGGATGCATCGTACTAAAGCTGCGGTTGTTTCCATGGGGAAAAGTCCCGGAATGATTCTTGCCGTGGTATTCAGCTCTCTCAGACACACCCAGGGACACCATGAATGAGCTCTGGACTTTGACTTTGATGTCGGACAAAGGGTTAAAGAGCGAGGACTCTGTCATGAGTTCCTTGTCCAGAGGGTCCTGGAGGCAGATGGGCCCACTGTATGTTTGGCTGACCGTGAGGTCTGGTTGCATGGAGGAATTCAAGAGCAGGGAGTTACCTGGTCAAAGAAAATTGATCTGTCACTCAGAAATGAAAAGGCGTCCCAGTTACCCCCTTGCCTCTGCCTCTAACTGCATAACCACCCGTGCACCTGCCAGCGGCCCTTCAGGCCCCAGCCTCTGCGGCAGGTCTGACAGGCTGGTCAGGAGTGACCAGAGCCTTGGAAATGGGGGCTCTGGCTTTCCCAGCAGTGTCTCCAAATGTCAGTGAACCCAAATCAGGGAAAAAAACATTTTCCAGAGCTCCTTGGATGCCATCTTTTCAAAACAAGTATTTCTGGCACTCCGTCAGGCGGCAAACTCAGGTATTATTGTTGATGTGACTATTTTAACTGGCGAAGAGAAGCTTAAAGAAAAAAAAAAGAAAGATGTTTTGGAATCCAGTCTGGAGGAAAAATAACATCTGTTCATTTGAAATGGTAAGAGGTGACACAGCGAGGTAGGGCTGTTTATAACAAGAACGGCGTTGGTGGCGGCACGTCTCACGTGGCATTCTGGGCAGTTTCTGGAGCCGGGGGAGGAAACGCTGTGTCCTCTGGGCAAAATGGTCAGGGAAGCCCACGGATCACTCCGTGTCTGAGTCTGCTCTAATAGCGCATATGTCACCCGGAGAGGAAAAAGAGGCCCCACACGGGGAGAGTGAGACTCCTGATTCGACTTGGGGAGCAGCTGAGAACGGCTTCCTTTCTATCTCAGAACAACTGAAACCAAAAAATCTTTAAAAAACATGAGAAACTGGACTTTCATTTGTTGGACTTTCACCGATATTTTCTAGGCCAAATATTAAAAAAGAAATGCCGTGCTATTTTCTTGTGATGAAGTAACCTCATTTGTTAGTAAATAACGAAATAACTCTCGGTCCCGAGCCTCCCACCCGTATCAGTCCATCAATGTGACTTCTCAAATTGAAACCCAAACCATATTAAACAATTTTCCTTTGGGGCATGACAAAATGTTTAAAGTATGATATTTTTGAAAATGTTGCAATTCTAGGCCATATTGTATTAGCCTCTATTGTTCTTCCAACTCATAATTTGTAGCAATGCCAGCAGGAAATCTATAAACCTGACTTTTCCCACCTCTTGTTCGGATGCTCTAAGAATCCAAAATCATAGAGGAGGAGGTTCAAAATGAGATGAAAAGGCTTTGTAGATCTAAAAGCTCCTTGATGATGCATTTTTTTCATACTTGTGGCTCTGGTGCCAAGACACAATCAAGGAGCTGTGCTTTTTAATGGAACTGCACTGAATTCTACAGGTCTCAGCCTGGTTCTTGTTTATGGTCTTCCTGAGCAAGAAGCAGGACTTAAGAACCATGTCACATCTGAAAAGAATTTGGAACAGGCCCCTCCACCGAGACCTAAAAAATCGCATCCCTGAGACTCATGGCTATTTTATCTCAAGTCCTCACCTTCTGGAGCTTAATTTTTGGCCACTTTTAAAAGACCCTCCCAGCTTAAGTGAAGCCAAGCAGCAAAAAAAGATTTCCTAGAGTTACACTGAAGTCTACCTTAAGGAGAAAATGCCTGATTACAAAAGTATGTACATATGACAAGAGTCCACGGTTGAAGAAAGTTGGCTGATTATTCCACAGCTCCCTTTGGAAATCCTTTTAAAACTTCTGGTCAAATCGAAGCATGGCATTCTGTTTAAAAGTCTCATCACCATTCATCCTCCAGCTCTATTTGCTCAAGAAGGGATGTCTCTTAAGACAATGGAGGTGAAGATCATGTGAGGGTCAATGGGGGGTATATGTAGCATCACAGTGAATCTAGGGTAGAGGAGAATCTTAGTAAAAGATTTTTGCTTCAATCACTAGCTTTGGGATATTCTTGGTTAAAAATAAAACCAAAATGGTAAAGGAAGTTTGGAAGGGCTATCTATTCTTTTAGAGAGTCACAATACAGTATAAGCTCTGAGCAGGCCCACACTGAGGAGATGTGGTTCAGCTTATGCAAGTCAGCATTCTCCAAACGCTTAGGCAAGGGAACCACCCCCTCACCTGCTGCTCCAGGGAACACACTGGCCTCCTGGGCCAAAGTCAGGAAACCACTAGCATTTAGACTCACACTCATTACATTTATTGAGCACCTGCTATATGCCAAGGGCTTATAATCCTTGTTATTCTGGGTCACTTAATCCTCATGAGGACCCTCTGATGTGGATAGGAGGATCCCTATAGCTATAAAACTTGAGATCCAGAACACAGTCAATTAACTAGGTCATACAGCAATTTTTAGATTCTATCTATCTGACTTCAAAGCCTGTCTCTCAAATGACTATATTTCTTCTATTTTAAAATGGTATAGTCTGAGACCTTGAGATCTTATATTTGATAGAAAAATCTTTCCAGTTTCTTATGGAGTATAAAGATCAGTTCTTCATTTGATTTCTTTTTTTTTTTTTACATTAAACCCAGTATTTATTTTTTTTTGTTTCTCTCTTTTTTGTATTTTTAAATTTTTTATTTTTTAAATTTCTTTTCAGTGTACCAGAATTTATTGTTTATGCACCACACCCCGTGCTCCATGCAATATGTGTCCTCCGTAATACCCACCACCAGGCTCACCCAACTTCCCACTCCCACCCCCCGCCCCTTCAAAATGAAATCATATCTACTAAGCTATGCACCCAAGTCAAGGGGCTGTGGCCCTTTCGGAGAAGCAGGCTCAGACCTGAAACTCTGATGCCCAGAAGTGAGCGGCAGGCAAGAAAGCATTTTGTCTCTACCAGCCATCTCCCAGTTTCTAGTGTGTTCGGATTCCACTTTGGAACCTAGTCACTCCTCAATCACTACCAAGCAGTGAGATTTCTTCTTGTCCAGGGCTATAGGCCCTAGTGATGCATAATAAATAGAAATAAAGGTGATAATATTGACAGGAAGGGTCAAGGTGGAAAACTTTACCCTCTGAAAGGAGATAGTTTCATTTTTTCTAAACCAAAACCCATGTATAGCTCATCTCCATCCTGCAATCAGAAACAGATTTGGCTCACATAAGAGAATTAAATGACTCTGTTTTGAAAATGAGCATGGCTATAGTGTGATATGATCGATTTCCTTCTCCCTCCAACAAAAGATTGCCTCGACCGGGCAATAGGTGAGAGTCATTTAAGCTGGGAACTCCATTTTTTCTCCCCCTGCTGGCTACCTGACCCATCACAGATTCTCTGAAGTCCTTCTGACTTCTACAAAATAGAAGTAACAAAAAAATTCTACCTAGTCTGTAATAGAATTCATATGCATGGGAGGTTATGGTAAAGTCATTGGTGCTCAGGTTTGAATAATCAGTATTTTAGTTAATGAAATATTCTCAAAGCAGTTTTGTTAAGATAGAAAGTTGGATAATCTGAGACAAAATAACTTGCTCAGTTTACTGCATATCAAAGATGGGAGTGCCTCACTGAGAACGTTGCTAACGGTAAACTGAGATTCTCTGTTCGCCTTCCTCGTAGGCGGTGACTGAGGCAGACTACCCCATGGGGCCTGGTTTCCTAACGCGTGAAGATAATCAGGCAGCGGCTCCCAGTGCCAAGAGCTACCTTCACACAGGGCCGGAGAGCACTGGGGGTCCTGTGTAAGCGTAGTCTCTATGGTCCTGAGGACGAGGTGTTGGGGGGACCTACGCCGCTGACCTTGACGGACCGTTTTGAAGTTGAAGGTCTGGAAGCCACCTGTCAATGCAGAAGAGTCAATGACGTCCACGCCATAGTCACTCTGGCTCCGTCTGTAAAGGGTGACGCCAATGACCAGGACTGCAACAGCTACCACGGCAGCACCCAAACCCGAGTACAGAGCAATGTCGCTGGCGTTCTCAATGCCTGAAAGACACAAGAGAAATCCTAAATGGCCAACACAGGCAGAGAGCTGAAAAGCCACCCTAGGATACCAAATGAAATGCTATTGGATTTTCTGGAGCTGCCGCTCGGACAAAATAAAATATGCAGCTAGTTGTAAGTTCTACTCTTACATGTAATCACGTTTCTCAAATACCCTGTATAAATCAGAGGGACGCCAGTCAAATATCTTGACTGCATTAAGGTAGCTGACCACATCATCATGAAATCTTAAAGAGAATCAATTTTGCAAAGCATGTAATATTCTTCAAGGAAAAACAGACAACTCCTTAACTGACTTGGTTTAGGAAGTCATATTTACCCATCTTATTTTTACTTGAAGGGGGGACATGAGAGCCACATACAATGACAAAACATGGGCGAACTGTTCTGCTTCTATATGATGTGGGGCACATGCATTCATAGAGAGTGGGCTGGGGTGAGAGGCTCATACACAGTCCAGGAGCTGAGAGAGAGAAGACCAGAGCTCACAAATAGGAATTTTTTTTTGTTGTTGTTTTTTAGCTTTGGCACAAATCATTCCGTTTAAGAGAACATTGACAACATCAGGTTAGGGCATTTACAATCATTATGAGAAAATTTCTGTTGTGAGATATGGAGGTCTTGGTCCTAGGTGCTCCGATGTCCATGGTCAATGTTTTCTAGCACCATTAAGTGCTAGATGTGGAGGAGGACCGGTCTCTAAAAGGGTACATGCTGTTTCTCCCATACCTCTCCTACTCCATCCTATTGAATGCATAGGCAAAGCAAAAATAAAAGCGTTAGTTTGAATTGAGAATGTGGGTGTCTCCCCAACCCCCAAGATCAGTTGTAGCTGTTTTCCAACTCATTTGCTAGTTGTCCTGTGGGTGTGGTTCATTCTGGAAGACATTCGTCATGGCTACTACGGTTCAGAAGGAGGATTATGCAAGACCACGCGACCCCGAGAGAGGCTTCATCTTGGAAAGAATGTGGAAGGAGAAGGTGGCAAGTGCGAACTCTGTAATTCATCTCCCTACGGATTATGGGGTGAGTACACTTAATAGGTCCCAAAGTAATGACTCTGTCACCCTGTATTGGGTTTAGAGGCTAAAATAGAGCTCTTGTATATTCACCTAGTAATTGCATGGTGCTTAGCATGCCTTCACTGCAGCCTAATATGGTACTCACGTTATCAACTGAGTGCTGCTAACCACACAGGTAAAAGGCATTTATGTCTGACAAAGTTAGTGGGCTGTAAAATAAGGTGCTACCAAATTAAAGAGCGAATGAGGAAATCAAGCAGAGCCAGTTCAGCAACAGGGCCGCAAACACATACAAATAATGTGCAAGGGAGCGTAACCATCCAAAAGAACGGTATCTGAAAGGTTCACGGATTCTAAGACTCTGTCAGTAACCACAATGGCCCATGAGGTGTTGAGAAACAGGGCATGACTCGGGCTTTAGTTCCAGTGTCACGGTGGTCCATCAAAGAGATGGAGGCTTCTGGGTGATGGTCTGCTCTGACCACCCAGAACCAGGCATGTGGTAACTGGGGCCGATCCCAGACTTTCAGTGTCTGCCTGTGTCTCGTAGAGAAAGGGAAGGGCACCTATGCCCCCAGTTAGACTCCCACCCTCCCTCTCCTCAATTAAGCTCCCTGGACGAGGTAATTGTACTCAGAGCGGAGAGAGGACACAGAACACAACAGGGGACCAGGAGTAGTGAGCGAACTTTGGCTTGAAACCAATTAGCCTCCCCCCTGCTTGCCATCGGTTCCTCAGGCACTACTGACTGATGACACTATCAGCTTAAAAGGCGTATCTGGGGAGAACACACCTGCTCAGCACTGAAGCACAGACACAGAAACATTCTGGCAGTGTACTGAATGCAGCTGCTGAATTGGCAAAGGAGAGACAATGACCCCTTTAGCGTCCCAGGTGCTAAAACAGGCAGGAGTAGGAGCCAGGAGGATGACCAGGGCAAAAGAGTTCGGCTGGAAATGGATATCTCGCGACGAAACCGAGTAGTGGGAACAAGTTGTGCTTGTTCCCCTGTATTCCTATCTTGCTCTTTATGCTATCCAGACAACCAGAATTCTCCTTCTCAGACACAAACCCTGTTTTTAGGAAAGGACCCTACATAGGCCCGCAGATTGAGATTTAAATGTTTGATATGGTTCCATGCATTTCCCAAGAATATTCGCAGAATCTATTTGACTTAAGGGAATGGAATGCTGAATTACAGAATTTAAAAAAAAAAAAAGTATGGAGACTATGGGGATAGGGGTTGGGCGAGAAGGGAGTGAAACCATATGGAGGGCACCGTGTCCATATAATGTTTATCCTGGCACTTGGTGGGACAGTCTAATCTAAAAGCCAGAAGTCAATCGATTCCTACAGGAGGATAAGCAATGTGGTATTTACTTTACAAGAACAATCTGTCTGGGGAATTAAAAACCGCAGAATCTAATAATTTCATTTATTCAACAAACATTTGTCAAGGGCCAGCCATGCCATGGAAATGGGGATGCACGGATGAATTAACATATTCTTGTTTCTTGTCCAACAGTAGTGATGAGGTTCTGACAGAAGCTGACACAAGTCATTCGACACCACCTGTGTTTGTATGGAGAGAAGTAATCAGACATTCTTACCCACAGCTCAAACCCTTCCAAAGTTGGACCACAGCGCTTCTTTCTTCTTTCTCTTCTCTTCTCTCTACCTGCTTTTATCTCGCCTTATTCTTTTTCTTTTTTTCTCTGCTTCACTCTTTGCTAATCTGTCCTCCAGGAAAGAAGAGTGGTTTCCCCTATTAGGATGGCTGTATGCTTACAAACGTAACCCATTCGCTTTTCTTGTGTGTTCAGGACTGGCTCCAGAAGAACCTGAGATTTAGTCCCATATTCTACGCTACGACTTCATGGGACAAGGGGGGACGTGGGTTGTACGCGGGCACGCACGCATACATGCAGGCACGCACTCAACATCCAAGTACTGGAAGCTTCCATTGCTCCTTCCCAGAGGAGTCTTTCCAACCACATGACCACCTGGCACCACCAATACCCAGGCACTGACCTCCTTCTTCATGGTCATGTCAGTGCTCATGCTCCCCTTTGCTGCATTGCCCTATACCCCAAACTCAACCATGAATTTACCTGCCGGATGGGTGCCTGCTACTGGATGGCAAGTCATTATAAAATATCACCCCACCCCACTGGGCATCTAGGTACCACTCATCCAACAGGTGCCTTCTCAAGGTCCACCTCCTCCAAGAAAGCAACCTTGGCCTGGCCAATCCAGCCAACCCGGCCAACCATGTTCTTCTAAACTCCAGCATCACTTCAGGGTTCCAACACCTCCTTTTGGATCATCTTTTTTACTGCTGAATTATCTGAATGACGATGCAGTCTCCCTAACTGCTTTACACGCTTTAAAAGCAGTACTATCTCTACAATTTCCCACAGAAATCTGCAAACTACTGCAACTATTTATTGATTGTTCACCTGGTCTCCAACAGTGGGAGGAGAAGCATTAAAGAAATCACAGTCTGAGGCTGATTACTGAACTCCTGCCGCAGGGACCCCCTTTACATTGAACACATATACGTGTTCACACCTGTCTGCTTGCTCACAGACACGTGTGTTGCTAGTCTGTTTGCTCAAAGGGATTTTGAACAGAAGCACTGAGACCCTGTGACTGATGCTATTCCACTTTCTATGGGCACAGGATACTTTCCTCTCTGTTTTGTGAATGAAGCTTTACGTATCCATGTGTTATTGACGTCTTTCCCGTGTCTTCACTCCCATTTTCCTTGATCCAAGAGTCACAAAAGCTTTCCTTGATCCAAAAGCCATACAAAGCAAAGCATGGAAAGACCCAACATGCGGCATAAAAAAAAAATGATTGCATAGGGGAAGGGAAGGAAAAATAAAATAAAATGAAAATAGAGGGAGGCAAATCATAAGAGACACTGAACTCTAGGAAATGAACTGAGGGTTGGTGGAGGGGATGGCATAATTGGAAGATGGGCCTTAAGGGTGGAATGAGCACTGGGTCTTACATGCAACCAACGAATCACTAATTCTACCTCTGGAATTAATTTAAAAAATGTTGCATAAAATCTACACCTTGGAGAAAAGAAAATAAAACCGAGAACTGACTGAGAAACCTCTTGTATTGCAAATTGGTTAGGAACTACTGAGGAGTATGTTTGTTGCTGGAAGGAGTTTGGAATGTCTGCAGAGAAAGGCTGAAAAGATGAATTGGGAGCTGGAAATTAGGACCCCGGAGAGAGGACATGTTTATGGGCTCATCTGGCCTGGAGAAGGGAGAGCTGTAAAGTGACTGGAGGTGATCTTTAATGCACAGAGTGTTGTCACAAGAGGAGAACAGGCCACAGTAGGCACCCAGTGACCCTTCCTTTATGATGACATGAGTAACCAACACTTTGCCATTTCTAACAAGGACTGAAAAGGAGGACATGGCCTTTTATTATAGCAACTGGGACTCTGGTTAGATATTAAAATGACCTTTTCTGCAATGAGGGATTTAAAAAAAAAAAAGTGTGGTGTAGTTCTGAGGGAGACTAAAATTTACTTTCAGAAGGTCTCTGCAAAAAAAAAAAATAGCATGACTTGACAAGTGTCTGCAGTTGTTTTATTTGTTTATTTTTGGTCAATGCTGGTAAGGAGGAGTAACTGGCCTTTCAGAGCCCCTGTGAAATTCCTAATGCCAGGATGAGGCATCCACAAGTTCTGTGTCTTTAGGAATTGCCATCATACCTAGTCATTTAGAGGAACCAATGTAGTCCCCAAAGGACGAAATACAAGGGCAGTTTACTCGGTTTGCCTTTCTTCACATGACTCCCATGTGAAACACTGATCATTGCCACTAATTAGTGGGAATATAACTCAATTCTCATGTTATGAGCCTAACTATATATCAGATTAAATCTATTTTATAGAATTAGATAGCTACACAAAATTAATAAAGGAGCAGAGCAAAACCTACCTCCGATTAAATATGGTAGAATGACCACTGCTGCCATTTCAGAAGAAAAACCAACAACCTGAATTGACATATACTAGAGACGGTGAATTATCAAGGAACCCACACCATCAAAGAAGCTGTTGCTGTGCTCACTCTACTAGAAGGGCAGCTCCCAGGCATCTTAGGACCTGCCCCTGGCCCCTTGCACAACCAGTGCTGTGGATACAAGGTCATGTGCCAGAATATTTCATTAGATGCTGACATATCATACAATGGAAATTACTGTTACAGTGGTTTATCCTTGCTGTCTTTGAGAGGCAACGTTTTTTAATATCACATCAGAAAATAGCTTTTAAATGGCCAGCCACGGCCAACCATGGGGAACCATTCCAATGCTATCTGCACTGCTCGGAATCCTACAACCCATTCACCAATCAGCACCTCCACTTTTCTGATCTCTCGTCAAAAACCTCATTATTGTTCTTGTGGTGGTGTTGTTTTACTGTTGTAAGGAATGACCGAAGTGCCAATTCTGAAATGCGCCCACTATGTGCCCTGTGCTGTTCTGGTTCAGTAAGCGCCCTCCTGCTCGCCTGCCCTTCCTTCTAGCTGAACAAATGGCGGCCATCCCATGCGAGCTCACTCCCCTGCAACTCGAAAATTCCTCAGCTTCTTCACCCACATTTCCTTCCCTTTTCTCTGTTCCCCGAAGAGCTGCTCCTTTTCTGTGTCAGGCCGGCTCCGATTCCGCCCTCTCCCGCGTCCACCGGGACCCGGACTCATTCATTATTCCCTTTTGGTGTTGCATCTTCAAACTTTTCCTCTGTACTGGAGCCTTGCCCTCTGCCTCCACACGCAGTCTAGACTTCTTAAATCACCTCTCCCCAAATCCTTCCCCCAACTTACTCTCAGATAAACGTCTCAAAGATGCGGTCTTCTCTATATCCATGGATTCTTAGCTCTTTGTATAAAAGAACTTTGAGCATTTTTTTTAAACATCCAGCATTTCTTAGTATGTGGTTTTTTTTTATTTTTTAAAGATTTTATTTATATTTTTGACAGAGAGAGATCACAAGTAGGCAGAGAGGCAGGCAGAGAGAGGGGGGAAGCAGAACCCTGCTGAGCAGAGATCCTGATGCGGGGCTCGATCCCAGGACCCTGAGATCATGACTTGAGCTGAAGGCAGAGGCTTTAACCCACTGAGCCACCCAGGCACCCCAGTATGTGTTTTCTTAATGCATAATTTCTCTAACCAGTTAACTGCTATCCTGGTTAAGGGAAAACCTGCATACATAAGGGGAGAAAATGTTTTAGGAAATATAAAAATGGACAGTATGCAAGGAGAAAATGCATCCTCCAACTAGCTCTTCTCCAGAAGCAGTCTTGATAGCATCTTTGAGACTTTTGGGCGGGGGGGCGGGGGTGTGTGTGAACGTCCTTTATCTTTTTTTAATCCTAAAGGCTCCACATTATATTTCCTTTACTGTACTTCGCTTTTTTGTTGCTGTTCCACATACAGAATCTTGTAGGTCTTTCTGTTAGAACCTGGAGATACACTTCATTTCTTTTTACATTTGCCTCGCCCATTGCCAGGCTGTATGATAACTTAATTAGTCCAGTATTTCTATATTTGGTTGTTCTCTTACCCTTTAAGGTCTGTCTTTCCGCCAAATCACTGTTCCTTCTTGAAGGTTATTTACAACCACTGCCTCAACAGTCATGTTCTATCTTACTCCTTCCCACTGCTCTGCAGTGGTGGACCAGCCAAGCCAACCTTCCTTCTAGAGAGAGAAAAAATGTTCCTTAAACTCGATTCCCCTACCTTCTTCTTTCTTACTTAGTAACCACCCTCCACTCTCAAAGTTCTATAAACAGACTTGAAAGGTCAGTTCTTAGCCCCTTTCCTCTCTCCAGGCCAATTTAATTGGATCATCGCTCTCAGTGCTAACTTGCTCCTTGCTACCTAACACTCTCCATTGGTGATCTCCTGCCTCATCTCCCGTCTGCAGACCTCAGGCCACATCTCCTTTCTGCTCATTGGACAAAACTACTTGCCTATTGTGCTAACATCTCAGATCTGCCATCTGACTTCTAGATTCATCATTCTTATCTCTTCAAATATTTTCTTCTCTTGAATTCCCTTTTTCAGGTAATGTGACACCATGAGTGAGGCTGAAGAGTCATCTTTCATTTCGCCCCCATTGAGCCCTTCCCCAAACCACTCACATGTCTTACTCATAACATCTGCAGTGCCTCTCACATCTCAATCTCAGTAGGAGATACCCCACTTGCCACCCATGGTGTATGGTCTCATCTTTCCTAGTATACACAGTCTTGGTCACTCAGAGCCATTTTACATGTGGATTCATCTTCCCAAACACAGTCCTGGTACTGCCACTCCAACACCTTTCAACGACTCTCCAGTATGAACTGAGTCCACTCCAATAGGACTTATATTATGGCTCAAGATACTTTATGCTCTGCACCATCCCATTTTTCAAAAGCTTTCGCCCACTTCTCATTCATATGGACCCTACTCTCTGGCCAAGTCTGATTACTCATTTTTTCAAGTAGACCCTGTACTCCAGGAGAATTTTTTATTTTTTGAATCAGATTTTTTGCTCCTACTGAAAGGCTTGCCCCTCTAATATCTGTTTCAATTTTAACCATTCTTCTAAGACTGGCAATAAAGATAATCTATTTTATAAAATGTTTTTTGATAGTGCACATTCATGCATGTTATACTCCTCCTTTTAACCAAAGCTGCCAGATTTAGCAAATAAAAATATGACACAGTTAAACTTGAATTTCAGATCAACAACAATGTTAGTGTATCTCCCATGCAATATCTGAAATATGCTTACAGTAGAAATTTCTTTATCTGAAATTTAAATTTAACTAGGGGGTCCTCTCTTTTATTTGGTAACTCTACCTTTGGCTGCAAAAGAACTGTGCTTTTCCCCATCAGACAGGAAGACCAAGTTAGAGTAGGGATAGAGTCAAAAAGAATAGGAGTTGAATTCCGGCCCTTGAGAAAAATGACTTCACTTTACTTAATGTCCTATCCTAAAAACTGAAGGCACAAACTCTATAAACTTTGAAAACACTGACAAGTGGAAAGATGAGACCTGAAAATTCATATTCCAACTCACCCTCTTGCTGAAGAACATATTGGTCTCTCAACTACTCCTCTGTTCTTAGTTCTGCGGTATATAATGAACAAACTCCCATCACATTCATTAAGGGCAGAGTCAACAATGTCATTGAAAAGAGTAGTAAGAAAAGACACACACTCATGATAGGATAAAAATTGGATAATAAGGGTATTGGAAGTGGTAAGAAAATTACAAATGTTGCCTATAAAGACATATTGGATTGATTCACAGTAGGGATGATCCTGAAGGACAAAGCAAGTCATGCAATTTGCAGAAAGTGCTGTATTTATGTAATTGAAAATAATCCGCAGGAGGTAAAGAAAAATGATGGGGGGAAAAAAAGTGTTTTAAAGCATGGTTAGAAGATCAGCATTGATGCCAGTAGCCTAATGTTAGCTTAGCAGAGCCTAAAATTCTGTTGAGAATGTAAAGGTAGGTCCCAAAGTCGCAGACTATGGCTCAAGGCACTATTCAAGTCTTCGTAGAAAGGAATATCTAAATGTAGGGGCGCCTGGGTGGCTCAGTGGGCTAGGCCTCTACCTTCAGCTCAGGTCGTGGTCTCAGGGTCCTGGGATCGAGCCCTGTATCGGGCTTTCTGCTCAGCAGGGAGCCTGCTTCCCCTCCCCCAACCGCCTCTCTGCCTACTCGTGATCTAATAAATAAATAAATAAAATCTTTAAAAAAAAATCTAAATGTAGTGTGGGCCCCCTATCTTGTGAGGCATTCCCCAGCCCTGTGAAGATCACAGAAGATGGGGATTCCCAGGCTCCATATAATTCCAATATGGATGAAGGCAGTACATTTTTAGAAAAGATATAGAATGTGATGGGTGTTAGTGAGAAATGTATACATTGTTTTTAGTCTTTAAGGACACATTTGGGCCATTCTTTGATGGAAATGGTTCTGGAAAGCATACCTTTTGGGCTTTAACTTTACATCTGGTACAAAATAAATGATTATCCAAAATTGTTCCTTCCCCGTTTCTCAAGTCATTTATCATCTTCTATGTTATACTGAAGTTGTGGGGATGAAACATTTCTTATTTTTCCCTCATGCTTCACTGGGACAAGACTATTTATATACAACAATTGTATAATAAATAGCTACTACATAAATAAGTAAAAATATTTAGAAGCAGATTTTATTTTCACCTTAATAAAAGACTCCATGAGGAGTTAACAGGAGGATATAAGGCATTAACTCAAGTGTTTTCTGAGCATCTAGTTCATACTAGGCCAGTGGTGAATGCTACAGGTACAAGAGTAAATAAGATTCAGGACAGGATTAGGTCCAAGAATGGGAATGGGAATCCAGACCAGCATCAAGTCAATGAAAATAGAGTAGAGAATTAGGGAAAATCATCTGATACTGGGTAAATAACTGGACCAGAGCTTGGAGGCTGGGTGGGTGGAGGTCTCGCTGAGGAGGTGAAGGAAGAATGAGCTTAACAAGTTAAGGAGCAGGTAGGTGATGGGAACAAGTTGTTGGGCAGAAGTAGCAGAACGTACATTTGAAAATGGGCAGAGGGTATGCAGAAAACCCAGAAGCTTTATCTGGCGGAAGAATATAGGAAGCGGTGAGCAGGTAGGAAGGAGCTTACCTAATGATTAAGCTGATTGAGAGAGATGATGAAGAAAGGGAAGCTGAGACCAGATCACATACCTGTTCAGTACCTTGGACTTGATCTTAGAACGAACAGTGAGCAATTGAAGAGCTTTAAACACGGAGATGGTACGACAAGAATTTATGTTTCAGAAAGATCAGATAAATTGACGATGGGCAAGGCTGAATCCAGGGAGGCCACCGTAGAAATCCTGGCTGGGAATGAAGATGGCCTGAACGTTTTAAACTCTTCTTCCGGGACGCCATTTTCTTTTCTTTTGATTTTTCTCTTACTCTGCGGCTATTACTTTTCTGTCTTCTCTGAAGTGACTTCTGACCTCGTCTGCATCTAAATGTTGATGCCCCTCAGGTCTCAGTCCTCCGCTTTCTTCCCCGTCTCCACACACATTCATTAGCCTGGGATCTCTTTCAACCTAATGGCTTTAAATATCATCTGGACACTGACAAGCCCCAGATTTATGTCACCAGCCAGGACTCTCCTCTGACCTCGAGACTCATATATTCAACTGCCTGCTCAACCTCTCCATTTAGATGTTGAAGAGGTATCTCAAAGTTAGCACTAGTAACACAATGAACTCTTGATTGTCCCTCCGGATTTGCTAGACCACACTTTCTCCGTCATCAGTAATGGTAACTCCATCCTTTTAGCTGCCATAGCCAAACTTTTGAAATCATGCCTGACACCTTTATCTCACACTCGATATCCAGTCCATCAGCAAATCCTTTCTTCCTTCCAAAGATACCCAAGTATGACCCATTTTTACAATTTCTGATGTCATTTATCTACGTCAAGCCACAGTCATCTTAAACGTTGGTACTGTTAGGGCCTCCATATTGGAATAGCCTAGATTACTATAACAGATTATGGTTACAGTAGATCACTGCAACAGGTCTTGTTTCTGCTTTGATCTACTCTATGTTAACAGTCAATGCAACGAGTTTATCCTTGAAAATATTAGGTCATGTCACTATGGCTAATGCTCAATGGCTTCCCTTTGGTCAAAGTCATTACAATGACCTATGATATGTCTGGCAATTTCCCTTCTCATCCCACTTCTCTGATCTTAGCTATCAGGACTCCTCCTTTTGCCACTCTGCTCGAGGTATCCTGGCCTCTTTGTTGTTCCTCAGACACTCCAAGCAAGTCCCCATCACACAGCCTTTGCCTCTGGTGTTCCCTTTGTCTGGAACGTTCTCTCCCAGACATCCAGAATTTTTTTTTTTTTTCAGGTCTCTTCTTAAATGTAATTTTTAAACAGAGAACTGCTCTGAACACTTTATACAAAAAAAAGCAATGCTCCTTTTGACCCCGCTTGAGCCCCTTACCCTGCTTCATTTCCCTTCATGACACTTACCATCAGCACTATAGGTTTTTCTGGTTTGTTTGCATCCATCCATCTCCACTCATTAAAACTGGACACTTTGTGGAAGCAGAAACTGTGCCTGTTCAGCTCAGTGCTTCCCCACCACCACTTCCCAGCACGTGGCAAGCACTCAACAAACAGCTATTGAGTGAACAGAGGGATGGATAAGGGTAGAGTAAAAATGGGGAGATGCTGATGAACTAGAGATCCGTCCAGGTGGTAGACTGTAATGATTTCTTGAGTAATAAGCAGAGCAGGAGACAGCAGAGGGAAAAGAGGGGTCCCAGAGACTGCCCAAGTCCCACCCATGGAAAAGTGAGTTGATGGTGCGGTATGACCGAACTACAGACAGGATGCAGGACTGGAGAACAGGGGTAGAGAAGGAGAAAGTCACTTTGGAAAAAGTTGAGATGAAGGTCCAAAAGGTGGCCGACTCCGGACTCTGGATGTACTAATGGGATTTACGCTGAGCAGCCATTGCTGCTTGATGCAAAACAGCTACATGGAAAGGAGATGAAGAGAAGACCATGAGTGTGTGTGTGTGTGTGTGTGTGTGTGTGTGTGTGTGTGCTTCTCGGTTACTTTTTAGGGGAAAGTGAAATCCTTTTCATTGCGAAGGTGAACATGCTGGACAAGCCACTCCTCTGGAGCCCGTGGCCTTTCAGAAAAGCCACGGCCCCAACCCTCCTAGGAGTCCCATTGTCTGAAGGCGGCCTTTTTCCCCGTCTGACTCTGGGGGTGCGTGTTTGCCATTCAGAACCTACTATATTTTACTGCACCTCCTGACATTGTTACACAACATTTATTGAAAGCACATTTGATGGTAATGAAGTTTCTATTAACTATGATTAAATCTCATAAAGCACCTGAAGATAATTTAAGATGTGCAGAAGCAGAAAATGAAACATTCGGTTTAGTACATTAGGAAACGTAATTGATTAAATTATCTCATTTACAATAAGTGCTTTCATGAGCTATGCAGTGCACATATTTTCCCCAGTTTGTCATTATGATTTGCCAACAGATATCTTAAGACCTCACTTTCTCTTTACACCTCCCTGCAACTCAAAGCTGGCTTCTCGGCCCGCCTGCTCACACACAGCGCCGCTTGCGAGCTCTGAGTAATGTCTTCTATCCACCAGGCCTCGCGGAGGATCATGAGCACAGCTATATATGGGAACAGGTTGTTTCTCAATTATCTTCATAATTGACTTTGATTTTGCATCAGTGATGATTCATGTAGTCTTTAAACTAAGCCCCTCTTTCACGGAACAACCACAGCCTGAGTTTGTATAATGCACTCCTAACCGTGCAGCTTACAGAACCCCAACTGGATTCCTCTGGGAGCCTTTTGCAATCACATTGATTCTGTTAAGGTTTTATTTTTAGGAAATCACAAATTAAAACAGTTTAAGCGATTCCGTTGCAGTATCCAGCAATTAAGCATGGTGTTCATGAGCGAGAACCCCAAGCAAAAACTAATTCAGGAGTCCCTGAGGACTAGAAATAGTTACTGTGGGGTTTATGGCTGGAAGTACAGATGTAACCAAATTAGAATGGCACAGGACTCACAAACTAAGCATGAAATTAATTTAAAAAAAAAAACCACATTCCTAAGTAACTCTCATGACGGCCACCACACGGATACCCATGATCCTGTGCATATGCCGCGTGACCACCGGTGGGGGTGGGGTGGGGTGGGTATGGCTATGTCACCAGGAGGCAGTTGGGAGTCCAGCTGTCACCCTGAGCTCTTGACACAGGCACAAGCCAAATATTCACTGACCCGATTTTTTCCCCTCCCTCCTTCCCTCCCTCATACACATACACACACATACACAACAAGGTTCCCCCACCTTCAACCTTCCTGAGTTCAAAATCAAGCACGCAGGATGTCAGGGGACCACTCTCTAAGTACTGTTCGTGATTTGACGGGCAGTGGACCTCAGGGGAAAAAAGTTAAGGAAGGAAGTTTGTGTTGTTTTGCCAAGTTCTCCGACTCTGCAAGTAATGCCCTCCCCGCCAACCCCCCGTTTTCTCTCAAGCCTGCCTGGAGCAACATAACGCAGTCTGAACCCAACAGCTTTCCTGGATCTTATTCTCACATCTCCCGACCCCTGTCCCAAGGTACCTATTTCTGTCTATCCTCACAGGGTCTTAATTCCTTCAAAGAAGTTAGCTCATAAAAGCTATTAGCTCCCCCAAGCTATTTGAATTTTAGTACCCTAGGATTTAAAAGATCAAAAGTCATTTGCTTTATATTAAAATGGGAGATACCGGCCAGGGACATCTTCTACAGGCTTATAAAGGAAACCAGGCAGCTCGCTACCTCTCCTGTTATGTTGTGTGTTGTGTGTTGTGTGTTGCATCCATCCATCTCCACTCATTAAAACTGGACACTTTGTGGAAGCAGAAACTGTGTTGCTGAGGCTCTTCCATCTCCAGATCTCCCCGGAACGCCCGACATACTTCTGAGTGCTTCCAGATCATGTGAAGAACATAGGAACACACAGATTCCCAGGAGGACCTTTCCCCCACCCCCCCACCTTGTTTCAGGGATTCTGATTCATTTGTCCTGTTCTGAGGTGGACTATATTTAACAAGCTCCCACCACACCCCCAAGATTCTAGTGCACATGGTTGCTGATCCACTTCTTGAGAAATATTGTTCTAAGACTGTTACTCTCAGCCCAAGCTGCACGTTGGAATCTGAGGCTCTTTCAATAAATAAGCATTCCTACCCTTCGAGGTGGAAACTATAAAACAAAACAAATGAGGAAACAAAATGGAAACAGACTCATAAATACAGAGAACAAGGGGGTGGTTGCCCGAGGGATGGAGGGGGGTGGGGGAAATAGTTGAGGTGGATTAAGAGGTACAAACTTCTAGTTATAAAACAAATAGGTCACAGGATTTAAAGTACAGCGTAAGGGATCACAGTCAATAATATCGTAATAACTACGTATGGTGATAGATGGTAACTGACTTATCACAGTAGTCATTTCCTAATGTACATAAAAGTGAAATCACTATGTATATAGTATTGTCTATCAACTATACTTCAAAGGAAAAAATATGTATTGAAATATGCATTAACATTTTTACATCCTAAACACAAAAAACAGGGATTCTAACCCACCCCAATTCTGATCGCATTGGTACCAGGTACAGCCTGAGAACTGGGGTTTTTAAAAGGCCTCCAGGTGGTTCTAAAGTTCAGCCAAGGCTGAAAACCACAGGGTCAAAGGCTGAGCAGCCAACCATTCACGCTGCACAGCTTTTCCCAAATCTGCTGGCTGTGTACAGCCCACATAAGGCAAAGGCCTCGAGACAGCACTGACACCAAACTTTGCAGGTCCTGATGATTCCACTGTGGAATACTGGATTCTCATCTACCTAGTTGCCATGGAGTTCACGGTTTGCTTCTCAGGTGCCCCCTCCTCCTAGGTGGAAAGGCTTGTCGTTGGGCTTTTGCCCAAGGCTGCTCTCCTGAAAGCTTGTACTGACAAATATTTATTAATTTTAATGCTATAAATCTCCTCAGCAATAAGAATCCTAGATGACATTTGCAGAGAAATGAACTTACAGGCAGGCAGCATCAAGAGGACAGATTTACTTTTACTGGAGGGAGGGGAAGAGTGTGCACATTTCCTTTCAATTTCAACCTCTGATATGCGATTCCAAACCCAATGAGGAGAAGCCCTGAAAACCCTGGGTCTTTCGCACAAGCTTCAATTCTGTTTGGCTCCTAAACAAATACAACAGTAAGGCAGCAAATTTGAGAATGAATTATATTCACAAGAGGAAAAATAACTTACTTTGGGGTTTTATTTCATGAAGAGGTTTTTTATCTAAAAGAAAGAAAGAGAAAAAGAAAGTTTCATTTAATAAATTTACATGGAGCAGACAGATTTCCTATATCACTGTATGTCCACCTCTATAAATGAAACATTTCTCTATTTTTGCAGATGGTATGGATTACGTTGTTCATATTTTCCCCTTTCATTCTAATTTCGTGTTTTTCTCTTGTGCAATATTTTCCTGGGGTGATTGCTTCATTCCTTTTATTTATTTATTATTTTATTTTATATTTTCTTTTCCCTCAGGCTTACTAGAGTTTCTCTCTGTTGCATTTGCTAGATTCTTATCAGGATGAGAGCAGTGAGCTCCCAGCGAGTCCCTACTTTCTATACAGTCAGAAGACGGATCAGGTAAACGGATCAGGTAAGGGATGTTATTTCACTCTGCGTGATGGGGGAAAAAAGGAGCTCGTGAGTACATATTTAAAGGGATCCTACATTGGTTTAGCAGATATCATAGTCTGAATGAAAAAGCTCCAGGCTATGGAATGTGCCGGTCCCTATGGAGGATGGGTGTAGTATTGTGAGCTAGTTGGGAGGTTTGCTTGTTTCATATCCCTCTGATCTGTTACAATGTTTACCATCTCTCTGAAAAGAGCAGTTCGTTTGTTTCATATCATTCTGATCTGTTACAATGTGTATCATCTCTCCCTAATCAAGGTACTGAGCAGTGCAGCAGGCAGGTGAAGGGGACAGAGAAATCCCATTCAGGGGTCAGGCTCAGGTGAGACCTTTTTGTCATTTCTCCCCACTGCCCTCCAGCCACTCTGTCCTGCCCTGTCTGCCATCACTAATGAACACTGTACATCACTTTGAGACTTGGGGCCAGTGGCTAACTTTGTCTTAGACCACAGACCATCTACTTCTCAGTCCCTGTTCCCTGGCTGTCCCAGGCTAACGCAACTCCACCACAGCACAGAAACCTGAGAAGATGCGGCTTTAGTGACCACGTCAAGATTCCAGAAGATCCCACGGCACGCCCTCCCTCTTATCAGTCCCCTCCCGAGGACTTAGACGGAACCTGGTCAGGCTGTAAGCTCTGAGGCTGCTGCTCATCATTCATAGTCACATTACAGCAGGGGGACCTTGAGAGGTCACCTTACACGGTCCCTTTCCTCCACTTGCCTGAAGGCGAGCCACACGGGGTGAGACACTGTCATTTTGGATTACCTTTTTAACGGCATCAAATCTCGCCCAGTACATACTGGAGAACTTCAGAAACATCTGACTGCCACATAACCCTCCCAGGCAGAGAGACACAGCTATAGTTTGAATCCATCACCAAACAGGTATTACCCTAACCCACTCCTGCCCTTGATACTGACTCTGACAGAAAACCCTTGCTCTGTGCTTTATGGAAGACAGCTCTCGTGTGTTCTGCCATCCAATCTGTTATGGAAGGAGCTTTTAAAAGTTCTAATTCACACTCTCGCAACGGCACCACCATTGTTTTTTTTCTCATTACAAGGAGAAGGTTAATTGGCAAGGGATAACTCTTGACAAATCTCTCTTTAAAATGAAAAATCTTCATAAAAGATAATAATTTGCTCAGGTGGATAGGATCATGTTTAGATTTTTACACCGTCAGATTTCTTAAAACAGACAACACTTGGATCCCCCTTCCTGCATGAATCAAGGGCAGCTAGTTGGCCTGAGAGCGGGTAGCCCTTCCCCCAGCCCAGATGATAATGTGCTCAAGAGTTAGAATCCACCGACTTTGGTGGGTTTAACCGGACTTCAGTTTTTGCTTGTTGCCTGATATCAGAACGTGTCTGGCACGGGTGCAGGATGCCGGCAGGCCAGGCCAAGACGTCTAGAAGTGATGCATTGCTGATGCTACACAGAGACATGCAGAACATCTGTTTAGGACTCTCGCTGAGCTTAACAGCATTTTCTTCCACCTAAACCACAGGAATGAAGATTATGCTGGGTAGCAAAATGAAACTCATTAAAAACAGGTGAGATATAGAACCACTCCTCAGAAAATAAATCAAATACAGTCAGGTTGTTAAAACACTGAGGTGGTCGGGTTCTACCCGGTGCAGCTCCACAGGAAGAAAGAGTGACTGGGGCGGAAAAGCCAGGGCTTAACTGGTCATGAGACAAGGTCGGGCCACAAGGGCACACAGGGCAGAAGAGTGGGACATTTCCCTTCCTGACTCAGCTCTGGGGACATTGTGACTGGCAGTGGCATTGTGGAAACTGCGCACACTCTCACGATTAGAACAGGCTTTCCATCGTGGATGGCCTTCATTCTATCTGTGTGACCTCAGTGTTCTGCACAGTAACATGGAGATGAAACATGATAAATATAAAGCCAATAGCTCAGGGCTAGCTCGTGTTCAGTATCCATCAATGGTAGCTGATATATAACTTCAACATGTTCTGAACAAGAACATCCTCGTCAGTCACTCGGAGTAAAAACAGGACCCCTTGTGCCACCCTGCCTGAGACACGTCACAAGTCCAAATCAGAAGCTGTAATGGATTTCAGGGATTCTCGAAGAGAGTTAAGAAACCATGTCTATCTAGTCCTAACTTCTGCTTTAGGAAACTGAGCACAAGTCAAAACTTCAGTTTCCTGATATGAAAAAAGGACAAGGACCAGGAGACCTCTGTGGGCTCCCTAGCTTTCACCTACTATAAACCTGTGGACTAAAAGCAAAGGCATTCCACAGAAATTCCTATGGAATGATTTCCTAAAGCAGAGCAAAAAAATATTCGAAGGGCCACTGCTCTACTGCAGGGTTTGTTAGCGTGTCAGTGTGTAACCTCTAACAGAAAAGGCTAGAAGCCTCCGGTGCCCAAGACAGCTTTCGTCCCCTGGCATCAGCATCAAAACTGGGCCTTGCTGGATTTTGTGAGATAACCAGTATCCTGACAGCAAGCTGCTATCATTAAACATTCTCCCGGTTTGAAATATCAGAGATTGCTCTACCATGAACTTGAGAGAGAGGCCTACCCACTGACCTCCCTCTCTTTTGGAAGAACTGCCCACCCCACACTCCATGTTCTTTTATTCTGTTTGCAAAATCATTCTCACAGTCCCTGGGCCATGCATCCACTTGGCCTTGGTCAACCAAATCCTTTCTGCTTTCATTTTACCTCTCTCCAAGGCCATGTTCAAATAACCTCCTAGTAAATTAATCCATTAGGGCCATGGTTCTTAATGTTGGCTGCACATTAGAATCACCTGGGGAGCTTTTAAGCAAAAACCCATGCCTGGGCCCCAGTCCAAAGCCTCCTGACTAATTGGGGTTTGTGTTTTTGTGATTACCGAGTGTACTAATACTTTCCACCAACAAATCTGGGGCCCTGTGTACCCAACTTCAGCTAGTCTTGCCTCTCTGAGAACCTTCGGGGTGGCCGCAGTATACGGATGGACCCAGGAGGAGCCCTCCTGTATCCTGCAGGCAGAAAAATATAATTCTGAGCTAGTGGCAGCTGAGCTGTAGTTTGAGAAAATCACAAGTTTTCCTGGGGTCTAACTTAGACACTGAGAGGCACCTTCTGGGTAAATGGAAACTGATGTCATTACAACTCAGTCTTATAATGATTGTGTGTACTTACAAGTTAAAGATGCAAAAGTATGTTTTTTTTTTAATTTAGATTCAATTAGCCAACATATAGAGATCATTAGTTTCAGATGTAGAGTTCAGTAATTCATCAGTTGCATATAACACCTGGTGTTATATGCAAAAGTGTGTTTTACACAGTCAAGTTTTCTTTAAGAATCTTTGTTATTATTTACATAGTCGGTACACAGTGAGTGCATGCAAAATAAAATACAGATGTAAGTACAAAGACAAAAAACCCCAGTAATTCCACACCAAGAGATAAACATCATTAATGTTAAGTTATATATACACAGCCTAGGCTTCCCCTCCTCATATATGTATATATAAAACTATGTGCACACATATATGTTTATACATATATATTTGCAGGAAACTATAGAAGATTGATAGTAATTGATCATTTTTACCTACAGAGACATGGAATTGCCTTTTATATATTGTTTTACAATCTGCTTTTGTCTGTGTTGCAAGTGTGTAGAGGTATACATATTTATATACAAGAAATGATTAAGAAAAAAGGGAAAGAGAGGATTATTTTTGGCCATGATTCATTTCTTTGCCATCTTTACTTTTCTTGCTTCCTCTGTCACAGGAGATGCTCCCCAAGCATTCCCATGGTATCCATTGTTCTTAGGAGCTATTTATAGCTGCACCCCTACCTTCCCACCCACAGCCAGCCTTATCCTTTCTCTGCTAGGAACAAGCGTGGTCAGCTACGCATACCCTAGCCCCTATCCCAGGGGTGTACAGAGAGCAGGCCTGAGGAGAAATGGCACTGGGGGACAGATGAGTTTAACTGCAGCCCACAGGGTGGCCAAGAGACCGCTCCTCAAAACCTGGGGTTATTTGAAATCAGCTCCTTGCCTTTTAAAGACTATATAGGTATGTTTGATATCAGAGTCTATGTCACCATTTTTGAGAATCAGGCACAGAGCCCACTCAGTGGGACTGAAAACCCACCAAAACAGTGAGCCCAGACTCTTCCCCACGGTAGTAATTCACATGTCATTCTACTTAATGATTACCATTCTCTAGTTTCACTAAACCAGCCATGCCCCATTTTTTCATCTCCAAAGACCATTTTTATTATTTCCTTCATAGATCCTATGCTTTGAAACCCTTTTCACCAGCCACCCCCACCCCTGCCAAAGATACGTGTTGACAGTTTTGACTCTCCATTCTTTGTCATCTTAAAATATTTAAGAGCTGATTTTTGAAGTCAGTGGAACAGTCAAGCCTCCTTTCTCTAGTCATTCTCTAGCTATTTTTGTATTTTGTATTCGGTGGAATAATTCTCTAGCATCAGCACCCAGGAGTCAACCCTGATTCCACATTGCCTGCAAGTCACGGCCAAATGCTCTGCCGGCCTTTCCGGTCTTCTATGAATCGGTCCCACCATATCCAAAGTGACTTCATTTCTGTAGCACTTGAACACCAATCTAAGCTCCAGTCCAGTCAATTCCTGAGCTCTCCAGGCTCACCTCAGTGTTATTGACTCTCCTTAGGAGACCCTTCTCTCTCCTATGTAAAAATGTCCTATTTCTCAGGCACAAATCAGTTTCTGAGGCATTCATGATCTTTTTGGTGATTACTCTGCTAACAGGAATGTCACACCTCTCTGGACAGTTTATCTTACTTATAGTCACTACAATACAATGTGGGAGGGGGTGCCTGGCTAGCTCAGTCTGTACAGCATGAGACTCGATCTCAGGCCTGTGAGTTCGAGACCCACATTGGGTGTAGGGCTTACGTTAAAAAAAAAAAAAATACAATGTGGATTTTTTTTTTTTTCCAGATGTATACTTCGGAACTGTTCATTTGATTTACTTTAGACTTTTTAATCATGGTCAATTATGGGTCCCTAACATATAAATCATATTTAAATGATTCGCTCATGAATAATTGGCACTGCAACCAGAGAATCACAGCAAGAAAAACAGAGGAAAAAGGAAATTTGCTTGATTATTTACTGATTGGTCGAAAAGAAGTTGATGTTATTGATTACCAATGTGTTTAATTTGTTCATGCTTTTGCTCCCTCCCATAACTAGAAATAATTAAGGACGAGTGTTATGCTCTCTGAATGCTAGCCAAGGCTGCAGGAAATCCCAGGGCCTGCCGGATCTGCCTTATATTAGCTCTGGCAGATAATTAGATAAACACAAAGCCGGCTTTGCTCTGGCAACACCACTGCAATTGAATATGTCAGGCAAACCCTGAAGATGACAAGAGGGGGTCTATTCTGTTCTCCTCTTGAAGCTGAAAGTTCCTGTAGGCAGTAGAACACAGAGACACCACCACCAGCCCGTGTTCCACCAACTCTTCCAAAGATCAAAACCACAGAAAAAACAAAAGAGCATTAAACAGAGCCCATCTCTGGTTTCCACTCTTTCGAGTTTTTAACTTCCTTGCTGCATTTTGGTTTTGGTTCATTTCAAAGATACTGCTCAGAACTTACACTTGAGAGACCAGACTGCGGACACACATTACTGGCTTCATTCAATTCTTGCTTCTTCACCTATCCCTCCTATTCCCACCCCTACCCAGCCTGTACAGACTATTCCAACATCTACTGCTCCTTTGAAAATGCACTCTGAGCACATCTGTAGAGGACAAATGCTGAAAACACGAGGGTTTTAGAGATTTTTCCCAGCGTTTCCTTGCTGGCCAGAGGTATCTGGGTAATTAGTGACATTCTGGGACTGAACGGCAAAAACACCCACCTGAATAAAAAGTCAGAAGGCCCGAGATACATTATTAGTAAATAAAAACAGCTCTAGGGACATCTTCTACCTACAAATTGTTCCAGATCCCATCATGTTAATTAGGGGAGGTCAGAAAGGTACACAACAGAGTGTGTCAATCTTGTCAACTCCTCTTGACAGTGACCTTCCAGAATTGGCTCTCAGTCAAAGCACATGATTAGTGTGCAATTAGGAGACGACGTCTTCCCCCAACCTTTCAAATCTGAGGTCTCTTTATAGAAATGCCCTTTGCATTTTCTAAACTCAGACAAGTCAGTGTCCATAATGACCATGTTCACAAGGAGCATTTGCATATTTCATTTTTGAGGGAGATCATTTGAATTTCTAGAATCCATACCATCTTAGTTATGAAATTCTATCCATTCCCACTGGTTCTCTGTGTTAGTTTTTTTTGTGATAAACAGAGTAAAATATGCTCTTGAGTCGCTGCAAACACTTCTAAGCACGGGTCCGCAAAGACTTTATCAGAAATTGGTCTCAAAGTAATAAAATGCAATGTTTCTATCTCAGCTCCAAGGGAAGATGTCTATTAAAATCCTTTTTCTATCCAATAAATTAATTTGCTTTGATTCCCTCCCTTCCAACCACAATAGGATACACACACATTTAAAACCAAACATGGTTCAGATAATATAAGTTTAAGGAATTAACTTATTGGTTAAGGTCCTGATGATTACTTTCTTTACCTTAAGGCAGGAGTGATATCTAAATTCTTTAAAAATCTAAAACCCCCCTCAAGACATTAAAAATAGAGCTACCCTATAACCCAGCAATTGCACTACTGGGTATTTACCCTAAAGACACAGATTTAGTGAAAAGAAGGGGCACAGGCACCCCAATGTTCATAGCAGCCATGTCTACAATAGCTAAACTGTGGAAAGAGCCAAGATGCCCTTCAGCAGATGAATGGATGAAGATGTGGCCCATATATACAGTGGAATATCACTCAGCCATCAGGATGAACACCCACCATTTGCATCGACATGGACAGAACTGGAGGGGATTATGCTGAGTGAAGTAAGTCCAGCAGAGAAAGACAATTATCATATGGTTTCACTCATACATGGAACATAAGGAATAGCTCAGAGGACCACAGCAGAAGGGAGGGAAAGCTGAACAGAAAGAAATTAGAGAGGGAGATGAACCATGAGAGACTCTGGAGTCCAGGAAACAAACTGAAGCTTCCAGAATGGAGGGGGCATGCTCTGGTTTCTCTTCAGATCGTATAAATCTTTTGCCTTTTACAGAATGGAAGGGGGTGGGGGGTTGGGGTAACCGGGTGATGGGTATTAAGGAGGGCTCATGTTGTGATGAGCGCTGGGTGTTATATGCAACTAATGAATTGCTGAACATCACATCAACAACTAACGATGTACATACGCTGGCTAACTGAACATAATAAAAAAATTAAAAACCTTCTACAATTAAGTGCTGGCCTTGACATAGGGTCGTGTGGCTTCCTGCTGTGTGCAGAGTTGTCCCTTTTGCTATTGGATCATAGGGAAGTGTGGGTAGGGAATGGATGGGGATATGATTCAGGAGGGTGGTTGTTGAATGACTATTTACCAGTTGCTAAGAAAATACTTAGCAATTGATAGACATCGGATATCAGTCCTGCCTTAAAAAAATTTTGCTTAAAGAGAAATTGTGAGGAAACCTTGACTTGTACATTTTTAAAAAATATTTTATTTATTTTGAGAGAGAGAGCAAGCACAAGCAGGGGGAGCCAGAGAAGCAGACTCCCTGCTGAGTAGGGAGCCTGATGCAGGGCTCCATCCCAGGGCCTTGGGATCATGAGCTGAGCCCAAGGCGGACACTTGACCAACTGAGCCACACAGGTGTCCCAACTTGTACATTTTTTTAAGCTTCATCAGTCCCTATGCTAGCCATACGTGTTCCTACCATTATAGACGGAGTGACTTGCATGTAGTCTATCTCTGTGTTTTCCCACCTATTCCCAGTCCCTAGAACAGTAAATGGAATGTGGTAGGCTCTTGATAAGTATTTGTTGAATACTTCAACAAGTTTTTGTGGAATACAAAATCAGGGTCCATAAATTCCCTAAAATCTATACGAATTCCTAGGATATTGTAGCCTTTCAGTGAAGGAATTGAAATGGAATGCTAGAGGCTTGATTTGCTGATTCATTTTCTAGGCGAGGCTGACATGGTTTTACCTTTGTTTCATATGTAGAAGTTGTCCCCCCTGATGCTGCTGGATAGTCCTCCAAATGGCTGATTTTACATACAAACAAAATTTCTCCTCAAAACTGGCTAAAAAACAAGTATCTGAAAGCACTGACATGCCCATGGTATTGTTTTCATATTTTATATGCACACATGTATTAACCATAAGCTATTGAAAATTACCTATGAAATATACATACATACATATATGTATATGCAAGCTACATTTAAGATATAAAATTATAATAATTTCATGTTTTTATCATGGGATGAAACCTAGAAATCATCTTGCCCAACCTGCTCTTTTTATTCATTTTTTATTTTTTTTAAAGATTTTATTTATTTATTTGACAGAAAGATATCACAAGTAGGCAGAGAGGCAGGCAGAGAGAGAGAGGGGGAGGGAGGAAGCAGGCTCCCTGCCGAGCAGAGAGCCCGATGCGGGACTCGATCCCAGGACCCTGAGATCATGACCTGAGCCGAAGGCAGAGGCTTAACCCACTGAGCCACCCAGGTGCCCCCAACCTGTTCTTTTTAATAGATACAGATGCAAGGCACAGAATCTGGAGAGATTTGCTCAAGGTCACATGTTAGTTAACAAAACAACTGAACAAAGACCGAGGACTCCCAATTTCTGATTCTGAGCCCTTTTTACTACCCCATGATCTCTTTCTCAGTGATCTTGACAATTTTCCACTCCACTGAACACTCACACTGTCCTCTGGCAAACACATGTATGCAAAGCCAGGTCTTTTCTTACTGTAATACCGACACTTCTCTGAAGAAAGGGGAAGGCCAGGGTGATGAGGATGTCTGCTGATGATGTTAACATCTTCATTTTAGGTATTACCTTTCTCCATGACCTTGACGAGATGCATACATATGTAATTTAAGGAGAAAAGGTAGAGTCAACACAAAGAAGTTTCCTCTATTAATTCATGTTGGTAGTACACCCCAGAGGCCACTGAGTTCTCTCCTCTGTTTTAAATCACTTCCTTGATTGGGTTCTTGCCATTTCCTTTATAGCTGGACCACTCCATGATCTCAGGCATTAAATCTTCCTCTAGTCTAGACTAATATTTCTTACCCAGAGTTGTGTACTGTTGAATCCCGATTAGATATACTGCAGAGGTAGAATCTGGATTCACACTACTAATGAAATGGAAAGAGTTTATTTTACATGCCAGAAAGCCAAATTTTTGGAAACTTCCAAAAAAGGAACTTGGACACCCATAGTTACTGATAAACCAAACCTAGGAAGTATTTTTTTAAAATATGGAAAAATATGGCAAAATTGATAATTTTCAGATGTGGGAATGCAGAATAAGGGAAGTACCAGACGTGTAACAAATATTAATCCAGAATGGTTGGCAACAGTTCGGTAATTCTGGAATCTGTATATACAGTCTCATAGTGTGTATGCTGGAATTCTTTTCTAGAGAAAGAGAATTTTTGAATTTGTGTTGGAAAAATTAGGACTCACTTTATAAAAACTGATTTTCTGAGGAGGTGGTCAGAACAGGTATATTTTATAATGTGAAGGAAACCTATCTAATTCCCCAGTCGATATTGTGAGGACTGATTCTCTCATGTGGGATCATCCAGGCCCTTCTCTATGGCCTTCCCCTTAAGTGACTTTGAATTACTGGTGAGAATCATAGAATTTTAGAACTGGTTGGGACCTCAAAAATCACCTCTCTCCTCCTCAGGACCAAGTTCCACCTGCAAAGGGAGACTGGAAGCTGTTCAGAAAGTTCTGAGAAAGGACACTCAATCTCTGGTTTGACACAGCGTTTAAGAATCATCATGATTCTCAGGCCCCTGGGTGGCTCAGTGGGTTGAGAGTCTGCCTCTTGATTTTGGCTCAGGTCATAATCTCAGGGTCCTGGGATGGAGCCCTGGGACAAGCTCCATGCTCAGTGGGAGTCTGCTTGAGATTGTTTTTCCCTCTCCTCCCTCTGCCTCTCCCCCGCTCACAAGCTCTGTGTCTCTCACTCTCAAATAAATAAGTCTTAAAAAAAAAAAAATCATGATTCCTAAACTCTATTTTCCCACAACTAGCAATCAGAACCGATGGTATAAAGAACACAATTTGTATTTCATAGATTTTAATGACAAGTATGTTTTATTTCATTACATATACTATATTCATCAGATATATTAGGAAATGTTTTAAGAAAATACCTAAAGTGTCATAGTGTCAATATTTAGCAGAATAAGGAAAACATAGTTTTTCTGCCACAGGAATTCCTTCCCTAGAAGACACACATATGATAATTAATTTCACAAATGGAGCACTTTCTGTGGATGCCTTACACGGATTAGCTCATCTCCTCCTCAAAAAGAACCCTTTTCAACAGGCACTATTAGAACTTCTTAAAAAAAATTTATATATATATATATATATATATATATATATATATATATACACATATATATATATATATTTAAAGATTTTATTTATTTATTTGACAGAGATTACAAATAGGCAGAGAGGCAGGCAGAGAGAGAGGAAGGGAAGCAGGCTCCCCGCCCAATGCGGGGCTCGATCCCAGGACTCTGGGATCATGACCTGAGCTGAAGGCAGAGGCTTGAACCCACTGAGCCACCCAGGCGCCCCTAAAATATATATTTTTTAAAGATTTTATTTGAGAGTGAGCGAACGAGCAGGGAGGGAGGGACAAGCACTCTCCTTGCTTAGCGTGGAGCCCAATGTGAGTCTCGATCTCCCAACCCAAGAGCATGACCTGGGCTGAAATTGGACACGTAATGACGGAGCCACCCAGGTGCCCTGATACTATTCAAGCTTTTGTTTTACAGAGGAGTAAATTTAGGCTTGGAGAAAATACTTGCTCATAGGACTGTAATTAGAATTCAAACTCAAGCAGTCTGACCCCAGAGCCGTGACTCTTCACCTGCAGGATAAATGTCCAGATCTACTAAGCGTGGCTCATCCATTTCTTTCAATCCAAGCTTCAGGTCTATTTCTAATCTTTGAAAAGCAGAATAACCAGTTTCAACTGAGAATCACAGAGAACCTTCAAAGGCTATTCAGCCTCTGCTCTGAATGCCAGATTCACCACCCTGGGTTGGCCTCCATGAGCTCAACTTCTGTACCTTCCGACAATCAGTCCCAGGTCAGTGCTGATGACTTCCCTGGGCTTCTTGGGTATGGCTTCTACAAATATTTCTATTTACTTTGTTATGGATGTGCATTCCCACCAACTCTCTGGTTCTGTGGCTGAAATTTCACTTCCTTCAGAAACATTTGTAAGTTTTCTAATGGGATGTCTCGAGTTCACGCTGCCATGGGGATCTGTTCTTATCTGTTTACTTTTCTCGGGTTTTTGTTTTTTCCAATCTAAGTAATATGATCTGGGGGTAATGTATCCTGCTTTCCAGCTGCCCAAATTTAATTTTATAGTCCTTCCTATTTACAGTGGAGGTGTTTTATTTCAATTGTGCTCATAAAATGAACCAAGTTAACAAGATGTGCCTGAGATAAACAATCTTCCAGAGAGGTTTCTGAAGCATGTGTAGCGCTTTCTGTCCAATTCCACCAAAACAATGTACGCATAGTATAAAAGTACACATTGAAATATGTGGGTGGAGCATGGGACAGGAAAAGGTGGATGGAAGAGACAGACAGGTATAATAGTTGCCTTGATTTCAATTAGTTGGGAGAGAAATTCTTCCCTAGGTTCCTCTGTCATGACTATATATGTGTAGCATGCAGGTCTATAAGGAACTAAAGAGAAAGTGATGACAGAAGAAAACTGTTCTAGATGGAAAAAGGCACGTAAAGTATTTTAAAACCAGTTAATAAGAAGGGTCATAGATTTTTAATGACTTACAAAATACACATCCATCACAGACCAATGGATGAAAGCCAAACTTTACTTGGAAGGAGGATTATGCTAGATAAATGATCAGATGTCTTTATCTTTTTATTAACAAGGCTAAAAGTAGAGAAGTCTATAATGGATGGATAACAAAGGGGAGAGATTTTATGGTAATTTGTTGGATATGGTTTATTCTTTATCTCCTTTATGCTCCATTCCACTCAGGACATGACACAAAAATGACAGTTTTAGCCTTATAGAATTAAAAAACTGCTTTCACTA